>NW_017805839.1:1047897-1098400 GCF_001891065.2 Hippocampus comes | reverse complement strand
GTGGGGTGGGTGGGGGGGCGGGGGGGGTTGCAGGGTGCTGTCAGCTGGGGCGATAAAGTCACAGCTGCTCATCCCAGCAAATCAAGACTGTGGACAAAAAGAGAAGAAAAGTGGAGTTTTAAAGCAACGTTTTCTCACTCTGTGACTTCAAAATAACTAAACTGGCTTGTACTTAAGACAATAGCAGATCAGTTATCGTCTGTCGGTCATGGCCTGTTAGGTGGGGGGGGGGGTTGCAGGGTGCTGTCAGCTGGGGCGATAAAGTCACAGCTGCTCATCCCAGCAAATCAAGACTGTGGACAAAAAGAGAAGAAAAGTGGAGTTTTAAAGCAACGTTTTCTCACTCTGTGACTTCAAAATAACTAAACTGGCTTGTACTTAAGACAATAGCAGATCAGTTATCGTCTGTCGGTCATGGCCTGTTAGGACGCCTCATGCTGTTTTAGTGTTGCGGTTCCTTCACGTACGAATGCGCCGACAAATGATTTGTCACAGTTACAAAGCTTGATTTTTGTGCTCTGTGTTCGAAGCCCAAATTTTAGTTGAATCGTGAGCTTCAGACAGACCACCACAAGATGGCAGTGAAATCTTCCCAGCTTCTTCCAGGTGGAAAATTAGAAATGGGCTGCAAGTGAGTTCCGACTAAAATTAAATACATCTAGATACTACGGTACAGTGATCCCTCGCTATTTCGCGGTTCGGTTTTCGCGGCCTTGGTGCATCGCGGATTTTTTCAAACATATTCATTAAAAAAAAAAAAAAAGAAAGCAAAAATGTCACAAAAAGTCCGCAAAAGGTCCGCGAGAGGTAGTGAAAGTCAGCAAAACAACAGTGAGTCACATAGAGCAACATATACAGTACTACATGTATGTGTTTACTGTATTTTGTTATTCATACACTAACCTAACCTAACTTATACATTTTTAAATATATTAGTATATGGCATGAAGTAATGTTAATTACTACAAACATGCATGTATACCATTAAATTTGGCCTTATAAATATTATTTATACTCATACACGTACATATACAAATATGCGGGGTGGTTTCGGTCCCCATTATCCGCAATAGACGAGGGATTACTGTATTATTTTTTTTTGTTTGTTTTTTTACATCTGTTTCATGCTGTGAGCCAGCTATCATCCCCGTCACACTTAATTGCTGGGGCAATACTAAAACCGGCTTTTGTTCGACTGACAATCATCGGACTGGAAGTCCTGCCTCTTGGACAAGTGGAAGCAGAGCCCGTAATTAGAAAGGTGAGTCAATAATGCCAATAATCACATTTTTAAAGACACCCCCCCCCCACACACACACACACATAGACACACCCGGCCAACACCTTCAAAAATCAATCAAGTGCCGTATTTCATTCGGTAATGATATCGCAAACACAAACAATGAACACCATGAAAGCGGTGTAATTTAACCACACGAAACCCTCACACACACACACACACACACACACACACACACACACACACACACACACAGACACGTTCTTAAAGAGCACCCTAATAGATTCAAAAAACATTCATCACTTGTGAAGGCTGCCATACCTTATGGCTTTAGTTGCTTTGTTAAAACAAATCTTTCACTCTGGAACTTAGTCCAGCCTTGTTGGCTGAGAACTTCAGTGTGGGAGTCGTCATGTTGTAAATGAGACGGAAGGGCATAGCAGCTTGCTCACAGAAACATTTGTAGAAGTGGGCAGATAACGCAAGATTTTCTTGGGTGTGTAAATTGATGGGTAGGCAAGCACTCCAGACCCAACTATTTGTATACAAACATTACAACGTAAATTTTTCTCGAGGCTAATATTTCACCTTTAAATTTGAGTTAGCCCTTTTTTTTTTTTTTTTTTTTTTTTTTTTTTTTTTTTTTTTGCATGGCTTCTTGTACCTCTGCCCCATGTCGTTCCTCCATGGATGATTCTGTTTCCCGAACAACCACCGCCTTGGTCACCTGCATGTCTGGATGCTGCTGCTTGGCCTCTTGGATTGCGATGGCCAGAGCCTGCCAGATCAAATCAGACATGACGTCTTGAAGAATGACAACACTGAGTTCAATGTTAACTTTGTTTGCGTGGAAGCGCGCGCTTCACCTGTTCCTGGTCCACATCATCATCTCCTGTGATGATGATTCTCTTTTCAATCCTGGTCTCTGAGTAGCCCCCTTTTACTGTCTGAAGTGAGGTAGACAACATTTTCCACAAGATATTATGCATTAAATGATGCGCTTTGTACATTTTCATTCTCTACCTTGGTAACCTGTGTGGTCGCCGATGTAACATTTTCAGTAACAAGGATAGGAGACCCAGTTGACTCTCTTCCAAGACTGCCCATATGCACCTGTGTGGGGGGAAAGCAATTGTACATGCTGTGTATCAGTTGTACCCATTAAGAAGATTGTTTGTCCTGACTATCTTGCGTGTCAACTTTTTTCCACCATTAGTGTTCTACTCGTCCGATTTTATGATCGATATCAAGAAAATCCATCTTCTCAATATTCGTCGTATGCCGTGAGAAACTTGCAGAGCAATAATATGCACAGTAGACGCACTGCTGAGTGTAATAGTCATGGTAAGACCAAAATCTGAACAGCTGACTGAAAGACACATTTGCTGACTAATGTAGAGGGTTGGTGGGTAGAACTCCAAAGATTCCAAAATGTGACCACGAGCGAATAAAAAGTCACTTTTCAATTGGATTCCATGTATCCAATGTGGGAAACCACTGCACCCGCACAGGGTTTCAAAATCAAGTCAAATGTATATCGCCCTTAATCACAACAGTCTCAAGGAGATTCACAGGCCCATAGTTGACAAATATTTACGACATCCCCTGATCTTCAGACCACAATGAGGGCAAGGAATAACAAACAAAAAAAAAGCACCTGGGGAAAAACAAGAAACCTTGAGAAAGGGCCATAAGCGGGGGGAATCCCCCTTCCAGGATAACCGCAATGGATACCGAACGCATAATGCTGTGCAATACAATGTTAAGTATTCCTGTGAGAGCCCATTTAAGAAGATGAGAGATGGCTTTTTAAGAAGACGAGGTTTTAAAAGTTGGGTTAGAATGTTAAAGTAGGATTTTAAAATATGGCTAGGATTTCAAATTAGGGACTGAAACTACTCTGTGTGATTAAGGTTTCAAAGTAGGGCTTGAAACTAGGGGTATTACAGTTTCAAATTAGGGTTCTTAAATATGGTTAGGGTTTTAACCTAGCATATGTTTCAAATTAGGGTTAGAGTTTCAAAGTACGATTTGAAACTTGGGTTAGGATTTCACATTAGATTTTCAAACCAGGGCCGTGCAGAGGATGGGGGCAAGGGGGTCATTATCCACCTGAATAGGAATATCCATCCCCCCAAAAAAGTCCCCCTGCAAACCCCAGCAACCAGCAATCAGATCCCAAAATGCAATTTAATCATCATCACAATGGAAGAAAATGTTGACAATCTTGTAAATGCATTGTATGACTCCGTTTATGACTCTGGTAATGAATCTCACTGAAATGTTCAGGTGTGCCTGTTGGCTGGTGCAAATGTTTGGATTGAGGAGATAGTTTTAAACCACGGAGAGGACCCAGAGGTAAAGGTGGAGATGTGCGACTGTTCCTACTCACTGGAGACACGCTCTGTCTTGAAGAGTAAGAGACTTCGCTCAGGCCAGTCATACCGTGATCCTGCAAGGATAAATTTCAGTTCAAGAAATGAGAAAAACGTTTCCCTCTCACGACTCGAACGTAAAAATCGATGGATTGCCATAATGCCTTCAATGAATGGCCTATCGTAAAACTGTTTTCATATATAGGGTGCACCGCATTATAAGGCGCATAGAATAGAAACTACAATAGGGGCTGCAGTTGCGTTATGCATCCATTAGATGGAGCTGCGCTGAAGGGAATACAATACAATACAATTCTATTTATATAGAGCTTACACAACTGCTGCCACTGTAACAAAGCGCTTCACAGACCATTTAAAATACTACGTCCAAGAAATCAGGATCCATATATAAGGCGCATCGGATTATAAAGCGCACTGTCGGCTTTTGAGAAAATTGAATGCTTTTAGGCGTGCCTTAGTGCGGGAAATACGGTATATTATCAACCAACACCACCCGCATGGTTGCAAGGATAATGTGCAGCTAAATAGGGCAAGATACAATCGAGTCAAGGTGCAGTACAAAGTAACGATTGCATCATGAAGATGAACAGACAAGAGCAATTTATATGATAGAGAATACTGCATCATTCTCATCTGTTTGAATTGAAAAACATTGCAGACCATGTAAAATATTTCATGATGCTTCCATCCATTTTCATTGCGTCCCAGGAAGCCTAAAGGGAAAGAAGGCTTCAGGACCCAGGCAGACCATTATTAGGCAATCCCAACCGACCTGATCTGTGAACTCCACTATGGTGGTTGTGACCTCGGACCCATTGGGCTGGGTCTCCGTCCTGACGTCCGTCTTCCTCACTGCCCCGATGACATCACTGGCTTCCCGATTCAAAGGCGTGGCGCTGGTGACCTGACTGGCTTCCTTGTGTGACTGCTCCCTGTCCACTGAAGATGACACCGGTACCGACCTCTTGGGCTTTTTAGGCACTACAGGCTTGGGAGGAAAACATGAATCAATCATCAGTTGAGAACCACCGATTTAAAGGAGAAAGCAGTCCAAAGACAGGCTGACCAAATCTGAAAGAAAGAAAGAAAGGAACAGATGCAATGTACCTGCACATCAGGCCGCTTAGGTTCCGTCCGAACTTCTTCGGTTTGGACGTTTTTAGCTGGAGGACTGCTGCTGGCTTCTGTGGACGCAGGAGACGCCGACACCCAAGGAGGCGACTGCTCTAAGGGGCCTTGCTGCTGGAGGAAGTCGATCCCGAAGCGCAGCCCCCCGTCGGGCGACAAGTCCCGTTCACCCAGCTCGGACATGCCCCGCGAGAACTCCTCCATGCCTGTTTGCAGGTCCGTGAGGACGGTGAAGTCGACCTCGGCCTCCAAGCTGGAAGTGGAGCTGACGGTGATGCTGGAACATTTGCGCTCGATGCCCAGGTGGGTTTCCTTCAAGTACGAGATCTCGTGGTCTTGATCGTCCTCGGACACTGAACCCAGACGTCTCTCCCAAGGCTCCCGCTACACATAGAGTCCACGTTATTGGAGAGGTAAGAAAAACTAACCAGCCTAACTTCTGAAGTAGAAAGTATTTCTGCGCTGAGGTAAAGATATTAGACACAGAGATATTGTGAAGAACCTTGTCAAGTTACTCTCAAGTAGAAGTATCACATGACTTGCTATCATTCTTGTGACGTTATACCATATGCCGATTGGATGATGACGAATGTGGCACGGGAATGCAAATATCCAGCGAGAATTAGCATGTCTTCAGTTGACCCACATTCTAAGTAAAAAAAGACTCAAGTAGTGGAGCATAATTAGTCAGTAGCTGCAGCTACGGACGACCCCCGGCCACCAATTTGGCAACGGCGGAAATGAACCACGCTAAATGCCGGTCAAGCTGCCTGACAATCTGTTTGTGTACAATGTTCACCGCTTCTCTTTCTCAGTTAGCATCAGAGAGCAGCTGCTGCAAAGACACCCCCGAAAATGACCAAGTGTTGCATCCTCACACCACATCACGTCAACACTTCTGGTCTTTTCGCGACGTTTAGCACGGCTTTCACCCATGAGCTTTTAGGCTCCTTGTGAGGAAATATAACAGGCACCGCGTTTGGTTTTGACCGTCGTTTATAGCAGGACGATCTCTCGTGAGATGAGAGCACAATCACAGGTCTGCAGACGGGTGGACTCTTCCATCCGCAGTCGCCCACTGTGCCACCCTTTTAATTTGTAAAATAAATTAAAAAGATGTAAAAAGACGTTTTGTGTCCAGTGACAGAAATTTAAGTCATGTTTGTGTTGTTTCATAGGAAGTGCAAAGTGAAAATGTAGACTGCGGCGTTAGCTTCTCCCACTATCAGCTAGCTGACTGGTTCAGTTTCATATGCTTGTCAATTGTCAGCAAACGTTAGCGCGTTTTATATTTTACATTACGTGTGTGATTTCATTTCATGTTTCTGTGACAATGGTGAGACATGTGACATGCAGCGTTTGACTGTTTTTAACGTAATAAGGTAGCATTATTTAACTTCTGCTTATACACGTATGGCACTTCGTACAATCCAAATTTAATTGAATGCCCCGGAACAGAACTTGAACGTAACACGGTCATAGAAATATCATCCGGTATGATGCTCAGCGACGACTCACCGAGGAATCGCTGAGCGGCTCCTCGTGAATGGCAGGTGTTGGAGGGGTCTCCTACAAAAGAATGAACAAAAAAAAAAAAACCTGAAATTACACAGCCACAAATGGATAAAAGCCTTAAATTCATTCATGACATTCTACCTACTATTGTACTACTAAACTAATGGGATTTCATTCGAAAAACAATCACAAACATGAGTTGTGACATTTTTAAAAAGTTTGCAATGCTCTCTGCTGAGTGTTTGTGGAATGCAGAAGTCGTCCATTGCTGTTTCTTGCTCAGGCTGCGGGGGGTTAAAAAAAAAACACACAAGAAAATTCTTCACTGAAGCTATAGTCAGAAGCATGCTGCATTTCTCTTCAAAATGAACGGCAATGCCATGCACTGAACTGTTCCCCTTTTTGAAAAAGAAAAAAAATCATAATCACCATTTTCAGGGGAAAGGTATTCATTGGAAATGGGATGTATGAATGCCTAAACCCTGAATCATTTGGCAGCTCTGCGGCCTCTGACCGTGTCTAATTGATGTTTATTGATATGTCTAGCGTTGCTACAGAGATGCCAAGGCAGGACCTTGCGTTTCGCAGCCTCTCTCGGCCATTTACGAATAGTTTTCGACGAAGGGATGATTGGAAAAGGCCTTTGCGCTCCTTGCAACAGCAGCCACCTTTGTCATGTGAGGGATGTCGGAAGTATTAAGGTGGGACCTTAGCATAAAGGTCCGTGACATTCTGAAATGACCAAGCAGATGTCAAGCTTTGCAGAGGAAGGGGGAGAAAAGCAAAAAGCTCGCTGCACCGTGGACAAGAATTAAGTTGATCGATGGCTTTTGCTTTCTCAGTCACATGAGTTGTAAAAGGATGAGCGTGTGATTTTGGGTTTACTTTTGAGATGGCAAACACAAGATTTGCATGTCGTTGCGTCAAGCTCATGCAATGTTTGACTTCCCCATGATGGACAGGCGGGTTTTGGTGGGACGCGTGGGTGGTTTACCGCTTGCTTCCTCTTGGTGGCGTCTTGGTTGCTTCTGTAGTGAATGTGGCTGCAGTCAGTGTTGCCGTGGCGGTCTCGGGACCACTGCTTTTTCAGAGGGAGTGTTCGTGGGGGAACTGTTGGTAACCTAAATAGGAGCCTCTCTGCATTCACGTCCGCGTTATTTTGAGTATCTTCCGGTTTCTCGCCTCTTCTTGGCATTGCGTTTTCTGCATTATTAAATTCTCTCAAGTCTTGTCGTTTTTCTGGTCCAGCGCCGCGGTGGTTTTTTCCAGCTGCTGAGTTATCACTGACTCTTGGTGTGTCAGACTGCAGCCTATCGTTATCCTCCAATCCTGTTTTCTCACCAGATTCACCTTCCGATCTTGTCGTTGCTGCATCCCCGACCGGACCCCGCCCAGACCGGCTATAAGGGTTCACACAAAGTACGGAGTCTTTATTCAAAGATTTTTTGGATCGCTGTGGCTTGAGAGGAACGACTTTGGTGACTTCGGCATGTTCAGAGTTCAAAGTTTTGTTGAACTCTATCAGCAAATCTTCAGAGCTTAGACCTTCGATTTCCTGCGTGTCTCTTGAGGCCCCTTTTCCTTCTGAGACCGAATCCAGAGTCTCCGAGGAGAAAGCAAAGTTTTTCGATAGCACTTGGGGTATGTTCTGCTCGTATTGGCAAAGCTTAACATCTCTACTCTGTGTTCCGCTCCCTTGTTTTGCCTTTGGGGAACTGAATCCATTTTCATGAATGTAACTCCTCGCTAATACAGAATTATGACCATTGTTAGTTGCCAAAGGATCATCCAGCGGGCTTCTAACTTTGAGTCCCTTTGCTCTTAAATCAATTTGAGGTGATATCCCAGTCGGAGAGTTCCACGTTCCCCCGTTTTCCTCAGCCCAAGGTGTGTCTGTAGCCAGATTAGAGTCACAATCCAGCGCTTGTCCATTAGCATCCTGCTTCTCAATCAAATTGGCTTCACCAGTCGCCTATGTTGACATAGAGTAAATAGTTAGCCTAGCGTAACACTCCAATGTTACCCCACTTTACACTCAAAGAGATTTTTCAAGACTAGTCAGGGGGAAATGCAAATCACTACATTCCTTGGTCATATGTCAAGATCTGTTTTTCCCACTCGTATGTTCAGTCCCAACAAGTAAAATTTGGAGTGGCTGCACAACACATTACAGGACACCTGGCCAAGCTAAATAGAACAGACAAAGAGAAAATATCCAGGAATCAAATCGCATTCTTACTGGTTTCCGCTCTGGGGTTCCTCCAGGAGGAGTAGCAGAGCAGGCGCGTTTCTCCCTCTGGGTCATCTTGCTGTTGGGCTGCCTCAAGGCCCTCTTCAGCTCATTAATGCTGGCCTGGTGCTTCTGAAGAACATCTTCTGGCTTGTCCAAGAACTGCTGTTTACACAGTGGAAGTCAAGGCTGAGTTACAAATACCAAAGAGATACTTTCCAGATATGTTGTCTTCAAAAGAAAAAAAAGACCCAAATTAAACAGGATCTCTTTATACTCTCCTTGGCAATAACTGTCTACCTCTCACATGCGGAATGACATAGGTCTCATTTGTTTCGACTCTCTCATCGTAGCATAAACAAAACTGCAGTTTGGAAATGTGTGTTGCTATGTTGGACAGTTGTAAAAATGCTTTTTGACACTAATTTTATCCAAATGGGAAGTGTCTTTCAAACGATGCCCCATTTTGAAGCAGCATGCATTTGTGGGATGAGCAGCACGGCTGTGCATTGTGCCCATGTTGAATGGCACGCAACAGCACTGCCTTAGCCAGATGCCTGAAGTTGTTGTCGCTGTTGACTGTTGTTTGATGTCCTTTGGAGGATTGTATGACTGAATTCTCATCAGTAACATACTGGAACATTTATAACAAGACATATTGGCAGTTGCACAATGTACAGTGGAACCTCAAGTTACGAAGGAGCCCGGATCAGCGCTTTGCTTCTTGCGCTATTTCACGGTCATTGGCTCTGTGCGTAACTCATTGCGTTCTGCTGTTTTTCTCATCCTAATTCGACCTCAGAGTGAGTTAAGGTTACGCTTGGCTGTACAACTCCAAGAGAAAGCTGTCGTGTGTCAGCTGGAAGTTCCATTTTTGCACACGTTTCTTCCAAGTCCAAGTTCTCACGGCGGCCGCCTACACTTCTGACCTAATGTGGCACCAAAATCTTACTGTTTGTACATGTACAATATTCGTTGTATCAGAGTGGCTCTTAAATTAAAAGAAAAAAAAATGAACCACAAAAAAGCTAAGCAGGAACAAGCAGCAGCCACACACACACACACACTTCTAAACACAACTTTTACAGTTGCTGCCTTAACCTCATCAATGTGGCAAAAGAAAAGACAAGTACCTCTGTATCAAAATTCTCTAATCCCCATCCCCCAAAAAACTTTTATTTCTTCACAGTGAAGTATATTTTTATGTTGTACTGAATTTATTTTCAACCACACACTGACCAAAATAAGAAAAAAAAATCATAAAATATATATAAAGGTCTGGAACAGATGAATTTCATTTCCAATCATTTCAATGGGAAACTTTACCTTGATTTATGAACATTTTGAGTTACAAACGGGATCATGGAACCAATTAAGTTCGTAAGTTGAGGAACCAACAGTACTCTTTCAATGAACATTCTGGATCATGTTGACGAATCATACACAGCCAAAACCACCTAGTCATGTACATGAACTTCAAGCTGGTCACCAACCTGGTGGCACACCCTCTCTCTACAATCAGACGTGCGATTTTTCAGCTTCGTAGTGTACCAGAAGCTCAAAACAAGAGTCAAGTCGCGACAACAAAATCAAGCAGCTTGATACATTGTACAGCGGAACGTGTTTGTGAACGTGGCATACACTGAAGTCAAAACAAACATTTTTCATGTCGTGTTCGAGCAGGACAATAATTGATGGAAGTCAAGAGTAGAAAAGATAGGCAAATACCTCCTGCTTGGGCCGAGCCGTGGCCAGATCCTTGTCCAACTGGGGAGCGAGCCAAGTGAGATGAGGCGTTTCAGGCAAAGCAGATGACGGTGTGATTTCATTTCATTAGTTTGGTTAATTTGCATGCAAGGATGTCAAAGCTTAAGCCAAAAAAAAAAAAAAGGAAGACAAGCAGGCAAACACTCACACTGTCGTCAAACAATCATTTTCAAAATTGGCTGATTGAATATTAATATACTAATTTGATTTTGCAGACTTAACATGAGCAGCGAGGTCTACTTTCCCTAAAGACCACGTAACAAACGATTATCTGCGCGTGGGCTTTTAAATAAGCGTATCGTGTGTAGAGGGCTCCAATTAAAATGCATGCTGATGATCAAAAACGAGAATTTTCAATGCCTGGCTGTTGGAGAGCCGAGCGTCAAGCGATTAGATCACTGGCGGGTGAGGGGGAAACCGCTAAGCTAATCAGTAGTACTTGAAGACCATCTGTTTGTAATGTGTGCTCATAATAATTGTACCAAAAAAAAAATCAGTCCCTTTAATGGAAGTGAATGTGTGCACCTGTTCTTTACAGCAGTGATTCTCAAAGTTTGGTCTTCTGCAGTCATCTGTGAAAAAAAATCACTGCCTAAATGCAGATTAGTTGTACAGTATTTAATATTTTCATGTATTCTCTCAGAACTTTTATGAAGGCACATTTGTATTTGACTTTTATGTGCAATACATTTGAATTAAATTATTATTTAAATTCTAGAAAAATAGATCTTATTTTACTTATTTTAATAATCGGTAAAGATCAAGAGTATGGCAGTGTATTAAATGAATATATTATTGCCATTTAATCAATGAATCACATGAAAAGAAAAGTTCTAATTTTCCTCCCTAAATTAAAAATCAAGATATTTGAAATTGACAGTGTTGAAAATGCACAATTTATTTTTAATTAGTTATGACTCAGTTAGTGGCTTGGTCAGTAACAGCAATCAGAAAATCGGCAAAAATGCTGATCAATGTATTCTAAATTAAAAGGATATGTTTTAGGGGTTTTTTTGGGGTTTTTTTGATTCACCACAAAAATAATCAGTCGACTTTCATTTAAGTCAACAGAAATCTGAGAATTTTCACAGTTGCAAGGCTGAATTTCCGAGGATTTGTACAATTCTGAATTAAACAGTGTCTCTAAATGATTAACCAAGTTTCAAAAGTAATTATTGATTAACTGAATAATTGGTTAGTTGTAAATTAGCATTTCTATATCAAAGTACATCATTTTCTTTTTTTTTTTACTTGTTTGAAATGGAAACTCATTCACTTTTGATAAATCTGTAAGCCCTATTACGCAACTGCATTTTAATATCGCGCATGAATTTGGGACGTCTGAGAGCTAAGTCGAATTTAACACCCGGTCCTGCAATTTCCTCCATGGATCGAGTCATATTTGCAGACATCATTGGAAGGGAACAGAATTTATTTGCCGACTGTTTTATTTTTTCTTCTTCATTTTCTGTCCATTCATTCTGTTGACAGCTCACGGTGTCTGCATTGGAATGCTGCAAAATCGCCAGCTAAATAGAAAAAAAACATTCCTTTCAGGGAAAAAAAACTCTAAAAGGAGACAGGATGCAGACACGAGGTGCGGTACGAGACCAACAACGACCACAACCACGCGCACACACACAAGGGGCCAAAATACCTCTGGTTTCGAGTCTACAGGCGAGGCTGCTTCCTCGGCCTGCAGGACAAGACAACCCGGCGGGGGTGGAGGGGGGAGGGGGTCAGAAAAGAGGAGAGGGGATGGTTAGCCCAAGGGGATGATGACATTAGAGCAGGGAGACGACAGAAACCTTTCAGAGGCGCTTAAATAAAAATAAGCAGATTTAGGAGCAAGTGAAGTGTCTCTTAAATGCCTGGAGAGGAGCTAAAAAAAAAAAACCCCGGCAAGATTAGATGAAACAATTGAGAAAATAGGGATGGTGAATACCGGTGTCCAATGCAAAGGAAGAGGATAAATGCTTTTATGGATTTGATCATTTTAGATGTTGGTTAAAGTCAACGATGTGGCTCAGTACAAGACTGTGAGTAGTGTATCGAAAAAAAATGAATAAATCTGTTTTGATCAGCGGTCATTCATCAGCGTGAGAGAACAAATGTTAGCGTACCCTTTTGACCCGTACCTTGAACTCCAAAGTCTTGCTGCATGTTGACATGCTCACACCGTGAATGTGCTCTGGACCTTGGTGCAGATCTAAGTCCTGGTCAGGGTCATGATGCAGGTCTTGGTCCTGGTCCGGATAGTGGTAGTGATCATGGTCTAGGTCCAGGCTGCCTTCTTGGTCCAGGTCTTCCCTGGACATGAACTGTGTTCGTTCACTTGAGCTTCGCTGGGACAATTGGTCCATACTGTTACCTAAAGCTGAAGCTGGTTGGGTGCCAGTGGAAGGGGGGGGAGTGCAGCGCTTAGTTTGAACAATCCATATCGGGGCACTTGACCGTACAAATTCCATTTGGTGAATAATAACTCTTGATTTGAACACATTCATGCTGTACATATTCTGTAAAAGAAAAGACTTAGGAGTGGAGTGTGTTTTTAGTTCCCTTGGAATACATCTTTTGAAATTGCTTTTCATGACAGTTTCCTGACAGCAACGGTACATTTTTTTTACACTCGCCTCCAGAGCGCTTTTTACTGAGCCCTGTGAAAGCAGTCAAGCAAATATGCATGACCAGGGAAAAGATCTATTTGATCACTCCTGCCTGGAAGTTTGATAATTTGTCACAAATTACATGACACATTTCATCGGTGTCATTTATAACATTCGTGCCGTTGTTAAATCCAGCTTCTTTCATCTTCGGCAGCTGGCTAAAATAAAACCACTCCTTTCTCATGAGCACTTTGAAACAGTAATTCATGCCTTCGTCACATCCCGGCTGGATTACTGTAATACACTTTACTTTGGAGTCAGCCAATCCTCCATGAAGCATCTCCAGTTGGTCCAGAATACTGCTGCTCGCCTCTTGACTGGTACTCGTAATAGGGAGCACATCTACTACTACTCTACTACTCTGGCATCCCTTCACTGGCTCCCTTATTTTTTTTCAAATCTTGAAATGGCCTCGCTCCACCTTGCCTCAGGTCTTGAGCCTTTTCTATCGCTGGTCCCTCTCTTCGGAATGACCTCCCACTGAACATTCGGCAAGCCCCCTCGCTGCCCATCTTTAAAACTCGTCTCAACACTCATTTTTATTTTTTGGCTTTTGACGCATTGATTTTTAGTTTGACTGTTTTTGTGCTTTTTACTGTCTTTGTTATGAATTTATTGTCTTATTGTTTATTGTTGTGTATGATATTTGCTCCATGTACAACACTTTGTATACAGCGGTGCTTGGTTTAAAGTGCTCTAGTAATACAGTTGAGTTTAGTTGAATTGCATTTGGGAAAACTGTAAGTGGTAATGGACGGTAAGAGAAGAGCGCAGTTTTCCTTTAAAACGCATCGTCAATTTATGTGATGGGTTCACTCTCAAAAATGCCGTCACTCTCCAACTTTTTAAACATATTTAAGCATTTCATGCACCCTGTAACCTGATAACACAATCGGCTGTGTTGTAACCACTGTCCCTGAAAGGTTTGAATGTCAGGACCAAGACAAAAACTGAAGGACGGATTTGAGCTCTTACCCCCGTCAATACTTCGGGACAGCAGGTACCTCTTGCTAACAGAGCGGTCAAAGAGAGGAGCAGGCCTGTCGATCAGAGCACTGGCCTGTCTGGTTTGGGCTTGAGTTCGCCCACTGTAGCGGAACTTGGAGCCAATCACCAGGAAGCCCTTTGGAGGTGGCTCTGGAGATACCAACCTGTCATAACACAGATTATTGTTACAAGTAAAGAAAGATTAAAGAAGCGAATGTATGACATTCAGTCCTGGATTTCAGAGGAGCTCCCTAATACACACTCTTTTTCACCCTATTTGCTTCAAGACAGAATCACTCAAACAATCAATCCCACATAATCAGCAGGATTCCCAACGATTGATGAATGACTGATGAGACCAATCCCTCGTACGGTTGTACCGTGCCATGCAACAGTGCAGAATAGGTGAGTAATCCAAGTCGTACCTGAAGAAGGTGTGGTGCTCAATGCAAACCTTCCACAGGCGCTTCGAGGCCCGATGGTTGGGCAACTTGAAGCCAATGGTGCTCTCAAACTGTTCATACTGAGCCGTGAGGGAGAAGGAGTGGTGGATGGTGGAGGATGAGGAAAAAGGAAGGGTGAGAGGAGCAAGTGCGGGCGGGGGGGGAGACGAAGGGACAGTGTGAGGGTGAGCCGTGTTGACTCCAAAGCAAAGAAAGAATCCATTTCTTGGTCCCTGAGACATTTTCTCGGGTGATACGGTTGTCCTTTCCAAAACAGAACCCTGACCGTCCAGGAAAACTCTCACTGATTTGAGGATAGAAAGAAGGAAAATTCACAGAATGGTTTTGGTATTCACTGTGAAAGAAGTCAATGCGACAGACTACCAACAGTGAAACCATGAAACGAAATAATGTGGCCAAACGATCTGACCTTCGTTCCACTCACTGTGGATTTACCATACGCTGGAATTTACGATCATGAGCCGCCCTCATTGGGCTTGCAAGTACAACAGTTTCAACGTCAAGCACCCTGCGAAAAGACCCAAGTCGTTCGTATCTACCTCTCCAGGACGGATCTTGATGTAGAAGTTGCTCCTCTTGTAGGAAATCTTGAGGATCTTTGGCCAGGCGAAGCGGTTGATCCTTAGACGGTCTCGGTAAATGAGCAAACCATTGGCGCTCACGCCAAGCATGATGTCAATTCCCTCGGAATCCTAAACAGCGTGGGCAACGGTGTGTGGTTTAGGAGTGTGGAGTGACTCAATATTTTTACGGGTTTGTCTCTGTACCTTAGCGTGATGTAGGTCCACCCCGTACATCGAAAGCTTCTTTGCATTTTCTAGAAAATTCACTTCCGCCTCTGCTGGACTCATTCCTCTACGGTGGGATAATCACAAAATCAGTCCCCACTGAATCGGCCGTGGCCCGTAAAGTATCACTGACATTTAGGTGAACATGTGTGTTGACCTATAGTTGCGATGCAGCTCCATCACCCTTTCCTCCAGCTCCCGTGTCTGATTCGGGGCAAAGCGAAAGTCAGCGACGTAATCCGGCCCGTGTTCCTCAGGCTCATAGTCGCCCAGTTCGGCTTGAACAGTGTAGGAGCCCAAGAGGGCATGCGTGACAAAAGAACAGGGCAGTCGGCCGGACAGGATGTCATCCCTCAACTGCAAGCACAGGTAATACCTGAAGGGTAAAACATACGGAGACCTCGCGTAAGGTTTAGCCTTCCGTCTTTTTGTTTTTAGCCCAACTGCACAAACACACTTTCACACGGGCACTGCCACAACATCCATTTGCTGCCAGTTTAGCAAACTTTGAGTCTTGTGAGATTTCAGCTCCAAGGATGTTTTGCAAACTTAATAAAATTCTACTTTGGGGGAATTTTTTACTTTGCACTTATCAAAAAGATGTTCGCTGTTAATCTAAACATACCTGCGGATACAATTGGCAGTTTCTGGTATTGTCAATATGTGTAGCCACACAGGGCAGAATTCTTGGGGATGGGCTGCAAGGTGGCCCAAAAAAATTATCACTGCAGTTTGGATGGGCAATTTTCACCTCGTTTGTGGAAAAATTAGAAAGGCTCTTCCAAAATTTCCCTATAAACATTGAAGGGACAGTTTATCGATGTCAAGACATTTTCCAGAGGTTTTCGCACAGATTCCAGGACCGCCACTGGCTGTTACAGTTGCTAAAAGTTTAAATACGACAACAAAACGAGCATGGAATGGATCAATTAAAAAGCATCTTCACCATTTTTTTTTTCTTTTCTAAACTCGGAAGTTGACCTGCGGCGGCACAGCGGTTTATGTCCAATTTGGCGCTTCCACGAGTAAATTGAAACCAATCCGTTATGCATGGGCATCCAGGATGTGAACATTGGTGTTTATCCCCATAAAATTTGCCTCAAAGACAAGAACTATTACCCTGGACAGCAAACATAACAATATAAGCCACCTAACAGTTGCAGTAATATAAATGAGATGCCGGTGTACGATATAATTGAAGACTTTTAGAGCACTTATATATCACACAACCACACAGCATCTCAGTAAAATGTCTGGCGCAGAAATAATTTCACAGTCATCCATACCGATTGTCTTGGCCACGAGAATATGTTCAGATCAGGAGAAAAAGGTCATAAGCAGAGCTGCCGTTTCTGCCAAAAGTTACAACCCGACCATTATTTTGCGGTTTCAAGCAACTCCAGTGAGGATTCCTGCGTGTTCACAAAACCGATGTGCTCACCGGGTCATCGAAAAAAAATAATATCTTCTGTAAACAGAGTAATTCAAGCAGCAGAGTGTTGGAGCTTTTTTTCACCCATGTCTCACATCTTCCCTTGTTAAATAACCAGTCTGCAGTTCATCTATTATGAATAATTATTTGGATAGAATTATTCGGATACTCATATTTTCCTTTCTTGTTTGACATTTTGGTTCAATCCTGGACACAACAAAAAAAATCTTTTGTCAAGTACAGTGATACCTCTAATTATGAACACAAGTTACGAAACACCTCAACAGGAAAATTGCCTCTTGTTACGAAATAAATGTCAAGATTCGAAAGGTAAAAATACAGTATGGGCTGCGACTCGCAGCTCCGAGTTTCCTGAATGCAACACACTTATAGTTGCTCTGCCATTGGCTATTACCTAGCATTTTCCTGGCATCCCACTGGCTAAGAGGGACCTCTACCGTATGTGTCTATGTAGATAGATAAATAAATAGATATGTGTCGATGCAGCGTCCTTGTCATTCGCCCCTGGGGCCATGAGGCGTTCTGATAGTTTTGCATAAATGTGAATCACCCAGAAAAAGTGTTCACCAGTCGGGCGATCGCTCACTATGCTGATGTTTGCCTTGGACATTTTCGAAGAATTGTTGAAAGCCGACAAAAGCGAACGTCCTTGGATCAGTTCTTTACAAAACACCAGCCAAAAACCACATCTGGGAGAGAACATGAACTAAAGAGGGCAAAAAACAGTGAGGACGCAGTTCAGTTAAATGACCATCATTTTGAGTCTTTATTCTTTGTTTTTTACAACTCTCATTTATTGTGCAATAATCTCATTGTAACATGTATTTGTTACATATTTTGATGCATTTTTATGCTTTAGAAAACATTTATGTCTGAATTTTTGGGGCCTTGGAACGGATTAGGGCATTTACATGGAAAACTTGTCTCTACTTCCAAAATGTTCTTGTGAAGAAATTTCTTCCAGAACCAATTAATTTCGTAAGTAGAGGTACCACTGTATGCCACCTTTCAGTGATGTCCTTCGATTGTCGAATATAGTCTTGTGGGTTTATCCGCAAAAGTTCTTTTTGGGGTCCTTAACGACTGGTACCCACAGACAGATTTTTATCCTTTGCACCTCTGGATCACACAGTCATTAGAATAATCAGGGGTCTCAAATCCCGGTCCGCGAGGGCTGCTTTCCTGCATGTTTTCCATCTCACCCTGCTGCAACACACCTGATTCAAATGATCAAGGCCATTATCAGAGAGCTTGCTGATGAGCTGATCATTTGAATCAGGTGTGTTGCAGCAGGGAGGGACGGAAGACAAGCAAGCAGGAAAGCGGCCCTCAAGGACCGGACTTTGAGACCCTTGCATTCGATGTCTTTGGATCGGTGCCGAACTCGGCATCTGGACTGCATATTCGATATTCATGCTGTATACACCTGCCTGAAAGCGCGTGTGCGTGCACACACACACACACACACACACACACACACACACACACACACACACACACACACACACACACACACACACACCGAAAGGTTTAAGGAGAATGTGACATCTAGCCACGCATGCGATTGCGCATCAACAGAGATAAATATTTCCCCGAATGGAGTCAATCTGTTGTAATTCATCTCGACAGTAACTGGATTAAAACATATAACAGCCCCTTTGGAACCAAATGGAACGGTCAGACTTTGGCTTTACGGCACTCAAAATATTCGACGCCCTTCTCAGTGAGCGTTTCAAGAACAAAAGAGGCCGTGTCTCAATCAAGCTTTGGCTCGAGCACTCGCTGGATTATCCTCATCTGGAGAGAATTGGATTCTGGATCAAGTATAAAAACCGAGCGATAAAAAATAGGTGTTGAGAGACAAAGACACAAAAGACTTCAGAATTTGAATTCGGACCAACCTGGTGATGTCTTCAATGAGCACTGATGGATCTGGCGGATAGAATTTAACAGAGAAGCCTAAAATCCAGGAGCCAACTGTGAACAGATTTCCAACAATGACAGTTAGGCACATTTCCGATTAAGAATCTCGAAACATTCGGTTTAAGACTGCAACTTTGGACCATATGACCCCTCAGACTCACTCGGCCAGTGGATCCCAACATGCTAGGCCTGTTCTAAAAAATAACTCAGCAGGAATGCAACATTGTGATTTTGTAGAGGCGATCATTTGAAAACATGTGAAGGCTTGCACCGGTTTTTGTAAATTAAGTGTTGGCTATCGATATTCATCGGTTTTCCGCCTTATTATATCATTGTTGACAATTATAGCGCACAAATCTTGAACATGATTGGTGTCGTCACTAGAGCCACCAAGATTAATTGTTCGACAATTAATCAATCATCAAATTAATCATTTAGAGCCATAGTTTAACTTTCAGTCGTCTAAATTCTCTCATTTCAGGCTCTCGACAGTCATTATTCTGGTTTCCGTCGCCCTTCATGAATGCAGATTTGATCATCTTTTGGGAATTATCAAAATAAGATACTTTAGAAAAACACTGATGAAGGTTTTTTTTTTTTTTTCCTGAACTTCTGGCTGGTTACGGTCCAAGCCACGAACTGAATCAAATACATTTGAAGTAGTCTCAGAGGTGGAAATCAAACAAGTCGGTCTCAGCATTCATCAGCGGTTCTCTTTCAAGAGGGTTCGTGTATACATTACTCTCTTTCATGTCATAATGCTTAATTGTTGTTGTTTTTGGCTTTATTTAATCATCAAACAATACCATAGATTCAACAATCCTCGGGTTAGCACAAAGTCACTGCAAAAAATAGCTTTGGTGAAACATTTGAATGCAAAATGAATTGGTCGTCGGATTATTCCATGAACTGAAGGAATAACTGATTGAATCATGGACTCTAAAAATATTCAATCGCCTACAGCCCTCGTTGTCACATAGATGAATGCCATTAATTATGACCAATAATGTGAAAATAAAGCTTCTATGAGTATTATGAATCAGTAGCCAACAAGCAGTTCTCCGTTTCCAAAAAGTTGCTGACCGCCGCTCTACACAGACCTTCCACTGGGGCGCACCTCCTCCAAGCGTGGAACATGGAAGCATCCATGGAAACAGGTGTTCAGAACATTTACAAACACCCCGCCCCCCCGGTACAGCCCCTCCCTCATAAAAAATAAATAAATAAATAACGAAACAGAACTTTGCCACTTGTTAAAAAAAAAAAATCCCACTTGCATGCTTGGCCTTCATTTCACCTCCACTTCAATGAATTGAGCCTGTCATCTTGTCGTCCTTTGTTGACTTCGCCAGTTAGTCTGGATGGTCTGATAATGAAGCCAATGCCTCAGACATTTGGCAAAAAAATCCTTTCGATGACCCGCTGCAACACGCTGTCCGGTTCATGAATCGGACACATCCATGCACACATGCACGCTCACACAGGACGTGTGCATAGCGTCTCTGTCTTGTGCACTTACCCCGAATTTGCTTTTTAATCTCCTTTGATGGATCCAACCAATGCTAATAAAGATGAAAAAGAAGAAAAGGACAATGCCTTATTGAGAGTTTTGACCTCAGCAAAATCTTTCACAGACATATTTTCAAGAGCTCCTTGCTGACTGTATATGACTTCCATACTCAAATAAACTATAAACGCATATTCTTCGACTGAATAGCAGCAGCGGATTTTCTTGCTTTCTGACCAAGTACCCTAGTGTGAGGAGTCTGTAAAATCCTATTTGAAGTCTGAACACCTTCTAATTGTTTTCGGGAGAAAAATCTTGAGTGAAGGTTTACATGGACGGTATGGATCTGGCTATTGATCTTGTTCTAAAATCAGATTTGGGTCATTTTATAGGTCGTGCATCAATTATGTTCACATCTTTATACGTGTCCTAATATTTGCGCTCACAAAATTAAAAAAAAAAAAAAAACCTAGTACGAAATCAAGCACTTCATGCTACTGGATGTGTCATTGCATACACTCCACATTTGGCAGAAAACACTCCCCTTCGATAAAATTTCTCATGATCTGCGAGCTTGGGTGGGTTTTCACCAAAGTAGTCAGACTTCCTTCGGTTTCGGTGGGGTTTGGGTTAGGTTTAGGAGATAGGATGTTGCTGCCACCTACTGTAGTGGATGTGCTATTGCACCACTATTTGAAAAGGATTGAATTAACCTAACGTGCATGTTATAAGACTGTAAGAACCAAGTAAACACAGACTGAATTCGACAAAGGATCGCCTGAGTTGAGATTTGAACGCAGACTCTTTCGGCTGTGAGTGATACGCACCCGCAACAAGTCATCACAAATGTTTCCAAAAGTGTGTGAATGTGGTGGCGAGACCTTTGCGCTGTCGGAGTCATGGAACGTCAAGCCGAAATAGTCCCTCTCCAACAGGTTCAGATGGCCGCACACCATGTCCAGCAGTGTTTGGCCCTTGGCAAATTTCTATCAAACACACACACACACACACACACACACACACACACACACACACACACAGAATCACACAGCTATCAATAAATATACAATAATACATAAGTGGATAAGTGGGCAGGTGACGTAATGCAGATGCAAGTGTTGCAACATGATTAATGTATGCCATCAAAGATGAAAAAAAGGGTCATACAAGCTGTGGAATATTCACGAGCTAACACCCATAAAATTATGAGGGGGTCATTTTGTGGAACGGTTATTTGTGTGTATATATATTTATACCTGTTTATATATGAAGATAAATATAAGACTGTTTGGTGCATTTCTTTTTAGTCCTCGTTGACGTTTCGCAACACAAAGGCGTAAGAACCAAGTGAGTGGGCGGGCCGACTCAGTGCGAAGAAACACACAGCGGTAGCTCAACAACAGACCACACCTTTTATTAATGCAGCCCTTGGGAGGGGGCAGAAACAAGCGCACCGTTGGTTACAGCCGCAAACACACAACACGCGCGCACACACAAACGCATCGACTCGGGCGATCCAGCTCCGACTAAGCAGCTGTTACCATAGAAACAGAAGTAATAGGTCCCTTGTGCCCTTTCCCAGTCCATCCATTTCTCTTTGGGCCGAAAAGGCTGAAGCCATGAACATAACAAAAAGGAAGTCAAAAAAATGTGTTCCTTTTTTTTTTTTATTATGTCAAAGCAGTTGTGAAGAAGAAAAATTGGATTTTATTGCTCTTGGGATCCCCCCGCAGTTTTAAAATTGTTGTCATTACTGTGAAGCAACAGTTGGATCACTAAAAAAAAAAAAAAAAAAAAAAGAACTGCAAAGTGCCTTTTCGTTGCAGTAATTTTTCCACTTTTGAATATGTGGCTGTTCAGCTGAAGTCCTCTCTCCAAACCAAATTACAAAATATTTACAAGGCACCTAAATTCTGTGAAGACTCTTTTGACTGTTTGAATGAACTGTTGTCCATAATCTCTCTTGAATATGATGCTTCCCTTTGTCATTGTATTTTAATATTCTGTGTAAAACTTAAATTGCCTTGTATCTGAAATGCGCTACACAAATAAACCTGCCTTGCCTCATTACATGCACGTGTGAAATGAGAAATTGAGAGCAGAAGTGAATCCCTTTTTATAAAAAATAAAAATGAGTATCAACTCAACTTGAATTATAACGCACTTAAAAAAAACATTGTTGCATGAAGACAAAGTGATGTACATGCAGTAAAACTCAGTCACACAATAAGACAGAAAAAACAAGCACCACAAAACACAAAAACACTGCCGAGTCTCTGCGGGCAATCATGTCAATTCAAATCATTTCAATAAAGGGGCTTTAGTTTTCCCCTATTCTTTTTATGATTTGTTTGAAATAAATTAAATACCATATTTTCCACACTGTAAGGCGCTCCATTTTCTCAAAAACCGACAGTGCGCCTTATAATCCGATGCGCCTTATATATGGATCAATATTCTGATTTCTTGGACATAATATTTTAGCTGTTCTGTAAAGCTCTTTGTTACGGATGCAGCGGTTGTGAAAGCGCTAGATAAATAAAGCTGCATTGTATTGTATTCCCTTAGCATAGCTCCATCTAGTGGATGCATAACGCACACGCAGCCACAATTGTAGCTTCTATTCTATGCGCCTTATAATACGGTGCACCCTATATATGAAAACAGTTTTAAAATAGGTCATTCATTGAAGGTGCGCCTTATACTCCGAAGGGCCGTATAGTGCGTAAAATACGGTGCATTTTTTTATACTGATCTAAAGTAAACAATTTCACTTTTTTTTTTTTTTTTTTGAATGGCGTTCCATGTTTCAGCCGCAAAATCCACCAGACATTGAGGAGACATGCTAACCACCACGAAAGACTCATGCTAATGTGCGGTTAACCAGGAGAAGTGAGAAAATGACCGCTTAGCATTTCAAGAGTTGAACAGACAACTACGTAAATTGAGCAAAAGTTCACTTCATTCAAACAGGTGAGAAATCGGCTCAAAATGCTAACATTCAAAAAGCATTTTTTTTTTTGGTGAAATCCATGAATGATTTACAAACAACCAAACCAAATACCGCACTTGCGGCGGAGGCTTGAAGCCTACACAAAGGTCACGGAATTCCCGCTCTAATCGTGTGGCTTGATCATTATCTCGTTGACCAGCCAAACCTCGATGCTCAACTTCTCTGTGGTTTTCGCATCAAAGCCGCTTGCTCGGTGCACTTCACGGCTGGAATCTCAGTAGGGATTTTTCAGCATTCATCATTGTGTCCAAACAGTAGACTCGCTTTCACGACCACATGCGTTTGATCTCCCCCCCGCCGATCTTAAAGCTTTCCTCCGCCTATCTCGCACACACATTCTATTTTGTCCCCGGTCACACAACTGCGCGTTCATCTGTCAAATGCATGATATGGATTTCCTGTCAAAGTGCAAATATATCTTGTGTCGTGGGCCACGAGATGTGAAGGGATGGATGCTTGTGCATGTGAAGGAGGGGGGTGGTATTACGCAATCGGTTAAGCCGTGAGCTAAAACAATCCGCAGACACAATCGAGGTTCGAGAAGGAAAAAAAAAAAAAGTTTTGAGAGGTGGAAGAATGGGGTGAGGCCTTGTTAAAGGGTGAGTTGGCGGTTTACAATATGCGAGATTTGAATGTAGCCTCACTTCATATCAACCTCCCACATTCAAATCCGACCAAAGACACGTCCTTCGACAATATGCGTGTGCAAGTTCACGGTAAGAACGTGCACGTAAGCAAGCCGTTCTTATCCACGGCTGTTCCATTGCTAGCATGATTTATTTGCGGTGAACCGCTGTGCTGTCACTCTTATTTTCAGTTTGTTCAATTCCTTCTGCAACTGCGAAAAAAAAAAAAGTTTTGAGAGGTGGAAGAATGAGGTGAGGCCTTGTTAGGGTGAGTTGGCGGTTTACAATATTCGAGATTTGAATGTAGCCTGGCTTCATATCAACCCCCCACATTCAAATCCGACCAAAGACACGTACTTCGACAATATGCGTGTGCAAGTTCACGGTAAGAACGTGCACGACAGCAAGCCCTTCTTATCCACGGCTGCTACATTGCTAGCATGATTTATTTGCGTTGAACCGCTGTGCTGTCACTCTTGTTTTCAGTTTGTTCAATTCCTTCTGCAACTGTCTCCTCCTTTGGTCAATGGCATTTATATCTCTGTGTGCCATTTATCGCTTTCGCCGTACGTAATATGTTTGCTTCTGCTGGAAGGGCGTATTTGGAAGCATTTAAGTGACGCGCATTTTGTGTCATCATTAAGGGGGCCCTATTTTGGTATCAGCATTTAAGTGACGCGCATTTTGTGTCATCATTAACATTAAGGGGGCCATATTTAGGCAGGCACCCGTGTGCTCAGGGTAAAAACGGGAGCATCTTCATTTTGGTGCCAGGGCAAGTGTAGCCTTGCATGTTCGGGTCCATGATAAAATCGAGACTAAAAATTTCAAAATATCATATGTGGTAGATAAAAACAATGCAATATGAAAAGTGTTTTCTTGTTTTCCAAAACCATTTGCAAATATATATTTTAGGTACACTTTAACCCTTTCAGGGACAGCGCTTACTGCAGTGGTCAAGTTATTATGTTATCAGGTTACAGAGTGCATGCAAAGGTTCATTCAAATTCCTTCCTACTGCGTTTGCGTTCTCATTTTCACCCACATCTAATTGGTCGCAGGCCTACCTGTGCATGTTTTCGTCTTAGAGCAGTCGCGGTTAACCACGCAGAGGCGAAGAGTCACAATTTTTGCTCTTACTCCAAAAAGTCCCTCCCCTCCTCTCACATCCTCACTCTCTTTTGCATGTTTTGACCAACTCCCCCTTCATTTCATGCCTTTTTAGCCCATGCAATGTTCTTGATACGAGTGCTTCATAAATGCTGGAAACTGCGACGTTGTCCTTTCAAAGTGGGCAAGCTGTGCTTGCGAAGATCAGCCCCACTTTGGAAATTCCTCGTTGATGTTTGCACAGAGTGAAATGAAGTGGCGCTGAAGATTTGAAGCCTTGACATGCTCTAATGATGCCCGAGCAGCATGGCTTGCTGTTACATTCAACAAGCACGGCGTTTAAACATCCTCTGTTCGTCTTCATATTTTTGTTTTGCGTTTTTTTTTTCCACCTCCCATATTGAGAGCAAATTTGGTAACCCAGCAGCACTCATCCCTGCATCTCAGCGGACTCTGCTTTCCGCACACACCGCTCTCACAGCCGCGTTAGGCATCAACGTGAATTTCCAAACACAAAGGTAGCAAATGTTGATTTCTCTTCAGGATTTGTTCAAGGTCGAAAATGCCCACAAATACATTTCGCCAGACGTTCACAAACGGTTTCCATTTCTTGCCCGAGAAATTTGAATGGTCAAAATTTATTGTCGACAAGAAAAATGTTTGCGAGCATTTGTACTGTTTGCCGCTCAGTGGGATAAAGGGCCAAAGTCAAGATTCTTTGTGTGCTGTTTAACTAGTTGCATTTGGTGTTGTTTGGGGGGGGGACACATGAGTGTTTAAGGTGAATCCACTGTTTTTAACATCCGTGTGACTGGGGAGAACACACAAACTCCACACAGGAAGGCCGGAGCTGGAATCGAACCCGGTACCTCTGCACTCGATGCGCTAACCACTCGTTCACTGAGCCCCAATTGTAAATTGTTTTTCTTCAGTTGTGTTTTTCAGAGCAAGAGAGGCCAAAATCGAAAATACAATTAGAAGAAGGAGTAAATGCCCAGCCCTTCCGGCTACCTTGTTTAATGGCAGCGGGCCCGTCAAGGCCTACAAGGGCGATTGACACGAATAAGGTCAGACGTTCTCATCACACACTCTTCATCATGTGCATGGGCCGATGCGGTGAAAGAGCTTCATGATGAATGATCGACATGCAACCAGGCACGTGGAATGCCTAGTTCACATCCCCAGATCTTCCCGGAAAGTCTTTTCTTTTGCATGTTGAGTCATCTAAATTCATCAAACTGCACAATTAAAAAAAAAAAAAAACTGAGCAATTATGTCCCCGTGGCTTACCTGAGGAGTACCCAACCTCCGCAGTGAAAGCACCGGCCGTGTTTTCCTGACTCAGTCGCATTTATTTCCAGCAGACGCATTGTCTCGCTGAGGCGCGACGGAGTGCGGTGTGCTGAGTCAAGGACCTTTCGAAACGGAGGAAAATTCGCTCTTTCTTGCGCAGTGTGACAGCAATTCGAGGCATTGGTACATGTTATGTGTGGCTATAATTGCGGCAACAAAACAAGATTTAAAAATAAAAGCCGAATCTAATCATACGTCTGCAATTTTGCGGGACGCTTAAACAATAGAAATTCCTCCGAGAATGAATCGGCTGTTTAATTTTGAAGCATCCGTGTCTATCGGCATAATAAGCCTCAATGGGACAGCGAAACTTTGAGACCCTCAAACCTCAAAGTACTGTTTGCATTCTTTTAGCTGTGCAATAAACATTGTTTACTTCTAAAATGAGCGCCTGGCATTCATTGAAATGTCGTCCTAACTGAAGCAGTTTGTTTCGGGGTAGTCACTGCAAAAGAGGCCCTGTGTTGTGTTACTTGACCTGAAGCTGCTCTGTTCATTAATTGCTTTTAGTTTTCCCAATAGATGCTGAGTGTTTTATCTCCAGTCATCCGGTAGTTCATTTGAACAAAATGAACTGAAATCCCCATGTGAAAAGCTGCTTGGACACCATACCGAGGTACGAGCAGAAATTAGCCGGATACTTTTTGATCCGCGGAGGACAACATAAAAAAATTAAAAATGAGGGATAGAATTTGGATCCTGGTGCGGTGTGGAACAGTTCCATTGCTTTGTCACTCGACCGTGGCCACATTTTTATTGCCTTCCTACCAGTGTTTAATACAGACTTGGGCAAAGTATGGCCCAGGGGCCACATTCATCCCACCTACACTCTCCGACTGGCCCTCTTCGTGACCATGAAGTCAAAGTAAAACGGAAAAATATGCGGTGCTTTCATTTGGAAAGTTGCGCTTTGTATGTACACATGGCCACGAGCACAAGCAGCTAGCAAAAGCTGTGACCTGTGCCTGAAGTGTTGCCAACTTTGAGACGTTGCAGATGTTTTAGCGATGTTGAGCAACGTTTCGGATCCCTCTGCAGGGGGAAAAAAACGATTTTGGAGAGTGGTAAATTTTACCCATGAAAATTGGGAAAAACGTACCTGATTATTTTACGCAGTAAAAGAATCAAGAAATGAAGAGTAATTTATATCTAAACTACCTATTTTATATCAGTAAAAAGAATTGCTACAATAAAAAAAAAATAAAAATAAAAAAAATAAAAAACAAAAACTGTAGAATCCTGGGCAGCTCGGTGTTCCAGTGGTTAGTGCCTCGACCTCACAGTGCAGAGGTGCCGGGTTCGATTCCAACTCTGGCATTCCTATGTGGAGTTTGCATGTTCTCCCTGGGCCTACGTGGGTTTTCTCCGGGTACTCCGGTTTGCTCCCACATTCCAAAAACATGCATGGCAGGCTGATCAAACACTCAAAATTGTCCCACGGTGTGAGTGTGAGTGCGGATGGTTGTTCGTCTCTGTGTGCCCTGCGATTGGCTGGCAACCGGTTCAGGGTGTCCCCCGCCTACTGCCCGAAGACAGCTGGGATAGGCTCCAGCACCCCCCCCCAACCCCCGCAACCCTTGTGAGGATAAAGCAGCTCAGAAAATGGATGGATGTGAATGAATGGCCAGTGAATCGAACCATGTACCTCAACAGCGGTCTCGTAGTCGGAGCCGTCAAGCAAGCTGACTTTAACGGGGACAGTTTTCGGCCTCTTGTTGCTCTTCTGAGGGGATTTGGAAGCCTTGCTGGGAGTCTTGTCCGAGCTTTCGTCAGCATCTCGGTGCTCCTCGGGCACCTGGATAGAGAAAGTCAAAACGTCTCTTCGTCCCACTACTTTCATTCAAGTTCATTTTCTTGTCTCGTTTCGTGATTAAGTGCAAGAAGATCTAAAAATGTTCAGTCGAGGTGGGTGGAATGATTGAGAGACCCGAATAAAACGAGCTGCTGTTAGTTCCCCAGTACACCCACCTGATTGGTTCTCTTGCAGTCACCCTCCATTGCACTTTTCATTTCCTCAGCCAAAGCTGTTGTCATAGAAATGGATTGAAGGCCTGCAAGCACACATAAACACAGTCAGATCTAATTCCGCTTGCGCAAAAGAAAGAACAGCCCGGCTGGAATGATTACTGGCCCTAAATGTCCAATTTGGCGATATTGTCGTGATTGATTTAACAAAACTCTCTCCCTCTGTCACTATCCTCACATTAATTGAGTGACGCCGGCAAACTGTATTAGTCTCTGCCATTCACCTCCGGTTGGCTTTTCATCCACCGAAAGGATGTTAAAACAAAGAAAGACGAGTGCAGGGTGTAGAGTGCAGGCTCCGGCGTCTTCTCGAGCAGAGACGTCGCATAAATTCTATCAGCCGCCGAGCAGACAACCCAGAAAGAGGAAAAGGGAGGCAGGGAGGAAAAGGCTAATCATCTGAAGATGTGGAAGGAGGTTCCGAAGAGAGATGATAGAACACAAGTCACGAAGAGAATGACAGCAAGGTGGGGAGATGGACATAAAAGCAATAACGCAATATACAGCTGACGGATGAGAGTTGTCATTTGAAGGTGACCACTGCACTCTGGTCCAACCCCATCTTGTGTAGAAGAGCTGAAATTCAGATGAGGCGTCATGGGAAAGAGGAACCAATTATCCAAGAGAAAAAAAAAAAAAAAAACCCCTGAGTCAGTCAGTGACTTTGTTATCAAAAGAGAGCACGGGATGTGAGGTTTAACATCTTCATATTTCAGCTGAACTTGCCCGAGATAACACCGGAAAATGCTCTTTTGAACGACAGAGTGCAAATTAACTTGGTACATGACCAAGTAGAAATATTGCAGTGTGACCGAACAGAAGCCTTGCAATTCCGTGCAAATATATGAACAATTATTTATTTTCTCAAGTGGACTGTTATTTTTAGTTTTTGTCTTTTGGGGAGGGGGCGGGGTTGACCTGTTTATACGGTCAAGAACACATCCCCAAGAGACATTACAATCATATGGGTGATCCACATATGGGTGATCCACTCTGCACTCCTCATGACCAATCAATGATTTCATTTATCCAAGAGAGGCATTCAGACTTGCGCGTTGACCTCACAGTGCAGAGGTACCAGGTTCGATTCTGGCTCCGGCCTTCCTGTGTGGAGTTTCCATGTTCTCCCCGGGCCTGCGTGGGTTTTCTCCGGGTACCCCAGTTTCCTCCCACATTTCAAAAACGTGCCTCACAGGCTGCTTGAACACTTAAAATTGTCCCTAGGTGTGAGTGTGAGCGCGGATGGTTGTTTGTCTCTGTGTGCCCTGAGATTGGCTGGCAACCGGTTCAGGGTGCCGCCCGCCTACTGCCCGAAGATGGCTGGGATAGGCTCCAGCACCCCCCGCGAACCTTGTGAGGATAAAGCGGATCAGAAAACGGATGGATGGATGGATGTGGCATTCACAGTGCCCCTTTCGACATCACTTCTAAACTCTGCTTCCCTAATCATCTGCGCAAGGTGAAGAGAGCGAGAGATAGAAGCCAAAAAGAGCCGTAATCTTTCTGACAGGATTCCATTTTTGATCTTTCTTCTTTTTATTCTATTTTGAGTTCTCATTGTGTGGAGCTCTGCGGTTCAAGAATCCGAAGGTAAGATTAATTTCAAAAGTCAAACAATTGAAGCACTCGACTTATGGCCTTGCTTCTCTTCCATTTTGTCGGC
Organism: Hippocampus comes; assembly: GCF_001891065.2. Lineage (NCBI taxonomy): Eukaryota > Metazoa > Chordata > Actinopteri > Syngnathiformes > Syngnathidae > Hippocampus > Hippocampus comes. The sequence continues at coordinate 1,068,546 of NW_017805839.1, read as the reverse complement.
GTGTTCAAAAGGTGCTTTTTTTTGCTTTGCAGTCAGTCCGTCAGCTATTTGTGGAAATATTTGCCGTTTCTACAGGATCTTTTGTCAGCGTCCCAAAGATGGTGATGACGGATAAACGGGATGCTTTTCAGTCCGTTCTCATCCCAGAGAAAAATTACTTCCCAGAATGCTCAAAATGGTTTATTTTAAAACAATGCTTCTCATGTGCTAGACATTTGGGAAATAGTAAATGAGCGGGTTTTCACGTGGCGTTTTTCCACATCAACCACATGGGAAAATGTTCTCGGATGTTGCCTCACTCACATAGAAATGGATAAGCATCTCTGAGGTTGTATTTTCTGCGGTTCAAATTTGCAAACAGTTGGTGACAACTTGGGTTGCATGAAGAGTGAATATTCCAAAATGACAAATGTTTAGTGTCATAAATGTTTCTGAAGATCTCTCATCATGGTCTCAAGTCCAGCAAGTTTTGCTTCAGGAAGGGGATAAACTGTGGTGACCCCTGACAGGACAAGAATGGTTTGAGGAAAAAAATAAAATAAACAAGACAGAAAAAAAAATTGGGAAGCGCTTGGATCAAAAGTTCCATGAATCAGTTTAAACAGCTCAAAAGTGAAACAGCACAGCTGATTTTAAAAAACAACCAAAGATCGACAGTGACATTGAGCAACTCGTTGTTGTGGAAGATATACACAGTTATTTTCTTTATTTTTAGGCAAACTGTTCTAAATGTTCGAAACACAATGACCTCATTAACGACCAAAAATCTGTTTTCTTTTTCTTTTTCTTTTTTAGCTTTTGTATGTTAAATGTTTTGGGGTTTTGTTTTTTTTTTTTTTTTTTTTTTGAAAGAAAGGTACATCTGAGGTTTTATCAGTTGTTGGTGAGCTGAATCAAATTGCCACTGGACTCTCGGTAATCTGACGTAGGTTACTGCCTTACACTAACATCCATCCATCCATCCATCTATTGTCTGAACCGCTTTATCCTCACAAGGGGGGTGCTGGAGCCTATCCCAGCCGTCTTCGGGCAGTAGGCGGGGGACACCCTGAACCGATTGCCAGCCAATCGCAGGGCACACAGAGATGAACAAACATCCGCGCTCACACTCACACCTACGGACAATTTTTGAGTGTTCAATCAGCCTGCCATGCATGTTTTTGGAATGTGGGAGGAAACTGGAGTACCCGGAAAAAAACCCACGCAGGCCCGGGAAAACATGCAAACCCCACACAGTGAGGCCGGAGCTGGAATTGAACCCAGTACCTCTGCACTGTGAGGTCGATGCGCTAACCACCGCTCCACTGGGCCGTCTCTACAAATACATAAGAACTGCAAACCGGCGTTACCTATGAAAGATGAATGTGAATATAGAGTAAACTGGAGGTTTCCGCCCATTGTCACCATAACAGCTTCTATGTTCTGGAGATAATTACTACAAGATGGTGCAATGTCAGTCATTATGAGAGGGAGCCAATGTCACGTTCTGCTGTCAGTAACAAAAGAATTCCTGTCGTGTCACTCGGGATTCTGTCAGGCCTTCCAACTAACCTTGGCTTTGCTTTCCACCTCAGTCATATGTCCTCGGGGATCATTATACTAAACGCCATGAAATGGTGTGAGTCCAAGACTCTGAAACCAAACACACTCAAGTAGAAACATCTGTCAAACACTTATCCAACAAGGAAAGAAAAAAAAAAAATCTATGTGATCCCTATACCATTCCTACACCAAAATGCAGCACACTTACGATAAAGATGTTGGGGAGTCTCATAACCCTTATTGCAGTCATAACGTCTGTTTCCAAAGCAATTCTCAACAAGTATATTTCTCAGATGCTATTTCATGTCCAAAAGATATGACCCTAAAAGATTACCTTTCAGCTGTTTGTATGGGACACACAACTTGAGAATTTCGCTCACCGCCTCAGTGCAGGCTGCTATGCGACAGCAGCAATTTGTTTCTAAATGAGGTCAAAACAAAAGAAAAAAAAAACAAGGAGAGATCATAAAAACAGTTCATTTTGGACTGTCTGAATAAGTGAGGGAAACAATGGAGGGTGTTCTTAAGATTGATTACCAAACAGTGTCCCTGCAAACCTGTCAAGAAAACTGAAAAATAAGCATGCCGCTTCCTGGTTTCTGATTCTGCCGATCGTTCTATTTTACATCTCTCAGATTACAGCACAGCGGTCGTTCTAATCGAGATAAGAGGTAGAACCGAACCGATAGATTTCGGCAGATCCTGTCCAAGCTGTAAAAACCACGCCATGTAAAAATCATCATCAAGCCTGTTATTAAATTATTTTTATTATTAAATATTCATAAAACCAAAAAGTCCAAATAAATTTATATACAGTATATATATATATATATATATATATATATATATATGTATATATATATAATTTTTTTTTAATATATATATTTTTTAATATCATTTTTGTATTTGGTAATGGAGTAACCCAAAATTAATTTAAAGTACTCAAGTTAAATTCCTTTCATAATGTGGTTCTTGGATTACATTACTGACTGCATTTTTTTTTAAACAAGTAATTAGTAACTCTATCGAAATTCATTTTTAAGGTCACCCTAACAACCCTGCATATTACATGTAAACAACATAATGATGTAAACATTCGTGAAATCAGAGGCTTGCATTATCTCAAGATTTTTAAAAGTGAAGATGATTTGCGATTTGGGTATTTTCGTGAGGAACATGAAGTCGATGCACATGATTTGCTTTCGCGGGCCATATAAAATGAGGTTGCCCCTGGGCCTTGAGTTTAACACCTGTGCAAGAGAGACACTGTCAGGTTTTATGGTACAGATGCAACACATCTGATCTCATTTAAACATTATGACAACCAATGATGAAACAATAATAATGACAAGCATATGCTACTCACTGCAGGACGAGGATAAATATTTCCACGCAGCTTTGTGACTTGCACTCCACAGAGTCGGGTGAAGGAGAGATGCCTTTGTCATCACTCCTTCTGAGGTCATTCCCACCTTGAAAAGCACCTGCTTGGAGCTCTAGAATATCCCGATTGTAAAATCCGATGTGAACACAATTTTAAAGAATGACGTTATTTTTCCACTTCGTGCCGTCCCGGTAACTTGGAATACATGGAAGCTGGAAGTTTGTACACCACAGTGTTCTCCACCGTAAATACAGCATGAGCTGCTGTGGGTCATGTCCAATTGGGGCACTCACAATAGCTGAGTGAAGAAATGTGTGATTTTAAAATTTCCTGTCATGAATGAACCTAAATTAATGTGATGAATGGTATGAGGCACTGAAAGCAACGTTCGCAGAGAACAACACGGCAGCCTTACAAACATTCCCGAGGTTAATCCCACACTAAATAGGCTCTGACTTGCAACAATCTGTTCTCATCATTAGATGTAATCAGTGTGCAGAGAAACCAATGGCCGCTCTCTTGCGACAACATCAATTGAGAGTGTTTTTATTGATTGCTGTGCCGTGATTCACTGCCGGATTTTCTTTTAGTCTTTTTGAAGTGAGGTCATTTTAAGGTGTCACTTTACTGTGTCTGATACGTGCTGCAGTTTAACTTGAAATCGAGCTGTGTTCAGGCAAGAAACAAATGTTAACGCACCGAAAAGGTTTAACGTGCTCCCCTTACTGCAATTGTAACCATGGAGAAAGGAGCGCATGATGACTGATGAAAAGAAAGTCAATAAATGCAGGCTGCTGTGATAGACACTCATTCTTTGTGTATTAGGCGAGCTACTCAAATGACCTGAAAGGGGGATTTATCAAAAGTGAGCGGGGAAAACTTCACTGCTTTCTCTATAATTGATCCACTCAATTTTTATTTTGAGTGTTTTTTTTTCCGTTCGGGATAAAAGAAAATATTCACCTCAGCACGAGTTTGCACTACAACCAGTCAATCAAGAACCTGAAGTCCATTCAAGCGTCTTTTTTTCTGTAGCGCTTGTCCTTTTTAGAGTTGATCTGGAGCCTATCCCCAGCTGACTATAGTTGAGAGGTGAAGCACAACCCGGAATGGTCGCCAGCCAATCACCACAGCACAAACAATACATTCACACCATTTATATGTTTTTCGCTTGTGAAAAAGATAACGTTGCACCGCTTGGTAGCTGCAATTTACTTTAAGTGCAACAACATTTGGTTCCATTCTCTTACGTGTAGAATTGGTTAGCATTTACCGTCGCAGGAAAACAACTCAGGGCAGATTAGCTCAAGTGTTCATGTGACGAGGGGTGCCAAATTATCGCGTTAATTGCGAATAATTAATAATTAAGTCATATATAGCGCGTTATGTTTTTTAATCGCGTTAATCGAAATTTTAACCACTAACTTTATTGTTTCTGTAGGTCGGTTTTGTTTTTTTTTTGTTTTTTTTGTAATATCCCTTTTTATGTGTTGGCTTCCTGTGTTCGAGTTGTCGAGGGTGGGAAATAATGGTCAGTTACAGGTGATATTTACCTTGGTGGTTGGAACTAAAGGTTGCAGGTCGGACTTGGGGCTAGTCTCAAATACAGCAGAAAATGAATGGCTCGGACTGTATCTGTTCAAGTCTGTTTAAAAACTATAAGACTTTATAATGCCACTTTTTTTTTGTCTTTTGATCTGCCTCAATAATGTAATGAAATTAAAATGAAAATAGTTTTTTTCTCAGTAATTTTTAGATGAGATTAAATTATAGATTAATTCGATCAATTAATTACAGATCATAATTAATTAATCTCACAATTTTTTTTAATCGCTTGACAGCACTAAATGTGACCTCATAGGACCGTGACAAAAAAAGTACACCTCGGCCTGATCTTGCAACCCTGCCCTAAGTGCAAATAATTTCAGAATAATTTCACTTGCCCATCGTGAGGCGCTGATACTTCCACTTCCCATTTGGAACATGGAAGTAAGAAGTATTTGTCAAGCAATCGACGGACAGCACCGCGTCGAGCCACACCTTTCACTAGCGTTTATGCCAAAAAATGACCACCTTTCAGACCTCTGTACTCGGTGTGTTGACTTTTAAAAATGTCTCCACAAACATACATTTCATCTTTCAGCCTTCAAACTGGACAGTTTCAGAGACCACTCTTGGACGTTCTGTATGACATAAACGGCTTCATTATCACTGACCGCTCCACACAATCTGTCTCTATTAACCGATCACCACGCAGGCCGTGTCTTCATTCTCTTCCTCCAATCTTTTCGTTTTGCAATCAGCGCTTGCTTCACAATGGCAAACGCAGCCAACCCATCAAATGGACTGAGAGGGGCTCTGGGAAACCAGGACAAGACCGTAGCTGGGGGGTTGGGTGAAAGGGAGTGGCAAGATGTCCTTGTCCACAGGAGGAACACGCACACGTGCGCACACACAGACACTCATGCGCGCACACACACACGCGCACACCCACGTGCTTCAGATTTTTGGCATTGTTGGAGACAGATTGCATAGCGCGACTTCAGTCTGCTGTAATTCACATCCCAAAGCAACGGGAGATAAATGATTCATCCGCTGAAGCGGTGAAGCTGCAACGTCATCCTCCCCGGGAGAACGCAACCAGGAGGAAGCTGTGCTCTGTCGATCAGGTAGTCGAAAAAATAGTAGCGATGGAAGTCTCCACTCATGGAGGGTTAACACGTGGGGTCAGTTCATCGTCCTCTTTTGGGGATGATCGGGACGGACTGTGTTTTGACTACACTTCCCTTTTTTGCGTGTTTTTCTTCCTGCTTCTCACACACTGGGTTCCATTACTGTCATATTTCTTCCTGTTCTTCCAGCCAATTGTCTCAGAACCAGAGGTTCAGAATTCTCAAGAACAAGATGGACATCCATCCATGGACAAAATAATTCATCACAGTGAGAGTCCCGCCCGAAATAAGACCACATCATCGCAGTCCAACTGAGAAAGTGTATTTCCTCAATCAGTGGTGGAGAAGATGTCACGCCCTACGTCTTTTTTTTTTTTTTCTAGCTTGGCAAAATGGGAAAATGTTCACTTTTATGATAATGAACAGAACAGAGTCGTCAGGCGAGCCTTTTTAATATGCAGTTGCTGTGGAAACTCCAGGCTTAACATCTTCTGCCAAGCATATCAAAATAAGATAAAGAAGAGACAAAAAAAAAAAAAAAAACAGAAGAGAAAGGCCTCCGGGCACTATTTTGCCTGTTGACACCCTTGAGAGGTGAAGCGTCGCCTGGTGCTATATTGAAGGCAATCACAGCTCCTGTCGAAGGGAGAAACTGAAGTGGTGGAGACTGAGGCAGTGGGGGGGGCGACAGTTTTGCACGTGACATCAGCCACCACGCTTCAAATAACGTCATTTCGATGGTGCATCCAATTTGAATGACATTAGCCGATCCAAGAATACTTCTACACGGGTGGATATATTACTAAGCCTTTCATGCAACCTGTAGCCCACAGGTGTCAAAGTCAAGGCCTGGGGGCCATATCTGGCCCGCTATGTCATTTTATGTGGCCCATGGAAGCAGCTCATGTGTGTCTGTACTGAAATGTCAAATTATTATTATGTGTCTTAAATAACACTGACATTTTGCAATAATTTTGTTACCCTGTTGACACTCACTTAATAACTGAGCAACAAACAGTTGAGTGATTTCAAAATTACTCATCCATCAATTGTTCTGTATAAGTTATAAAACGATGAGATGATTGCGTAAACATTCATTCGGCTTCACTGTCTCAACGGCCCTCCAAGGAACTCCAGTGTGGCCCGCGGCAAAAATGAGTTTGACACCCGTGCTGTCACCTGATAACCTGATAAGATGAAAATCAAGGTGCGCCCGTTCTTTTTGGTTTCTTTGTTTACGCCTGAGCGCATGTGCACCGTCTACAAAAATGGAGCCCTATGATTCAATGCTGACTTAAAGATCATAACTTGAGAGGTGTCTCAGAAGAGAGATGCACCAGAACACTCGATGTCATGTGTAGTATGGCCGTGTATCCCCCGTACGGGCAAAAAGTGAGTTTATTACATGCCTCCATCGTTAATCTACCTTTTAAAAGGTGCCGGCACTTCTATCCCACGCGTTCATCTTGTGGTTGGCTGCGGCCACACCACTTGGCGCCGCACCAAATACGCTGGTATGAATCTATCAGAGGACGAATCTTCAATACGACTCAAGGGGGAAATTGCTCACGAGTGTGCATGATGAATGATGCATGCAGCTGCATGTGACCTAAGCATTACTCTTGGCTTGGTTTTCAGTGAACACAATAACCCAAGGTTATATTGACAAGAGTGACTGCACGTCTACATCTCCAGCTGCTGGATAACCTTGTTTCAACTGGGGAGTCTGAGACATTTTTCCTGTCATAATTTGATCCAGAACACAATTTTATTATTGCAAAAGAAAGCCTCGCAGGCAACCAACTTGACAACCGCCTTTAAGACAGTCAGGCGATTGAGCACTCTTTCGATTTCCCAAAAAAAAAAATAAACAATTGAATGTCTGAAGAATATCTTCTGAGAGACTTGTTACTAAGCCGCGTACCAGATAGCCTGAGATGGGGAGGAAATGATTAGCGAATGAAACTCGGTGATGCATGAGTGAACAGATGGATAGACTGTGGATTTAATTTGCCCCCTTCCGGACTTGGCCTCTACGAAACCAGTTTGATACATACTGCTTGCTGCCTTTGGCATGACCGCGGCCCACAAAATCAAGCGCAGCGCGCACACAATGAGCAAAAACAGACACATGCTCTTCACGTTTCTAGTCTTAAAAATCCAGAGAGGTCGATACAAAACTTGTTGGTTAGCACAATCCTCTAAAATTGTCCTACAGGAAACAGACACTTCTGATGGCTAAACTTAGACTCACACGTTTGCATTTTATTTTTAGTAAGCTCTCTTCCTCCAAAGACATTTGCCGTTTTCTTTGTTTTCATTGCAGCGTGACTGCAAAGAACTGCCATTTACAGCCGGTGTGCCGCTCGCTAGCTATGTAAAAAAAAAAAAAAAGTGTCAAGCTCAAGATAAAGTTGTGTGTGATACACATTATGTATTCTGAAAATGAGAGTATTCAAGTATGAGTCAAAAAGGTCATGAAAAGGCTAAGAGGTGTCATGTTTTGTCTTGATTGCGCTCCAGCTCCAGCTGGAGTGAAGGGCGTTTCCTTCCAGCAGGTGCACCTGCGCCTCGTTTCCTCATCAAGGCTGGCTTGGTATTTAAGGGCTCTGATTTCTGTCGGGGTTATTGACCCTGTTTGTTTTTGTGCTTTAATTGCGAGTTTCTCCCCCCAAAACTTCTCGATACTGTTCATAGTCGCTCTCGTTTTTATTTATAGATACTTGTTTGTAATTATTTTTCTTATTCAAGTATTGCTCTTTGTTTTTGTGTTATTGGACTTTTGCATATTCCGTTTGTGTATTCTCGGTGTGCTATTGAACCCTGACTTTGCAAGCGCTTTTGGTTTCGTCAATTGTTTTTCCTGGCATCTTGAGACCAGAGATTTCAGTGTATACTTTGTCGGTGCGATTTTCTTGAATAAAGTTTTTTTAATCGTGCTTTGTCTGAATAACGTTTTAGGATTCCAAAAAGGCCTTTTTTTGAATCCTAAAACGTTATTTAATTTGGTCAGAACGATAATTTTTGTTGTGCTGTTCAAGCGTATTGTGTGAGTGAGTATAATTTGTGTATCGTGCCCTTTATGTTCCTCTCAATACATTTTGAAAAGTAGCAAAAAATTGAAGTTCCCTAGAAAAGACATATATCCCATGATGCACGGCATTGGTACAAAAAAAAGCAGCACATCATGACACTGAAGCAGTGCTTGTCCAGATACATTTTCCGAATTGAGTAATCTTTTACTGATAGCCTAGATGGCCCATAGGCTAACTTTAATCCAGTACAGCAAAGATGTAATTAATGGCATGCCCAACTAGTCTTTGAAAACCGTTTTATTTATTTATTTGATTGATGAGTGATTGATATTGTCCAGTGTCCAGTCTGTAAAACACCGGTATATGGTGCTTAGGGAATGGTGAGTCATTGTGAACACACCCCAAGTCTATTTGGGAGTAAAACTGAATATCATTATTGCAGGACAGAGCGCCCCCCCCCACCACCACCATACTTTTCTTTGATAAACTAGCATCATGAGATGTTTCCACATTTGAAACCTTGACTCCACACGTCCGTTGCAAAACACTCCGATCTAGACTAAAACTCAGCGCCAATGCACTGGTTTTAATGGAAGCGAGCAGATTGCATCTCAGCCAGTGTTCCCCCTTTTTTTTTTTTTTTATCTGCAATAAACGTGTTGCTTCACTAGCCCGCCACTTCTCCGGCTTCCACTTGCACACAATGCACACAGCGTGCGCAGACCTCCCGATGTCTACGATGCGCCCACGCCTGCCCCCTCTGCCACACCCACGACAACCATCATCACACACCATCATCAATGAGCTCATGACACGATCACGGTCGGCTTCAAAGGCTGAAGCGTCAACGATTGCGAAATAAATGATTCATCTCGGAATGATGACTGGGGGGGGGGGGGGGGAGGAAAGCGGAGATGCTACAATGAAGAAAGGTGCACCTGCTGCCATGAGGCTTCTGCACACTTGGGCCTAATGTGCATGAAATAAGAAAGATGCTCTTGGTTACATCTCCGCCACGACACCGTGATGCACGACAGAGTGAGCGCATGAAACGTGTCAACGCCCTGTGTCCTTTTGCAAGGGAGACAAAGCGGTGCTTTTGTACGGCCGGGATGCAGCTGGCCCTAAAATGTCATTCACATACGGCCAAACGCGGCGTGCACCTGTTCAGCTAGCGCACAAAACAAATGCAGTCAGCTCGTAAGTCGTACCTGTAGTGATGCGAGGTTCGGGTGCCAGGCGTCAGAACCGGATGCGGAGCATGGAGGTAGCGGGGAGCGTGCAGACCGCCGCCCGCTACAACGCTTTCTCCTGCCCGGGGAGATGAAGCCCTGCAGGCGGGGACGGCAAGCAATCAGAAGCCGGCGAGAAAGGTTTCGCCGAACCGAGGAGGGGGGAGGAGGAGCGGGCAACTCCGAACGATGTGCGGGAGCGCCACTCAGAATTTGCCACGCAGCCTCACGTCGTCTTTGCGCCTTTACTTTTTTTTTTTTTTTTTAAACCGTACTATTTTTACATTTCGCGCCCAAAAGCTGGAAATTGAATCGGCAAAGCAACAAACAAAAATATATTCACACTCTATATATGTTTTTGACTTTACGAAGTTAAATGTAATTAAAAAAGATCATTATGAAGAGGCAAATTGTAATGCATTCAATAACGTAGCAACGAAAACTTTTCAAATAAATGATATATTGCTTCAATGAAGAAAACATTTATTTGAATGGGAACTGAGCAGACTGTATGTGGTTGCTGTGACTGTCTCACTGCTGATCAGTGATCAGGACAAATGAAACCAAAACTCCGATCAGTTAACAAACGAAACCGGTTTCACTCATCCTAAAGATTCAGGCATTGTGTTTGCAGATTTAAGCTACAGGTGGTGTTGAACAGAAGTGAATGTCTTTGCTGAGTGGCAGTGTTAAATACGTGATCCGAAAATGTCATCTCAGTTTGTTGCAATTCAAATGTTTACTCTAGGATTGGTTAACACCTGACTCCAGCGATAGACTTTACCATTATGGAAAATATGCGGATAAATGTTTGGCAATGTGCCTGCCGCATGCGGCAATAGCAACATATAAACAAACGTGCGGGCTAAAAGTGCTACAGTTCGGCGGCTTGTGATGAAGTGCTGCCGTCATGAGTGAAAATCACAGGTTAAAAAAAAACAGCCAGCCGTCACTTTGCGTAAGTGCAATTGTGTTTGGTTGTGGTGAATATGCTCCTGATTTGACTGCAGCTGGCTGGGAGTCTCAAGAGTCTTCAAAAGTCTCCAATGACACCAGAGAAAGTAACTCGATTTCTGGGCAGGACTGTCCATACTTTGATTTTTGGGCCATGGTTTGGCCCATTTTTGGAACATGTTTTGGGCAAACAGAGAACAACTCTTTTTCTCTCAAATTATCTCTTGATAAGCAAAATCATCAAAAACTAGATTTTGTAGTCTACTGAATCATATATCTGTTTTCAAAGTAACCATTCTCGAAGCCCAACCTCTGTGAATGGAAAACTGCCCCTTATTCCTTGACTCCTTGCAGGTGGCAATTAGGTAGTATGATATATCTATAACAAAAAAAAAACAAAAAAAAAAACATAAAAATTTGTGTTCTAAAATGCTACTTGTCTAACAATTGGTTAAAGGAAGGATCGACTGCAGGCCAACCAACCCATGTTTTATCCAACTGTTACACTTGTAAAATTTGACGTTGGGAATTAAAATGCCTCTCATATGTATATGGCACACAGGGCAAAAACTAACTGGAGCTTTTTATTTGCCCCCCTCCTCTCCCCATTCAGCTAATACTAGCTCATCAATCGTTGCTGTTGCAATTTGCCTGTATTTGCATCGGCATCACAGATGCATATTTGTACTGAATAATTTGGCTGATGGGAACAGGGGGATTTATGTAACGTAGGTTCACTAATATGTATGCGTTAGATGATAAACGAGGTTGATGCTTTGCTGATTTGTTGTACTAGAGTAAATAAACAACTCAATCGGAATATGAGTTTTTGTTCTCCATCCGGAGCGTACTCCTCCGTACTAAGCCAGCGTGAACACGGAACCCTCTGGAGATATCATCATCTGTAGTTTTGTTTTGTTTTTTGTATTCCTTTCCATTTTAGTCAATAATCATATCATTGAAACAACTGCAACCAAACACTGGAGCAACATGTTAGGATTAGGTAATCTCCTTCGTGGGGCTACCTACTTGCAGGTTTGTTGAAATACACGAATGGGACAACAAAATTAAGCAAATTTATCAGTCAAAAAGAAAAAAAGAGATGGATGCTGAAAATAAAGAAGCTCATAGTGATGAATGGGAACGTGTATCTGTTAGATAAGAAAAGCAGTGATGTCAGTTTGTGCTAGTACCATGAAGCATCAGGAACACTTATTGCACACTATCAGCTATGTATATGGTGTATATCTATCTATCTATCTATCTATCTATCTATCTATCTATCTATCTATCTATCTATCTATCTATCTATCTATCTATCTACGTGTATATCTATCTATCTATCTATCTATCTATCTATCTATCTATCTATCTATCTATCTATCTATCTATCTATCTATCTATCTATCTATCTATCTATCTATCTATCTATCCATCCGTCTTAGAGTGCAGAGGTGCAGGGTTTGATTCCAGCTCCGGCCTTCCTGTGTGGAGTTTTCATGTTCTCCCCGTGCCTGCGTGGGTTTTCTCCGGGTACTCCGGTTTCCTCCCACATTCCAAAAACATCCATGGCAGGTTCATGGAACATTGTAAACTGTCCCTAGGTGTGAGTTTGAATGGTTGTTCATCTTCTTTGTGCCCCGGGATTGGCTGGCAACCACTTCAGGGTGTACCCTGCCTGCAGCCCAAAGACAGCTGGGATAGGCTCCAGCACGCCTGTGAGCCGAGTGAGGATAAGCAGATTCGAAAAAAAAACATCGTGCCGACCTTTTGTGAAACATCTAAAGCACTGGTGTCAAAGTCAAGGCATGGGGGCCAGATTGGCCCGCCACATCATTTTATGTGGCCCGCGAAAACAAATCAAGCATGTCAAGTTCCATGATGCCTGCTAAAGTCTGAACCAAAATATAACATTGTCATATGTAATCAACAATAACAGTCCTTATTCTTGACTTCTGATTTTATTCATTCATTCATTCATTCTCCGAACCGCTTGCTCCTCACGAGGGTCGCGAGGGGTGCTGGAGCCTATCCCAGCTGTCTTCGGGCAGTAGGCGGGGGACACCCTGAACCGGGTAACTTCTGATTTTAAAACTGGTTATCCATCAATTTGTTGTGTGCTGTGTATGTAATATATGGAGGTAATTAAACATTTATATCGTTTCCCAAAATTCATAACGGCCCTCCAAGGGAAACCGACAAAAATGAGTTTGACACCTTTGGATTATAAAGGCTTCAACAATGGAATGCCATGTGGCAAAGTTTGAGCGCAGTGGATGTGGCTGAGCGTTGCAAAACTCCCATCATATTGTTCAGCTTTTCGGAATTTAACTCACTGCTCCTGGATGTGTTTGTATTCATGACTCCTGTGTGGACTGACTAAACTCGTGAAGCGTGCGTGTGGTCCAGCTTCATGATTCATTTTCAAATCGTTGTATTGTTGCCAGAACAGACAGGAGTGGGGCCACTTGCAGGAATGTGTCCACATGGGGGCAGTCACACGCCATCACGTTTCCTTAGAGTAAATTAGTCGAATAACACATGTTGTACATTCATTTGTCTCCTGTCGTCAAAGCCATAAGCACTCCCCGAGTGCATGTTTTTCTGTTTGCAGTGCTAAATTTTTCTGAGACTTCCAGATCAGTAAAACCCCTTCCGTCCAATGCACCTTGTGTGAGGGTGCCCCATCATCCTGAAATTAATATTTCGTCTGTGCTAACTGGAGGGCCACACACTTCCTAACCAGATGTACACTAAAAATGATATTTTAAAGAAGGACAAAATACATTCATATTGCTCTTAATTTTATTTACATTTTCATCATACATTATTGAATGCATGTATAAAAGAGGGACTATCTCAACCCAACAAGGGTTTGAAGAAAAATGACCATTCAAGGATGGCACAATACTGCTGAACAAGAAATCAACACTTGGTAGAGAAACAAACTCATTTTGTAAATTTCACCCAGTCATTATCCGAGCCGCTTATCCTCACAGGTCTCGGGTATGCTGGGGCCTATCGGAGCCGTCTTTGGGTCGTAGGTGGGCTACACGCTCAACTGGTCGCCAACCAATTGCAGGTCACACATAGACAAACAACCATTTACAACTAGGTACAATTTAGCGTGTTCTATTAACCTAATATGCATGTTTTTGGAATGTGGCAGAAAACCGTAGCACTCTGAGCAACCCCAGGGAGACACAGGGAGCACATGCAAACCCCGCACAGGAGGCCGGAGCCAAGAATTGAACCCTAGCTGGACCTCTGGAATGTGAGGCGGGAGTGCTAATAAGTCAACCACCATGCCACCCGTCTTGTTATTTTTTTTCACAAAAATCAACACGGTGCAAATGTTAATATTATCGAGGTAATATATCCTGCCGACAATTTCAAATCTGCAAATAAATATTAGGACTAATCACGTTGTAGTACTGTATATGAAGTGGTAGTCAAAGTACCTCTGAGAATATACGGCCCTCAGGTTGCCAGTTGACCATGCACAGTCGACTGGTTAGGATTAATGCTCTCGGCAGATGATACCTTTGATCATTCAACCCAAACACTGTTGTGACATTTGAGGAAACACAGCTGCAGGATATAGTCACCTTATATTTGACGCGCAGAAAAAAAAAAAAAAAACTATAAAGGGACAGCCGAACCCTTTGGCCTCTTAATGAAACATGAATCCAGTGGAGGAATGTAATCGCTTCTTTTAAAGTCTCGCAGTATTTCAAACCCAAAAGACCGAAAGGAAAAACAATTCTTTCATGTACAGCTCATCAAGAATACCGGTAAGTTAAAAAACAAAAACTTACATCACATAATAATGTGATCAACAGCATGTTTTAAAATGACAGATTTCACATTTTAACATGCATTACTCCGGGGCCGGGGGGGCTACAGCCCAATCAGAAATCTGTTCAGCACCCCTGAAGCTCCCCGCCCACCCATCGGCAATGTATTTTTTTTTTTTCAGTTTATGCTCCACATTGTTCTTCTTCGATGGAATTTGATGATATGACTCAAAAGGGATTTGTTTTGTTTCTTTTGATTGTATACATGTCAGAAATGGTCCCCCTTTTGCTCCTTTTACCAGAATGAGTACATATTTCAATATCTGGAAGTTGTTTAAAATGTGTATTAACTGCAGTTGGCGTCTGTTGCGTTGCAAGGCAGCCATCTGTTGTTTCCGCTGAGGTTTTCAATTTTCAATCTACATTTCTCCAGTTCTAAAATTCTGAACACGAGTCCAGTCCTATTTAAACAATACATTCAGGTGTCTCATTCTGTGTCCTTTATTCCAGTCTCTAACATGCTCTTTTTTTTTCTTTCCTTGGTGTGAGTGTGAGCAAGAATGGTTGTTCGTCTGTGTGTGCCCTGCGATTGGCTGGCAACCGGTTCAGGGTGTCCCCCGCCTACTGCCCGAAGACGGCTAGGATAGGCTCCGGCAGTCCCCGTGACCCGTGTGAGGATAAAGCGGATCAGAAAATGGATGGATGAATGGATGGATGGTTCTCTTTAAGTGATTTCTTGACTGAACAGCTTTGGAGGAAATCGGGCTTTGGTGTGGTAAGTGAAAATGAGCTCAGCTTTCCAAGAATGTGACTAATTAATTCCTGATTTAATAATGGGATCAATTATGTAGCTTTCAATGGGGGGGGGGGTTGCCCTTAAAAATCACCATTTATGTTTATTTATGTTTTTTCTTTGTAGTTATATTTGTTTGATGATCCTAAGCATTAAAAATGGGGAAAATAAGAAGAGGGCTAATACTTTATCGCAGTAAAACACGCATTCAAAATTCACAGGAACAACACAATAGGAGCGACTGCGCATATGCAACACGTGCTAATTTTCATAACTGCTTTTGTTTGTTTGTGAAAAGACATAAAAGATGGAAGGGAGGCTTATTGCGGTACCTTCTGTTGTGGCTCTGGTTAAGGATATTTGTTTTTTTTTTTTTTTTTGCTGTTGTTACTGTCTTCGTTGATTCATATGAGTCATGTCTGTCAGCATAATACCAAAGGATGATGATCAATCCCATATTAATCATGAAAACGGCAAACAGGGAAAGCTATTTGGTTAATAATTCGAATTGCTTTTTTTTGTAGTTTTAAAGTTGTAGTTTCAATCTGTTGTGCCGACAGGTTGATAACAGCACTGACTGGCTTGTGTCTTTGATCACTTACTTCAGTTTATTCAAGCAATTGACCTGTTTTCAAAGTCATTCAATTTTTTTATGTTGGACGTTTGTTTTAAAGGAAAAAAAAGTGAATAACTGTATTTCTTATTGTTTTGAATGTTGTGTTTGGAGTGAATTTAAACCCGTAACGCTTTGTGTTGAATCTCTCCAGTCAGTTGCAGAACTTTATTTTATGAGAGCTCCCTCCAACAACCGGATGACTGATTAAAACTTGGATGGTCTCACTGATCCAAAGAAAAGGCTGGTATGTATTTCTTCTCATTTTTTTTCGTGAACCATCACAAGGCTTTCAGGATGGAATGTCATCTGGCAAAGTTAGAATGCGTGAAATCTGTGATCTGTGTTTTTTTTTTTTTCCTCTTACTTTGACGGGCACATGTGAACTCACTGCCCTGACTGTTCCGATCCATTAGGGGATGATGAGTAGGATGCAGGGGGATATTGCACCCTTATAACCCTTAGAAAGCAATGTATCGACTTGTCCAACAGCGCCGACATCTCCGTTGAAAAAAACGGGGCGATGAAAAAATGCTGCCCATTACAGGCGCAACAAACATAAGCGCCCTGGGACTGTCGAGCGGCAAGATGGCTGTGTTGTCTACCTTTCGGTCTCACAGACCACAATGGCACCGTCTCATGTTGTTTTCATTTCAATAATCACCATGCTGTGTCTGATTTAAAAAAAAAAATGTGTATGTCATTCGGCTGTGTGTCTGCTTGTGCGGCGCCTGCCTGTGACGTATTAATTACAGCCACCAAAATTTCACTTCCGTCTGTCATAATTAAAAGAGCAAAGAAACTAAATAGACGACAGATGGACGAGCAAGGTGGCCACTAGTGAATGATGAATGAAATTTTCTGACACATCCACCACTGCTCTGACCTTTGTAAATAGTTCCGGATGGTCCTAAAATAGCAGTGACGAACTGTAATTTGGCAATGATGGAAGTGCGATTAAAATGACGATGACGTAGTGTTGGGCGACGACTGACGGCTTGGGTCGAATTGAACTAACGACAAACTGACGATGACAAACTGGCGGGTGATGGACCGGTGCCACCACTGGTTCTTCGTGCTGTTGTCATGTTTTTTTTAAAGCCAAGAATGAATACAAGTCATCGCTATTTTGATAAGATAAGAAAACCTTTATTTGTCTCAATGGAGAAATTGCCAATTTACACCAGCAAAATTATGAAAGGGAGAATGTAGAAGACAAAAAGTATATAAATAAAGATAAAATAGGAATATAAGCATATTAAAAATGGGTGAGTGGGGGCGAGTCCGGGTTTTCAGGACCGTCCATTGCTCGAATTACAGGTCCCAATTAGTGGTTGTACAATCTGGCAGAGGGATGTATTCTTTGGATGTACTTGTTTCCTTTTGTGGTGTCCTTTGCCATTCGTCATATAGTGCATGGTTTTTGTGGGTTTTAGAGCCCCCGGGTCTCTTGGCAGGTTTTCATGAAAAAAGTCTCTTTCTGTGTGTGTGTGTGTGTGTGTGTGTGTGTGTGTGTGTGTGTGTGTGTGTGTGTGTGTGTGTGTGTGTGTGTGTGTGTGTCCATTTTTGACATGTTTTGTCCTAAAGTTATCATTAGTGTCATGGGTGAGATGGAGTTTATCCTGGCTGACTTTGAGCGACAGACGGGGTAGCCACAGGCTGACTTGGACCGGTCACCAGTCATAGTCACGGTTTTCAATCACTTCCAGTTAAACACACTCTTAAACCTTAGGATGTAAAGGTTTTAGATGTTTAGGTTCAAAACTATCTCAAACTTTTGACTGCTTATCCTGTTCAAGATCATGCCACAGGGTCTGTTTTGATTTAGGTGGAACCGGGACCGCAGTCAAGGTGGATGAAATTAGGAAGAGCTCCAAATAGTGTTGACACACGAGCCTGCCATTGTCAAAGTGTGGTTTTCTTATATCTGGCGCTCTATCATGGTTTGTACGTTTTTGTACTTTGTTTATTACTTTTGAAATGCTATCTGGATGTGAGCAAGCATTAAAGGCAAATGAGTGCACGATGTGTGCCATTTTGGTGAAGTGTAGTTGTTTATTTTATCAGTGCAATACTATTAAAATATATTTTTTATTTTCTAGAAATTATTGAAAAAAAATCGGTTTATAAAAAGTAGAGTGTGTGAACAATTTTGATTTGTTGGCGATTGTAATTGTTAACATTGCTGAAATGCGTGAATAGGCATGCCGATCCGTTTGTCAAAGTTGAAAAATGAGTTGAGCATCTCCGTAAGGGTTAAATTGGCTTAACCGTCAGACTGCCCCTGGGCAACTGTGGCTACCAAAGTAGCTTACCGCCACCAGAGTGTGAATGTGCGAGAGCATGAATAATGTATCTATTGTGGGCGCATCAAGTATGTTCCAGAAAAATCCGATGCATTATGACGAATTATGCAATAGTTTGAACAAGTAAACTTGCGTGAACTGTAAAAATACCTTTCGACAATTGTCCTACTGTCTTGTACTGTATTCCAAAATAGTTGAAATAAATAACGGTAGAATTAGAAATAAAACTGCCACACCGCTGTTGTCTTATGGCAGTGGTTCTTAACCTGGTTTCGATCGAACCCCAGGGGTTCGGTGAATAGGTCTCAGGGGTTCGACAGAGCCTCTGCCATGGAGGTTAAGACACACCGACTCAACATGTCAATTAGTTATGACACGACATTGCTTGTGCAATCAGTGCAGTGGGAAATTTAGTTCGCTCAGTCATCAACGTGTGACTGTCTTGATCGTACGTCGTATGATTAAAAAAAAAAAAAATGTTTTAATACATGCTGACCATGTCGAGCACAGAAAGAAAGTGGTCGGACGAATATATACAACATGGATTCACATGCCGTGATGGGACTCTGCATGCTTTGTCATGCCAATTTGAGCAAAAAAAATAATAATAATATAAATTGGGGGTTACCCGTTTAAACCGATGGGTCAAGACCAGCTAAATAGTATGTAACGTTTCATATTTTTATTACTACTTGTTGTTTACTTCTGTGTCGTCGCTTCCCAATTGTTGACATGCATTTTTCACACATGAGCATGCGACTCGTTAGGGTGGCATTCATCCAGGAATAATAATAGGCCTTCATATTTTCTCAGGTTTTTTTTTTCTTTTGTATTACAGCCAGTTAAGACATAGTCAAGAATAGAAACTGTTGGAGAAAGCGCATCCTGGTGCAATAACCATAAGCCTAGCCTGGCAACAATTTTCTACTACTACCACAAGGGTACTGGGGTGTTTTTTGATGATAAATAAAGGCCAGACTTCACAGTCAGTTTTTTGATCAAATCAGATAAATGTACGTAATTTGCTGTTCAAAAGACTTTGAATTACTCAGAGATTCAAAACGCATTTGCATCAAATCCCCAACCACAGAAATGCCTTCCTCATTGGAGAGTGAAAAACAAGTGAAGTAATAATAATGTTTGCACTTGTTTGTGTTGCAGCTGTTGGATTCGCATCTATCTGAACAGGCTTGCCTGCCCTCTTTGACACGCCCGCAGGGACGCGTCTTGAGTTCACGCGGTGTCACATATACTGCGTGATGTGCATGTCAATAAGTGATTATCTGCCAAAGAATGTGAATTAATTTATTTGCATTGTTGCTCGCTGACGAATCATCGTCTGTTACATGACATTTTACTGTGGGCCTGACACCTGCACAACTGACTCATTTGTATGCTTTCGTGATTGAATTAAAGCTCCCCGAAGGTGATGAATGTTTCCAAGGTTTAGCTACTTCCTCCTTCACTTTTAAACACTCAGTTAAAAAAAATCTAACATGAGTCACATGTTTCCAAGGTTTAGCTACTTCCTCCTTCACTTTGTAATAAACACTCAGTTAAAAAAAATTTAACATGAGTCAGCTGCCAATACAGATCGGGTGTATCCCGTTAAAATGTGAGCCGATCTCTGTCATATTTACACACACAAAAATGCACAAATCAAAAAATTCCGATCAAAGCTACAGTAAAAAACACAAAACAGGGTGTGAATGTTGTCACGATACCAACATTTTTGCTTCGATACTGCATATTTTACCGCTTATTTTAAATCTTTCGGGGACAGCGGAGAGTGGACAGCTTATCATGTTTCATGTTGTCAGGTTACAGGGTGCATGAAAGGGTTAATATACGGTAATATACACACACACACACACTCACACACACACACACTCACACACACACACACTCACACACACACACACTCACACACACACACACTCACACACACACACACTCACACACACACACACTCACACACACACACACACACACACACACAAGAGTTGTGGGCGTGCAAGAACCTTTCCCAGCTGTCTTCGGCAGTAGGCGGGGGACACCCTGAACCGGTTGCCAGCCAGTCACAGGGCACGCACGCCTATTGCCCGAAGACGGCTGGGATAGGCTCCAGCACCCCCCACCACGACCCTTGTGAGGACAACGCGGAAAATGGATGGATGGATGGACACAGACACTGCGATGTGTTGTCACAGCCCCGCTTCCTTCTGTGTTTTTCTTCTGACTTGCTCATTTATTTTGGAGAGTCCACTTCCGGGGACCTTCTGTTTCTCTGTCCTTGAATTATCAGGCTGGGTGGGAGGGTG
>NW_017805839.1:956413-1046212 GCF_001891065.2 Hippocampus comes | reverse complement strand
GAACCTTTCCCAGCTGTCTTCGGCAGTAGGCGGGGGACACCCTGAACCGGTTGCCAGCCAGTCACAGGGCACGCACGCCTATTGCCCGAAGACGGCTGGGATAGGCTCCAGCACCCCCCACCACGACCCTTGTGAGGACAACGCGGAAAATGGATGGATGGATGGACACAGACACTGCGATGTGTTGTCACAGCCCCGCTTCCTTCTGTGTTTTTCTTCTGACTTGCTCATTTATTTTGGAGAGTCCACTTCCGGGGACCTTCTGTTTCTCTGTCCTTGAACTATCAGGCTGGGTGGGAGGGTGTTCCCATACCTGCAGGTGATCGGCAATCACCTCTTGCGTATGAGAGCTCTGCTGATCTGCACACGTTACGAGTGGTATCGAGGCCGTTACTAGTACACATGCTAGCCACTTTGGATTTCTGTGCATAATCATTTGATCTTGGTTGTCTTTTTCCAGTGCTTCCCTTGCCCAGCCTGGCTCCAGGTTTTCCTCCACGGACAACTTGACCCTGAACCGATCGTCCTTCCCATTCGCTTTTGGATCCACTGCTGCCTTTACCTTTGGGACCCGCAACGGACACATGTTACAAACTTGATACTGGCTTTGTAAATGTAATCTTAAATGTAACGCCATGTTAGCGAGTTACAAGCCTTTTTTTTTAAACATCCTTTTTCAATGCTCTAAACCGCAGCTTTTTTTAGTGGTCAGTTTATATCGAAGTTTATATATTTAAACTGGTAAATTATATTATCGGGTAAACCAAAGCTATAAAAAGGAAAATATTGTTGTTTTTATGGAAATAACACAGTCCCTTTTCACTTAATGATCAATGTATGAGGTCAAAGGAAGCAAAAAATGAACACCTGACTGCAAGCTGCAGTGGAGGCTGTGAACTTGGCTTGTTAGGCTGTGTGCACAAATATTTCCCAGGACTTACTGTGGGAATGGGAGTGGATGATGATATTATTGATGTTCTCTGCACAGGCCTTAGACTGAAGCTCCGGGGTAGAGCTTTGTTAGACTTTGCGTGACATTCCAAGGAAGATGGGTTATACAGCGATTGAGCCTCAAAGGATGCAGTCAGCCTCGAAACCTTTCCGGAGGGGCAAAAAAAAAACCACGTGTGGGGTTTGACTTCAACCTTGTGTTGTAAAAATAAATGGCATGACATTGAAGTACAACAACAAAAATTCCTGAAGAGTGTGACACACAAAGGCGATACAGAAAAGGCTTTTTTGTTTTAATCCTATCAGACTTAAGCACGGTTTATTTTTTTCACCCTCTGCCCCAAGTTGAACTTGTAATTAAAGGCACTGTTTTGGGGTTTTTTGTTGTGCCCTTTTCCCTTGTTGTATTCATGTAATATTTGCATACAAACTGTTGGTAACAACATAATTATCCCAAAATTATGCGATGGAGGGGAAATACAGCCACTGCTGTTGGCAGTTCGTGTCAATGTGCGCGCGCGCGCGCACACACACACACACGCACACACACACACACACACACACACACGCACACTCCTGGTCTGTCACTTTTCCTCTCTGTTTAACCACAAAATGCTGTCAATATAACTGAAATGCTTTAATGTCTTTCTGTGTGTGACTGTTGTTTAGTATGAAGCGGTCTTGTTTTCATATAGATGTGGGGATCTGGATAGAACGTGGACCACTGCCGGACCATTGTTACATTAGTTTATCCATCCATCCATTTTCTTATCCGCTTATCCTCACAAGGGCCGCGGGGCATGCCGAAGCCTATCCCAGCCGTCTTCGGGCAGTAGGCGGGGGACACTCTGAACTGGTTGCCAGCCAATCGCAGGGCCCACAAAGACGAACAACCATCCGCGCTCACACTCACACCTATGAACAATTTCGAGTGGTCAATCAGCCCGCCATGCATGTTTTTGGAATGTGGGAGGAAATCGGAGTGCCCGGAGAACACCCAACACAGGAACGGGGGAAACATGCAAACTCCACAGAGGAAGACCAGAATCGGAATCGAACCGTGCCGCCCTACATTAACTTATTTTAAAAAAATAATTAAGTGCCTTGGAAAGACATTAAAAAAAGTTTAGACAGGCCTTTCATCATATAAATGGCAATGTGAAAATAGCAATTATGATTAGATAGTGATAATTATGTTTATATGCTCAATTTACAGCGTTCCCCTTGAAATAAATGCACCAGACCCACCAAACACAAGCTCAGTCATGAGTTTATTGTATGTTGATGTTCTCTTTACCTGTCAAGATCCATGAAGGGAAAGATTACTGCCTCCTTCAACCAGTCTTGCAAAGAAACAAAAAACAAAAACAAGTGAGAGCAATGAAATGCTTGAAAGGAGGGACAGTGAGGTCAGGGAGAACATGAAAGTAGTCACGCTCTCCTTTATCTTTTAGTGAGGCTCGTCATCAACCTGGATTCGCGCTCACAATGACTCCGAGGGACAATTTCGATTGTTCCATTGTCCTCCCAGAATCCAAACAAATCAGTGGTTGTCAAATTAAATCAAGCAAGTCTTAGTGTTTGACTTTGAAGCTTTGATGTATTGTACTGGGTATTCATTCAATTTCTTTCATGTTTTGGGCTGCATTTGGAGGCACATTAGAGAGTTCAGCATGCTAAACATTGTCATCTGAGAATGAAAAGGGGGCAGGTTAAATGCCTGCAGCTGAGCCCCCAAAACAAAAAAAAAACAAAAAAGAAGGGGTAACAAAACACCCGCTGAGCTGGCTGTGCTCCTGACAGTTCTTTCCCAGGTGTAGGTTTTTTTTTTTTGAATTCGGAAAATCAAATCACCATTAAAATTCTACCTCCTGGGCTTGGATTGTAATTATATGTTTTATGTCTGACACTACTTCACAACAGATGACAGCAAAATACTGTACAGTGAAATCACGATGAGTGATGTATACTTAAAAACAAAAACATTTTTACAGGTTTAGACTGTCTTGAATTCACTCACCCTTCCCCCTACAAATATCACCAAAGATTTTTTTTGTTTCATTTAAATTTGTCCCAATGTAGCAGTAAAACAGGTTATCGGATAGTTTTCCACTGCAGCCCTTAAAAATACTGTACTGCCGACAGTAGAGCCAATATTTTACATCAGAACAGTCAAATGATCATGACCAAAAACTGTCATGGTTCTGTTTGTTTATGTTTCAGGCCCTGCTGGAGTGGAGGGCGTTCCCTCCAGCCGTGCACCTGTCCTGCGTTTCAAACAGTGGACTAGGGCTGCCACGGCGACCACTTACTGTCGGATTATTCAGCCTTGCTCACGACTCGTGTTCAAGTGCTTGTTTATTTGAGATGTTCTCGACTTTGCCTGATAATTCCTTTGCCACGTTTTGGTTTTTGGTCATGTAAGTAGCATTTTGTTTAAAGGATAATCCTCGGTCAGTAATGTATGCGTGATTGGATTCCTTGTCCTCTTCTGCCAAGCGATTTTTCGTTTGTATTTTTTCCTTGTTTTATCTCGTTTCCTTGTTACCAGAGTTTTCGTTGTACTCTGTCGGTCTTACAATCTGTTAATAAACATTTGTTGTCAACTCTTATCCCTGTCTACATATGTGGAATCCAATTGTGTTCCAGAGCGTTCCTTAATAAACATTTGTTGTCAACTCTTATCCCTGTCTGCATATGTGGAATCCAATTGTGTTCCGGAATGGAACACATGACATAAACAAGGAGCAAAGGATGAGATGCAATAAATGAATGAGGTTAAATGATGTTAGATACAGTATTTGGAAAAAAGCATATTTTGAGCTTGGATCTGAAAAGAATGAAAGAGTTGGCAGTGCGGAAGTAAGGTCAGGTCTTAACAAGATGGATGTCGTGTTGTAGAGTCGACTCCAAGATTGCGGTAAAGTGCGAGGGTGTCTGGAGGGCATTTTGGTGGTCACAAGGATCACAAGAGTTCAAAATACACTCTAGCTTGTGGAATGACTTATGGTGTGACCAAACAGAAGTGAGCTGTATGAGTCAAAACGGGGGTGACAAGGTTATGGACCTGGATAGCGCCAGTATGAATGGTGAGGAATGAGCGGAGTTGATTCACGATTTGTCAGTGGAAGACAATTCTACTTGTCGTTGTCCCACGACCTGGTATCCATTCGGAGGGGCATAGCAGATGAGATGCGGTACACTAAGTCCTTCCACCTCTTGTCCATGTCTTGATGTCAGCGGACAGAGTGATGTTACGTAATGTGGGATTCAAAAGTGAGTGTGTTATCATGGCTGACACCTCCAATCTGAGCCTGAGTAAACAAAAAAAAGTTTTCCAATGTGACTGAAAAACTGTCCGTTTTGGCAAGTACGGGCTTTGTACCTGCAAAAAAAAAAAAGGACTTCTGTTTGGTCATTGTTCTGTGGCGAACCATTGTCTGAATTCGGATGGGCAATCGACACGGGAGGAAGGTGGAAGAAAGGGTGGTGTGTTTGGCGGGAAGGGATCAGTAGCAGATGCTGGTCTGTCAAGGAGGGGAAGCTCAATTTCATCAAAAAATGTGTCTGTTTATTTATACGTGAATTCTACTCTCCGTTCCTTTTCAAAGAAATGATCTGTGACCCTTTGGTGATATAAGTCAGTCTGCGAACACAAGCAACTACAATAAAAGCCACCAGAAATAAAAGATTAATTTGTCACTAGTCGCTTTCAACAAAGAGAGTATCCCTAAAATGATTAGAAGTCTCCAGTTCAACTCAGAACAGAATGAGACTTGGAAAAATGCTCCCACGGATGCCTACACCAAAAGATCGATGATTGGCTCATTTCGCTGTCAATCAAAAAGAGATTCAGCCTCAGACAGATCATCCAATCGTCATGCAGAAAAGCTCAGCGTCCGGGCGGGCCGATACACGCCCACTGTCCATCGACTCCCAGAGACGCTGAGCATCCGACGGGCGCGACAAAACCAGCATTTATCCAATGACTCGTCTCGTTTCAATTGGGACAACCTACTCAGAACTCTCAAGACGCCCAGCGTCCGCGCTGCAGACGCTCAGCGTCCACACCGTTTTAAGCACAGTGAAGCTGCGGGAATGAATGAGAAGAGAGTTGCGTCGTAACCAGTATTAAGAAGCTGATTCGGAACAAAAGTTGGGCGCGTTGGAGCGCATATTTAGTCAATGACATGTCCACACAATTATATGTACACACATGTATTTGATCACTTACTTTTTGACATTTTAGGGGAAGCTGAGCTTCCCTTGCAGTCTTAGAGCAATCGCCTCTGGAAGGGATGTCTGGCTGTCATCCACATAAGAACGGAAATGGAAGTTGAATTTACGCAAAATTGCAGAGAGGGACAAGGTAAAGAATTGAGCAGGAGCGTGGAAAAATGCATACGCCACATTTTTGGGCATACGCACCCTTCGTACAGGTGGAAACGCGACAGGTAGAATTAGAATGATTTCTGACTGTAGTGTGGCTGAAGAATGAGAGTGGGATTTGAACCAGTCACTTCAAATTAATTTGAGCATGTTTTCGATCTGCTTTCAGATGCACACAAAAAAAAAAATGCGACAGTCAGCAAGTGGTTTCTTTGCTCTGGTTTTAATTATAACTCTCTTTGCATTACACTGAATGCTTTATCAACTGTTATGATGCGGCGTTGAAAAAGACATTTTGTAAATTATCATAAATACACAACACTGTAACCCCCAGTATAAGCCTCGGGACCCACTAAAAATAGTGTTCCTTTACTCTCTGCAGTAGATCACATTATGACACAATTATCGTACCCATCACAAATAATGTAATCATGTAAAGACTTGTCAGAATGTGAGACAATTAAGCAAATATTGTTTGCTTTGTGTTTGTATGAAAATGGACGAGGGGGACCGATAGTAGTAGTAAGGCACAGTAGGGGAAGGAATTACTTACTCGTCAGGCGAGAGGAGAAATTCTAGACCCGGAGGTTAACGGAAAATGTTGCCATTTGATTTTCACTGATACTGTTTTCCCTTTGTGGATAAGCTCGATACTAAAATCCAACCACAGTCTGTTGAGGCCTTGGGCAACACATTTTTTTAGCAGCCTCAGAGTAAGATTCCATCTCGACTGAGGTGTTTTGTGATTGATTAATAATGCCCTCCAGTAAATCAACACGCATTGCACATGCAAGCTCTCACCGGTCTGATTCCATGAAAAAATTGGAACTGGGTATCTCATTCTCTCATCAACTCCCCATCCAATAGCCGTCAAGCCATTCTTTTCTAATGAAAAGACTCATGAAGTAGCCGATAAAATAACCAGACAACATTTTGGAAGGGAAAAATAATTAAAGGTTTGGCTCCTGCAAACATGACATCAGCACGTACCTGATCCATGTTGTGACTACACTTGTTTATGAATCTTTAAAACCTAAAGAGTCAATGCTCCAGTCAACTTTCTCAGTGTTATTGTGAGTTGTTGTTTTTTTTGTTTGTTTGTTTGTTTGTTTTTTTGATGATGATGATGCTCATTTCTTGCAGGCCTCTATAGAGCTCTATAGAAATCTCAATTACAATATGTATACGTGTAAAATAACATCACATTTCTCTTGGGCTAAGGTTAGCTAGGGCAGAACAGAGCAGAGTTTACATGTTTAATATTATTCATATACTTTTATATTATTTCTGTTAAAAATAATCTGTCCAAAATGAGTCCTCAATTTTGTCATTAAACATAATATCAGAAAACACGGCAATAAAGAAGGGTCATTGTCTATTCATAATCATTCGTATGTATTCTAAAATTGTACCCTGCTTCAGTACATTCATCCATAACTCACATTTTGTTTTCCACCATTTATATAGAAAAGCCGTCCATGGTTTATTGAGCGTTTACAGCTCTCCTCGTTTTGGAAGAAAATGTAGTTCACAATATGTTAGCAGACATGAATACAAAAAAAGGGAGACTAATCAAGGTTGGCATAAGGTCAAGGTCATGTAAAAACATAAAAAAAAAAAAAAAAAAGAGGGACTAGCCTCCGGAGAACTGTAGTGTTTCAAATTTGCTGAAGGTGTTCTGAAAGCTGCTCAGCCTGACGGAACTTGCTCCCAGAGTTACGATGCTCAGGAATGTCGGCAGTGTCAATCTCCAAAGCTCTTTCCTTGAATAGGAGTGTACCTGTGGAAGCAAGGGTGCCAAACAGAGAATGCTGGTATGGAGATGAGGGATGTATCCACTCCCTGAAGAAAACGGCAGAAGATGAAGAGGCGTCCAACTGTCAGCCAGGCCTCGGGACTCTGTGAAAACTTGTTTTCGGTCCAGTCTCTACAGAGCTTGATTGGGAAAAAACAAAATTAAATTAAGGCACAAAATTAAATTGATACAAAAAATTCGCCAGGTGACCCAGTAAGTTAAACATCTCTCGGGACAAAAAAGCAATTATGCAATGGAGACGGAATGACATTGCTTCAAATCACAGAAGGACCGCCTGATTGAGCTGACATTTGGGAGACATGGAAACAATAATCGACGAGCATTATTCCATTCACTGTGACCGTGACACAAAAGCAGAAGTTGAGAGCTTTCAGAAATACATTTGCCCATCACTCATCTGTAAACCTGCACGTTCAAAGTGAATAGTGAGTTTATCCGTGTTAAGCACACAAGCTAGAAAATTTAGCACATCACTTTTGAGAATCTTCGCAGAAGTAATAAACTGTTGATGCTTTATTTTATGGCATGTGTGTTTCATGTGAAGTGGTTTACTTGGGCAACTTTTATGCTTCGGTTTATGCTGTAGATCCAAAACAATTGTTAAATCGTAAAATACTTGTAGGGCTGTCACGATCAAATCATTTAAGAAGGGAAATCTACTGAGATGGCGCCGGAGATAGCAGCCATTGACAAGACCTCCAAGAGAGAGAGATCTATAGATATAGATATAGATATATAGATATATAAATGTAACATAATTTGGGATTCATTACATTTCCATGGGAAAAATTTACCTCGATTTACAAATGTTTCGAGTTACAAACGGGGTCACGGAACAGATGAAGTTCATAACATGTGGTACCACTGTGTACATTCCAAATATCAAGTTCCTGCGATGTCTAATCACAGCCCCCAGAAAGCATATTTGCATGTTATGTCGAGATTGCCACGACATAATTGACAAACATTATTTATTCCCATTTATTTCTTTGGCATTTTGGAAAAGGCGGGCTGATGGAGGTCTACAATATAATCTTTAGCACATTTAAAATGCCCACGTGGAGTTAGCAAAGCTCCAACAAAAATTGTATGAAGAAACTATTTTCAAAGTTTGTGTTGTAAGGGAAAAAAACTAGACTTGTTTTAAAACAACTACAAAGTACTATGATGTTACTATGACTTTTAAAGAAGGTAACTTTTTTTTTTTTTCCGGGTCAAATCCATGTCCAAGTCTATTTCACTCGGGAAATCTCATCATTTTTCATGAAGTATATATATTTTTTTTTTACCACAGTTGGATTCCCAAGTTTTCTTCTTACAGTAAATACATACATGTTCTTTCATGTGAGGGCTGAACAAACATTCCCCCTTGAGCACATCAAAGTGAAAATCTTCTTACAGTTTCCTATAAACATACATTCCATGCACTCCAGTGAGTCTGTTATGCTTCCGCCATATAGACCGCATACCTCTCCTTCACTCAATTTAGGAATGAGGGGAATACTGTAAGAGGAGTGGCCTCAATTGGCCCAGGAATCAAGTGGTTGTGTTCACTCCCACAACAGTGCAAACGCCCATTTCTGACTGCGCCCGTCTCCAAACGTGCCAAAAGAAAGAAAAATCTACCCATGCGCACAGTTAGACTGCAGTTTGTGCTACACTTGAGCTGAGCATCAAAATTGCCCTGACTTTCCAGCTTTGTAAGACGACTTTATAATGACAGCAGAGTGTGAAAACAACTGACCTTGACTGACAAAAGTGATGGCAGTCTGCGTCTTGATCCAGAGAAGCACACATGCAACGCTGAGCGTCTCTCTGCTCGTGCCCACTCGGTCGTCCAACAAGAGCACGTCGCATTCGCTGAACTCCTTGGTAGCTCGACATTCCATATGGTACCGTGCGTCTGGAAAGTTCCACAAAACAAAGGCGGTAGTGTTCAACGACAGCAAAACATGCCCATACAAATGTCTTCATATTTTATGGCATATCACAAGATAAATGACAGAGCATGTCAATGAACCACATATGTTAAAGGCTGCATAATCTGTGCATCAGGCATGTGTCCAGAAGTATGAGGGTGAGTTCCTGACTAGTGTATATGCCTGCTAAAATATACTTCATTCTAACTGTATGACAGAATTTAGAAACGGAAAAATAAAGAAAAGGATTTCGAACCAATCAAAATTGGATTATATCAATTTGGAGTGGCCAAACTAAAAAAAAAAAAAAGAAAAACCCACATTGTGCATACTCTACCATATCATTGTATGCTTTACTTCCTTGATTTTGGAACTTCGATCGAGATGAAAACACAATGACGAATGAAGACACAATGCATCTGTCCTGCCTTTTTTGTTCTGACTTGTTTTAGTATTTAATTGCTGGCTCGTAGCAGAGCCAGGTAGTCTGTTAGTGCAGTCTTGCAAATTTTGACACATACAGCAAAACGTACACTGAACACAATGAATATTTGTGTAGTTTTTTTAATAATGATGAATGGATTATATTTTGCTGTCTATACATCTATATCTATATACCGTAATTTCCGGACTATAAGCCGCGACTTTTGTCACACGCTTTCAACTCTGCGGCTTATTTCATGAAGCGGCTTATATAAAGACTTTTCTTACGGCCACCTGTGTCCTGTCTTTCTTTGTAAATATCTCATGTTACAATATGGGCACCTGCGGCTTATACACAGGTGCGGCTTATGTGCGTACAAAATATTTTTTTCCTTTAAAAATGTAGTGGTGTGCCTTATAATCAGGTGCGGTCTATAGTCCAGAAATTACGGCATCTATATCTATATATCTATATAGATATAGTTTCAATTTCGGTCGACCGCAGAAGACAATATTGGCTGAAATGGCCCCTGAGATGGATGAAAATTGATACATTAATGTGCTTAATTCATATTTCAAAAACAACATATTACATATAATTACAATACCATAATCAAACCAGTGGAAGCACAACATATTGCTTTTGCGAAAATGTATCCATTTAGTTCCCGAGTACCCATTGGATGTTGAATATAAAAGTGCGCAGTAGTCAGCAGCAGTTTTCCCTTTCCCTTTGTATGTTTTTGTGCAGTCGGGTTAAATTCCACATCCAGGAATTTTTGAAGAATCTGTCATACCACTGACAGAGCAAGCAGGAGGAATGATTAACACTATATTCGACCTTGTAACATAAGCCCATCCACAGGCTCACATGCTTTGCACTACAGGTATATAAACAGCCTGATGTCATGAGACTTTAGTAGGATTTTGATGCACCGTGATTTCCTGTTTGCCATCGATCAGGGGTGCCCAATATTTTTGACCCAAGATTTACTTTTGATGCAGCCAACCTCACGCGGTCCACCATTTCAAATGTCAGCATCACAAAACGACACACCTTTTCAAACCTGCGGTAGCACATCGCTCTTTTTTTTTTCTTGTTTTCATAAAACTCATACACGCACATACACTTGTGCATGGATGCGCACGCATATGCACACACACATGCCATGATGAGCAATCGTCATTACTGACCCTAACATGAATGAAACTGAAAAATAAACCAGCTACAAAACAGGTATCAAACTCTTAATTTACAAAAAAAAAAAAATGAAAATCACTGCCTACCTTTGTGGGAGACCTGACACTGGAATGCATGCAGAGGGTGGGGCCAATGGGGCCACTGGCCCCAGGGCATCTACCTACGGGGAGGCATCAACCCCTTCCACCCCCCATCAATAATAGATTAATGCAGATGAATACGCAAGCTGAAGGGAGACCGGTACTTCGAGGAAGGAATCACTTTTGTCATGCTTATAAGTGGAGGAACATTGCACTCGTAGCTCATGTCTATTGTTTTCAAATAGCGCTCCAGGTGATATTTCTTTGCCAGTGCCGTTGTTGCATTGCCTATCAAACAAATTAGCTTTGAATGAGAATTAATTACAGATATCCATCAATCTATTTTCTGATCTACTTTATCCTCACAAGGGTCGCAAGGCATGCTGGAGCCTATCCCAGCTGTCTTCGGGCAGTAGGCAGGGGACACCCTGAACCGGTTGCCAGCCAATCGCAGGGCACACACAGACAAACAACCATCCATGCTCACACTCACACCTGGGGACAATTTGGAGTGTTCAACCAGCCTGCCATGCGCATTTTTGCAATGTGGGAGGAAACCGGAGTACCCGGAGGAAACCCACGCAAGCCCAGGAAGAACATGCAAACTGCACACAGGAAGGCCGGAGCTGGAATTGAACCCGGTACCTCTGCACTGTGAGGTCAACGCACTAACCACTGGCCCACCGGCCCACCGGGCCGCCCTTGAACTGGAATTATTGTAGAGTTAATTAAAATGACATTAAAATGGCTTTGTACATATCTCAAACTGGAATTACAGACTTACAATTGAACTGCCATACATATGAATACCAAAAGTAATGTCACTTGTCATCAGTGAAATGACTTTGCAAATTTCTGAAATAACAATTGTGGATAGGAAGAACAAAGTTGTGGATATCTGAAGGCCGCGCTGCACCGTGCTTCCAGCGAACCGAAGGCACTTTCTTTTTACACATCGCACCTGAAAATTTGGTGGCAGAAAGTGGACTAAACCTTTGAACAGCTGAAAGCGCACACGATCTGGGATGGAAGGCAGTCTCCATGTGCCCAGTTCACAGCGACCAACTTTATATCATCCACCAGTGGCTATCTTATTGCAGTTCCTTATAAGCATACCTTGAACGTGTCACTCGCCGACATGGAGCCAGCGAGTCAGTTTATGCTTCCTGCATGTAGAACATTCCTGAATTTAATGGGAATGAGAGGAGTTGCTTCGATTCGCCAGGAAGCATGTGGACACACACTCACACACACACACACACACACAGACACACACACACACACACACACACACACACACACACACACACACACACACACACACACACACACACCTAAGTACAAAACTGAGCAAGGAGAGTCCGGAGCAAGATATGGCCACTAACACAACAGTAATTACATTTGGCTTAGTCAACCAAAACGACCTCATGTATAAAATAACATTCAAATGAAAACTGACTGTGATGTGAAAATTCTGTCTTCAACTCAATTACACGATGGAGACAATGTGAAACCAACGGCATCAAATTAAAGGGAGAATGATAAATCAAACGGATTTTTATAGTCTCAGTCTTGTCAATGTCTTGGCTCGTCTCGGTCTTGCTCTTGACTCGGTCTCAACTCTCAAAAGTCTTCTTGCTCTTGGTGAGTTCTGCTGTCTGGCAAGTCTTGGTCTTGAATAGTTTGGTCTTGAGCAAAACACTATCAAATGTCACGTGTTAGTTTCCAGTGTGCCTTCATGAATGACACCAAGTGCAATGATCCTTTCACATCACACGGATTCGGAAATCTTAAAAATAGCAAAGGGCCTCTTTGCAAAGGGCTAACATAATGTCCCAGTGGCTTCAAAATTATACTTGAAGGCAAAGATTATATACTTACTTAGTGTATATCAAGGTGCTGATGCATGCTTTTATTTCCTTTCGCTTAGATTATTGTAATGCCCTGCTCTCTGGTCTTCCTATTTCAAGTTTACAGCCACTCCATAACTCCGCCGCACGAGTCCTGACAAGGACCAGAGGGTGGGAACACATTACATCAGTTTTAAAATCGCTGCATAGACTCCCTGTGGCTTTTGAACAACTTATTTATATACCTATTTTAATTGTAGCCTTTTTTTTTTTTTTTTAGCGCCAGTGTTTCCTCATGGTGGACCTCCATGCTGGGAGGTGTGGCGACTGTCATTCTTGTCAGTGTGGATGAGCTCCCCTTGGTTTCTCTCTGCCTTGCAATGTCTTTTTTAATACAGTATATTTCATCAGGGTATGCGCGCGCGTGTGTGTGTGTGTGTGTGTGTGTATATGCGCGCGCGTGTGTGTGTGTGTGTGTGTGTGTGTGTGTGTGTGTGTGTGTGTGTGTGTGTGTGTGTGTTTGTGTGAGAGAGCACAGGCATGCTTGTGGGGATATGTATCTGTGTATGTTGGGTGGAGTGGCAGGGTCCTCTTTTTATGCTGTATTTTGGATTATTTCATTGCGCAACACTTTGAGTTGCATTTGTATATATGGAAAGTGCTATAAAAATAAAGTTTGATTGATTGATCAATAATGTAGAATCCATGTACAATATCTGTATATAATGAAGCCATTCAAATATGTCAATCTGCCCTGACTTGTTAAGTGGTAAGAAGGAGTGCTGTTAAGCTGAAACAGCCCACAGCAGTCTTGGCAAGGGAAGAGAGAGCACAGACAAAAGACTGTCTTGCTGGAAAAAAAAGTTATTCAAAATGGATGACAAAAATCAACAACCATGGAGATACGCTGTTGTCTCTACTCAAGTGCGGTCAGACGACTGGTTCCCCGTGTCCTGTAATAGGGGACAAACAGTCTCCATGTTTCCTGAGCACGCCCAACTTCTTGCGCTTGTCATCATTCTGCCAATTCACATTATGCTTCAAAGTCATTTTAATGGTTCTGTGACAGCTGTGGCCCACAAAAGGATGATTATATAACTACCTCAATAAAGCAAGGCAGTAAGTCTTTCTATAAAGCGTTCGGGAAAAAATGTGGTGGGCCTCATTATTTGGGTTATGTATCACCTGATTGCTTTCTGATGATGTTCACTGGCATTATAATTTTTTTAATGGTACTTCTAAAGACCAAGGCCCAATTAGGGGGAAAGAGTACAACACTAGAGTTGGAAAAAACTTCATGCATGACGTCATCATATCCGACCACATCTCAGAATAATCCCGCAAAAAAAAAAAAAAAAAAAAAAAAAGGTGAGCGGGGATGCAGTTCATTGTCCCATAGCTGCGGCCATGTTGTATTTTTTGAGCCAGCTGATGGTTTCCACGCAGTCAGCAGCTTGATTAAAGACCAATACAGTATATCGATTCATTATTATGTCCATTCCTACTGGCAACAGACTGATTTTGGGATTATTTCCTTCTGCCATAATTTTTTTAAAGCGGAACAAATCGTGGGGTTGATCAGTCTCCAGCAACAGCTTGTTAAACTGCTGAGGTCCCTATGACTGAACGGACAGCGCAGTTAAACAAGCAAAAATAGCACCGATTTACATGACAGTTAGGTGATGTCTGGAACATGAGCAAAGTCCATGACATTTTCAGAATAAAAGCAGGCGGGGATTTGTTTTCTCTCATTTTCATTTGTCGAGTGATGGCACTGTGACATTTTGATGATCATCTTTATTTCTTCTTTGCTGCCCGTATTTCTTTCCAACTCCGCAGAGGACTGCACGCTACTGAGATGACCGTCAAAGTACTTTTGTGTCAGTGCAACACAACACAACATTTCACTTAACTGCCAAAGCATGCAGACACTGGTGCAAGTGCGCATATTGAATTGATCTGGTGAACATAAATTCATTCCTGCATCATCCTCCCAGTCAATGGAGTGATCTAAACCCCGTCACTATATTTCCTGTAAAAAAATTCAAGATGTTTCAGGCCAAAGGTTAGATCAGTTACTCAAAGTGAGTCCTATATATGCCTTGTGGGAATTTTGACAAAGAAAGACGGATTATTTTTCATGTCTCAATCACAATCACTGCCACTCGCCTCACTCAGTGATTAATGAAGCGTCATGAAGTGATCACCAGGAAGGAAAAAACTTGGCTGACTCTCGGTTAACCTCAATTCAAACATCAACTTTCGCTCTATGTTTACAGATTGTTTTCTGTTTTTTTTCCCTTCCAAGCTGCAAACACAGATGTACTATATAATGTTTCCATAACTTGAAATTTTGTCTGCTCGTGCCTGTTGCTTATCGAGCTGTTTTGAGCAGTTCAGCCAACATTTTCAACGATTAGCCATTTGACATACGTTTGCCAGGAGTTGCTCCACAACTCTCCCTCACACACATCCTCAACATAGAAAAAATACAATATAAGTTTTAATTAATTGTCTGTATTGGAGTTATCAAAAAATAATTAGATAGCGGAAATGCTTATATTTAACCTTTGTGTTTGTGACTTACTTACTTACTTACTCTTTTTTGATCATGCATTAAGCCTCTGGGATGGTGAAATAAATGCATTGTTGGACCTGAACATGTTCATTAAATTAATTGCTAATCGTCCTGTTCAGGGTTAATAGAAAGCCCCTAGTGGGTGTATAAAGTTGAGGGAGTATTTGAAATAACTGCTGCTGTATCTTGTGTCTTGGGCTTGTCATCACTTGAAAACTGACCTGTGCTTGAGGCTTTCTGGTGTGGTTAATTAAAAGGTGCCGCAAAAAAAGAACATTTCACAAATGTTTTGCGTTCACCAATAAACTTGACTGGCAAAATTGACGCACCAAGCGCCTTCATATCTGATGTGTGAGTGTCACATTCGCTTGAACCTCAAAAGGAAATTATTCAGAATAAAACAGGTGGTGATTTGCTCAATCAGCCCCTGAAGAAGCAATCTTGGGCCACAACCTTTATCCCCCGAGCCAAGTCATTTATTTAAACGACTTGGCTTGGGAGTACGACTACTACTTCAGATGCTGCACCAACTCACCCCAAAGATGTCACAACAGAGGAAAAAAAAGTATGTAAATCATGCGTACTTTTTGCGTAAATGCCCCAAGAGACTTTTCCTATTTCTTTCAATCAACTAAACAGTATATGAGATCTGATTCTTGCACTTAAACAATTCACTACCTAAGCTTTAACCCGCAATAATCACAAGTGTCCTTGGTTGGCTGTTGTTTGCTATTCATTGTTTTGTTTGTTCCAATGTATATATTTATGTCTTTATGTATCTTTATGCAGTTCAGTGTGCCGCCTTTATTTTTAGCTGTGTGTGTTTCAATGCACTGCATGTTTGCACTGTGGTTGAGAGAGGAAAGTAATTTCATCTGTGCTGTATGTTGCACATAGAGCATACAGTATTTGACAATAAAGCTTGACTTGACTTGAACTAAACCAAAGTACTTTCATTCTGAATATACTCATACATCCAAAATAAGTAAGAGCTATGAGCCAGGTATATACTAATGATGTTTTTGTTCATTTTCATACAATAAAAGGGAAGAATTAGCAACAAAAGGTCAGAGACACTTATCAGTGCTGTTAGTTTAACCAAAACAGAGAAGGTAACAAGCAAGGGTCAGATGTAAACTTCACTATACACTTGTCATATTATACACTTGTATACCTTACCTTATACAGATTAGCCAATTACAATGTATAGTTGGTATACAGAAGCAGTATAGGCTACCTGTTTCCTTGCCATTATCAGTCAAATTCCATGAAAGCTAATTTATTTGTAATTTTTTGTTTTTAATCTAACTATACTGTATAGGCTGCACGTGGTTTTTTTTTGCTTCAATAAAATAGTATAAACTATAGCATAAATGAAATGGGTAGAGTACACTAAATTAACTTAAAAGGGCCCTTGAAAATTAAAATTGTTTGCAGATCAGATTGGATTATCATATCGCTTTCCTTGTCCTTTCCGTTTTCTTTTTTTTAAAACCTAAAAGATATATTTGCTTGGTAAAATACGCCGCATTTAATAAGTGATGTCTTACTCGGGAGTATTGATCCAGATGATGTCCAAATGGCAGTAATAGATGCACTCTTTATCCTTGTAGGAATAACAGGTGCAGCGCTTCGATCTGGACTTTGGTTCCGTCGCGTCAGAATTCTTTCGAGCCGCGACTCCACCGGAGTTCAACTCCGTGCTGGGTCCCGACACACCTCCGGGGCTGACCTCGGATATGACCCGAGCATCACACCTCAACACACCTTGTATTACACAGGAAACACATTACAGTATTAGGAAACGAGGGAAAAGTTTGCCGCGATGCGCAGCTTGCACGACGACGGGACCCGTACGTACCTTGTAAGATTATTAAAGCAAGGATTTTATAAAGCATGATTCTCGCCTGCATGGGGAAAGGATCCTTATTACGCGTGTCAAATATTCCCAAATTGGAAGAGAGCCTGGTAGTAATGCGACGGCGTGGTCATATTAATCCAACACGTGTAAAAATCCACTGATGTCCATGTCCAGATCCTGGCAAAAAATAATAATAATAATAAAACAAACAAAAGCAAAAAATGTCGTTTATTCCTCCGTTGCGTTCATATTTGGACGTTCGTGTCATAAATCCTGCACGCAATGCCGTGTGAACCTGTCCTAACGAGTCCCCCCAACAAATGCGTATGCCCAAACTCTCTCCGCCGCAGTCTCACAGCATCTGAAGGAAAGGGCAGCGTTCTTGTCCGCCCCCTAAAAATCACAAATAAAGATCGATGGGCTTTGGATAGGCTAGGGTACACCCCCACGACACCTCCCTCCACCCCCGATCAAATATGCGCGAAAGGGAGGGCTCCACTTGAGATGCTGTTGATGCATGGTAAAGGAATGAGGGTATGTTTCCTTAGTTTATAAGTAGAGCTATGTAAACGTAGCCGAACACGAGCTCTGCGATATCCCATCGAGCTGCGAATGAGCCCAGCTGTGATGAGGGTCTTTTTTTCTTCTTGTATTGTTACCTACCTGAGTACAATCACAGGGTACAATCTCAGTTCTCACGGTTCAATTCACTCCAGGTGCACGTAAAGCAGGATTAAGCGAACACGTGTGACATTCTCAACTTGAATGCATGTTGGGTTATATAAAAGGCTTCCTGGAAATACTGTAACTGAGTGGAGGTTGCCTGCAGGCAAACGTGAGGTATTGCCTCTTTAGTTCCAAAGCATGCAGAGTCATCATCGCCTTAATGATGAAGATGAGACGAGATGCTATCGCAAGTGGAAATACCAATCCCAGTATCTTTGAACATTTCCAAAAGAGTCTTACACAAATTCCCTGAGTGACTTTCAATTTCAAAACCATTTTCCCATCTATCCATTTTCTATGTAGTTCGTGCTCATTAACATTATGGTAAGCAGATAAGATGGCTATCCCAGCTTAAAAAAATAAATAAATAAAAATAAAAACCTGGCCCCGCCCTGTGTGGTTGGTTTTCTACTATACTTTTTCAGAACCATGCAGTTACAATGTACTGTAACCGCTTTTCAGAACCGCTACCAAGAGTAAGTACCAGGAGTTAGCAACCTGAACTATAGAGGGCGCCGTCCCTATGGCTTGTTTATAACAGCCCTCCAATATGGCCGCCGGGAGTGCATTGTGGGTAATTGCTAAAAGGACGGAGCCCTCTATTCAAAGAGTCATTTGGGCAGAAGAGAGCATGCTCGCACTTATATGGTTGTTCCTGCTCTTTGTCGCTTGTGTATTGGTCTTTTTTTCGAAGTACTGTAGTTTGTTTGTTTTTTCAGAGGTGTAAGATTTACACTCCGTGCAGTAAACCTTGGATATATTTTGCAGTTTTATGTCGCTGTCTCACATACAGTAAACAGCTTTCGACCATCTCCCACGCCGCTTTACAGCTCGTCAGCTTCGGTGGGAACTATTCGGACACTTTTGACGTTGCTCAAATGCTCAGTGCCTTGAACTGTTTTTGTTTTTTTTTTTTTTTTTTGTAGACTGGACTGTTGCTAGTTAGCTAGCCAATAATTAGCCTACCTCAGCCAAGGGGTGCCGAGCAGCCAGCGCAAGCTGCTACATCCATAATCGATGGCGCAACCGTCTTCGGCCGCCCATGCCTTCGTGATGCCATCTGCTGTCATTGTGTGACGCTCTGTAAGTCTCTCCCGGGGATGTATGGGTGTGGACCGTCTTTCCTGGAATCACAGTTTTTCATCTCCGTGCCTCAAGCCTGTGGCTAGGGGTTAGCTCCGGGCTAACATCCTCCATGACTGTGACGATGCTGACCTACTCCATTTCGCAGCTGCTGCAGAACTTCAACAGCTTCTCCACTCCGGTCTGTATTAAAACCATTCTACAACTTGCGAGAACGAAACTGTATCGCTCCCAATTTTCTGGTCCATTTAGGTGCCCTATTCTTTTCTTTTGGCCACTCAAAACAACTGCTTGAATGTGAACAGTGCATCGCCACAGACCACCGAGGCATTTCGCCGAATAACTCGACAACATGGGACAATAAATAATGCAGCTTTAAGTATTACCGAAAAGTTGGTTGGCCAAGTTTCCTTCACTGGTGACCTTTAAACATCAACCTTTTCAGAGGGAAAGTTGACAGACATTCACTCACACTTCTAAACCACTGCTGTCCTGCCTCCAAAAAACTGCTGACCCACCATCTATCACTATCCATCTTCTTTGCTCCGAGAGGATATCATGAAATAAATTTAGCCATCCACTTGAGCCCTGGAACCTTCCTCCCCCCAGCCTTGCTGAAAGCCAATATTTCTGCCATTTTTCCACTCTTAGCCAGACAAATCACATCTGTGTTAAAAATGGTCGTCATCAGGTCACTTATGAAAAAAATCTCCAATCTTCCCTTCCTATTTAAAGTTGTGGGAAAAACAGTAGCAGCATAAGATTGGGATCTGTCAAATACAATAACCTCTTTGAAAAGTTTCAGTCTGCTTTATTGTGCATGTCTGTCTTCCATTAAAAACTGGCCTTGGTCAAACCAGATTGACGAGTCATAGTTGGAAATGATAGATATTCTGACTCACGGCTGCCCTCCGAGTTCGTGCCCAAATTATTTCAAAGGCAAAGATTTGTTCTGCCAGAGTTCTCTGGCACCTTTACTCAACTGGGAAGCAGAAAGAAATAAAATAAAAATAACTTCTATTTTGTTTCTTTCTGTTCAACCGACCTGTGAGGGGCACTGCCGAAAGTTGATCTTGTGCTAACGTGTCGCATGATGCACGCTTGGTGCTATTCAGACAGAGATTAAGATGGATGCACCCAAATCAATAATTGGGAAGAATTTGAGCATTTATACCCCCTTTCCACTCAAACTCAGTAAATCTACTCAGAAGTCAGTCAGGGGTGACGATCGTAAAATTTAAACCTGTTCAGAATCAGCGGTGTCATTTACTAACACAAGCTCTTGAAACGTGACGATCACTTACATTACCATCTAGTGGTGCCAGAAGAGTACAGCACTCTTCAGAAGGTTCAGAGCAAGTCTTCACAAATTCAACATGGCTGAGAAGGCAAGGAAACTTTCTGCTGGCCACCTGAGAGGCGAACAGTGCCAGACAATAAAATCATATTTCATTGCTATTTTTTTGTTGAGGTATGCATAAAAGCACTGTAAGTTTTTCCTGACAAGCACATATGAGAAAAATGAGCAAAAGTGGT
The DNA here is from genome assembly GCF_001891065.2 of Hippocampus comes. Classification (NCBI taxonomy): domain Eukaryota; kingdom Metazoa; phylum Chordata; class Actinopteri; order Syngnathiformes; family Syngnathidae; genus Hippocampus; species Hippocampus comes. The sequence continues at coordinate 1,025,799 of NW_017805839.1, read as the reverse complement.
GATTCTGTATGCTGCCAAACATGATGTACGCGTACCTGTATATCGGTCTTGATTTCGTTTCATTTTAAGCAAACTGTGGTGCAGCAAAAAATGCTGTGCGTGTTTGCGTGTGACAGTTTAACAGTTGAATACATGAATATACGTACTGTATACATAAATAAATTACATGGATTTGTCCATCCATCCATACACTTTCTAATCCACTGATCCAAACCAGGGTCGCGGGCGTGCTGGAGCCTATCCCAGCCGTCTTTGGGCAGTAGGCGGGGTACACCCTGAACTGGTTGCCAGCCAATCGCAGGTTAGACATAGACAAACAACCATTCACGCTCACAATAACACCTAGGGACAGTTTACAATGTTCCATGAACCTGCCATGCATGTTTTTGGAATGTGAGAGGAAACTGGAGTACCCGGAGAAAACCCACGCAGGCACAGAGGGAACATGCAAAGTCCACACAGATTTGAACCCGAGACCACTACTATGAGGCGGACGTGCTAACCAGTCGCCAACCGTGCTGCCAAACGGTGTTTTTTTTTTTATCCCACATGATATTAGTTCCAGAATGCTTTTCTATGCAAAGAGCATGAGATTTACTCTTTCTTTCTGATAGAGATGATCATAAATATTTTTTTTCAATGCCGCAAAATAATAGTTGTATGTATGCAGTTATGACCGAATCAGTGACCACAATTCATTTGTAAGTTGAACTTTGTCAAGTTTCAAATCTTTACCTGAACAACAAAAACATAAATGTTAAGGTATTATTCCTCCCGCCAACCCAACCAAAATGAACCAAAGATTCTTCCCATCACTGTCACAACACTTTCAAATATACCAACCACGTCTCAGTCAAACCTGAAATGAAAAGAGCCCCTGTCCCTTAAAAAAAAAAAAAAAAAATCTAGAAAGCATCTGCACATGTGATAAAGCAGCGATGTTCGATTGTACTGGTCTGAAATCTGTTTGTTTTAGTCAGGATGAAGCTAACTTGTGTTTTCCAACGACATTGAAATTCCCTACGAAGAGTCAAACTTCAACTTTTTATTCCCATGAATTCCAGCAGAATCCCATGGAATGATTCCAACTCATATGCAACCCAATGTCTGTGGTGTTGGTGATTACATGTGAACCACACATTCTGAGAACAGTAAAATACATTTTCCCCATCATGTGGTATCGCTTATTTTAAAAAGCCGTTAAGTTTGATATGTGCACTACATTACTCAGGTGGTTGTACTCATGACATGGACCCATCCAAAGAATTATCTCATCTGTTTGTCTGACAAGAAAATGACCTTTGGACCCCACCTATAATTGTGATTATCTTGTCAAAATATAAAATAAAAAAATCTAGCAACGCAAGACGTGAGAGCTGTCTTTCTTCTCTTTCGCAGTACATACGGAGCATTGACTTATCTTTTCCTTTCACCGAAATTTGACCTGAGCTATTTTGGCCAAATGCATGCCAGACATTCCTGTGGAAGCCACCATGCCCTTGTCACGGTCATTTTCAAGAGAACACACTATAATGAAAGGATCACACAGGAGTTTAGATAAAGTACAAAATGAAGGTCATTACCTGCTGACTTTAGTTTACGCAGGAAGTCAGCCACACAGTGAGGGAAACAAAGGCAGACAAAACAGGGGCTAGTAAAAGATGACCTGGGGGAAATAGACAAAGAAAAAACACCATCCTGAATGTTCCACTTCAGTAACAAGCAGAACACAGGAAGATGTTTAATCGAGTGAAAAGTCTGTGTGAAAAATATTGGGACACTAATTGCGGATGAGCGGTGCACTGCAGCCTCGGGGCAGGGTTTGATGGTCTTGAGCTTCTTTGCTTGAGCACCAGGGTGTTGTAGTCTGGAAAAGTCTAGACAATAGAAGGGCAAACTGGCCATTGAGCAGGTAGAGAAGATTGAAAAAAAAAATGTGTAAAACCAGTTAAAAAAAAAATCCCCCTCAATGCAGCAGTTAGCTAGGATGGAACCTTGAAAGTCTTCTCTTGATGGATGGATGGCTAGCTAGCTAGATGATAGCTAGCTAGATAGATAGATAGACACAATGTATATATCGTTTGTTCCAGGGGCAACTGTCAACATTGTAAAACTTTCTTTCACTAGACAGTCATTGTTTCAAGTTTTCTGTTTGGAAAAAAAACCTATTCCCCCTTCCCCCCAATTTAAAACAGCAATGCAGATGACAGAAATTGAGCGAGAGGAGAAACTTATGCTCTTGAGTGAACTCAACAAGGTAAGACAGATACCGTCATGGATGACTCACTATGTCTCATGATTTACCCACAAGATCACTCACTCATGAGTAAACCAGTGCCTCCGGTGTGTGCCATCATTCGTGTTCCTAACGCAGAGACCGGCCCTGTGGGTATGCACACTCTAAATCAAACTAAAAGTGAGGGGGATCTCTCATGAGCGTGTCATCACTACACAACATTTACAGAGTGAAACCGCGTGCCAAAATATTGAGTCAACTAGTGAAATCTCTTCGCTGAATGTCGTGTTCATTATTTTTGTTGAACCCCCTTTGTTTGAGGGGGCTCCCCTATACATCAAGTGGCAAATGTTCACTTAAGTAAAGCAGTATGACTAATAGACTGTTTCACTCGGGCAAGTTTTGAAGCAGTAAAAACAGATGATGTGCTTGAAATGTCAGCTCTGAGCAAGAGTTGGTTGTTGGCATTTTCATTTAAATACTCAACATATTTCATATGCATGAATGGCAAATTTGTTGTGTTGCTTCGCCCATATCGCTCATAGAGAGCAGCAGGTCAACACATTACAGTGGAAGTTAGCCTTGGCTAGACACATGCCTCACGTGTTTTATGGGAAAACATTTTTATTGCGCAAATCCGGAGGATCTACAGAAATACCCCTGTCGTGATGTTGAGCTTCTGAGGCAGGGAGCACAGAAAACAATAAACAGCCGATATAAGCCAGTTGAAATGAACAGGGTGAAGAGTGAGTCCCACGCACATTGCATGCTGGGAAGGAAATTGTGAAGTATTTGTATTTGACCTGCAGCCACGTACTGTATGTCACACTACCTCTACCAATTACAGTAGCAACCTTCACAAGTGGGGTGGCGTGACTCGACCCAAAGTTTCATGGCTTGATCCCTTGAGCAAGATACTGAGCTCCCACCCAGGGGCACCATTAGGGTGGGAGGAGGTGAGTGATAATCCTTTTCAGAGCTCATGACTGACAGGCGAAAACAGTTTTTTTCAATTTGTTGCTTTTACATGGAGGGGTTTGAAAACTTTTTTTCTTCACGGGGCCCCAAATGCCTGAAATTGCTCCAGGTGCTGACACATCAGTGTCAATGAGCTGTCAATGAGCTATCCCAGCCGACTTTGAGCGGTAAAGCGGGGTACATCCTGAACACAAACTACATATCTGACATGAATACAAAATACTGTATACACTTGAAACTTCGGTCTTTTATCTCTTTAAAAAAAAAAAAGTTCATGTATGATATCCAAGAAATGTCTAAAAGTGTAAAAAGTGTGATATCAAGCCCCGGTCCACTACTGTTAGTGGAAAAAAAAAAGAATGAAGATCTTGGGTTAGTAAGCAGGAATTTAACCTCGAAGCTACGAGAACTCTGGTGACATGTTTGAAAGAGACAAACTAATAAATTATGTTGAAACGAGACAAATGCGGTGAGTGAAAATTTGAAGGCTAATGCGTTCCAGGTTCTGGGAGCAGCATCTGCAGAATTGAGTGCCAAGCCAAAGTGACCTTTGTTTGGCCCCTGAAATCATCATTAGGAAATTGACAAAAATGAACTGATATAATAATATGAAAGTAAATAAATAAGGGGAGAACGAAAGAATAATTCTAATCAACAAAGAGCAAAAAACTGAAGTTGAACATCTGCTCTGTAACATGTCACACCTCAACTTGACAGTGGGATTTGTGCTACTGTGGTGATTGGAGGACCTGGCATATAACCAACAACAATTATGTGGCGATAACGTCAGAGGATATAAGACATTTTGAAGCCACTTTGAATTCTTTTGTGTACTTAAACCTTATCGTGTCAATAAGATTAGTTTTGTACAATGCACAAGAACGTTTAATCACACAATCAATAAGATTAGTGTGCAAATAATACCATTTGTATCAGCAGTTGTCAAAGCTGACAGATGACTTCATCAGAGGTGCAGAACCTTCAAAAAAAAACTCGACAGATGTTAAGAAGGTAATAAGAAAGTAGCGCAGCGTGTGCACTCATGATTTTCCCATTTTTTTGCTTGAGCAGACTGTAACATGTTCAAAAATTTCAATAGCATTCGAGAGTCCTCGGCTAGGTTCAGTACGTTCTTAACTACTGTGGCCACTTTGGAAAGTAGTCAAACCAAACATCGACCTGATTTCAAGGCCTTAAATCATGGTAAACATTGGCCTGTTGTGTTTATTTATTGTAGAGCTTGATTGTTGAATTCCTGGTGGGTGGCTAACAAACACACACACACACACACACACACACACACACACACACACACACACACACACACACACGCACACAAAAAAAAAGGAGTAAAATTTTTTCAGAAGACATTTGCCCATTTATTTAGCTTTTCACAGGAATCTGACTGCAGAAATAAGCTCTTCTTACACTATTGACAATGAGACGTTTAAAACAAATATCGGTGTTCTTCGCTAGCATCGAGAGATTGTTTCCATATGGCGCACACGGGAAAAGCCAAGCATCCCAATCCAGCGAGGTCATATCAGTCACATGAAAGGAACATACTGTATTATTTTTGAGGAGAATGTAATTGCATGCACTTATCAAACCGTGCTGCTGTCATCACGAGACGATGGAATCAGTAAAATGGGGTAGCGGTAATTTTGTGAAGCCGATGATACACCGGGTGTGTGTTTTTATTGTGTCTCAGTGGGAAATAAACTTTTTTTTTTTTCATGAATCAATCAGTGACTTTTGTTGATCAAATTGAAAAAGGACTCCCCACAAAAACAGAGCCTAGATCCAATTTTTTGTCAAGAAATAGAACCTACTGTCAGGCAGATCTCAGACTTTTGTGAAGACAAAAGCAATCACTTTCCCAAGGCATGTCTTGTCATCTTAAACCGCGCTTCAAAATAAATCTTTTTAAAACATCTGTTCTTATCATGACGGAAAAAGAAAGGGTATTCATCAGAAGAGGCAAAAAGATTCTATCAAGGGATGTGTTCAGTGTTATTCAGCGCTTTTAACCCTGGAGAACTCAAGAACCGTTTTCTTCTTTGGAAAATGATGAATTTTACATTAAATGCCTGCTGTATGTTCACTGAACACCAAAATATATGTTTTTTTCAAATATTTAATGCTTTAATCCTAACCCAGCCGCTGGGGGGCAGTGCCCTCCCCTGGGGGTGCACTGTTCCCCAGTGCCGGTCCCAAGCCCGGAGAAATGGGGAGGGTTGCGTCAGGAATGGCATCCGGTGTAAAACTTTTGCCAAGACGACCATGCGAGTTGGTAGGACGGTTTACAGGGGCGGATGGAAATTACTGACTCGCTGTGGCGACCCCTGAATAGGGACGTGCCGAAAGGAGAAGAAGATTTAATGCTTTAATCCTAATTTAAGGATTAAGGCCAAATTTGACCCTTTGGGATTTAAGTGTAGCATTTGAGTAGCAGAATTTGTAGGGGTCAAATTTGACCCCGTGGGTTCTCCAGGGTCAAAATATGTAGAGTAAATTGTACTGTGGGTGGCCCGGTGATCCAGTGGTTAGCGCCCCGACATCACAGTGCAGAGGTACCGGGTTCAATTCCAGCTCCAGCTTCCCTGTGTGGAGTTTACATGTTCTCCCGGGCCTGCGTGGGTTTTCTCCGGGTACTCCGGTTTCCTCCCACGTTCCAAAAAACATGCATGGCAGGCTGATTGAACACTCAAAATTGTCCCTAGGTGTGAGTGTGAGCGCGGATGGTTGATCGTTTCTGTGTGCCCTGCGATTGGCTGGCAACCGGTTCAGTGTGTCCCCCGCCTACTGCCTGAAGACAGCTGGGATAGGCTCCAGCACCCCCCGTGACCCTAGTGAGAATAAAGCGGTTCGGAAAATGAATGAATTTTAAGACAAGGACGCGGAATTAAAGATTCATGTAATAGGACCATTAAAGACTATTTTTTTTTCATAATTCGCAATATGATTAAGCACAGAACAAATCGTATAAGAAACCACAGGAGACTTACAAAGCAGTGGGGATGTTTTTGGTTTGTTTTATTTTTACGACACAAACTTGTGTAGTGTCAAGCTCTGACAGATTCAGACACGAATCCTGCACATACTGAACTTGAACACTCTCTGGCTAGAATGCGCAGGTTTGCAAACCCCCTCTCATAAATTCAAGGACATCATCTCTTTCAACACAAGGAGTCATCGAGCAGCCCAAGTGGGGTTGACAGAAGGGTTTGAGCACTGTCGCCAAAGAGGCTTGCACTTCATCATGCTGGATGATCTCCCTCTCTTCCTGCAAAAACATGCTTGAGCGCTGTTCTTGAACTGCAGCAAAGCACGGTAATATCTTAGCAATTTGGTATCTACTGTCAAGGTTAGACAAGATGTGAGCAAAATACGACGATTTTGTGTCATTGTGTATTTCAGTCACTCGAGTCCCTTTCTTGAAATAATCGTGATGCTCCTCAGATGTATGGGTTATTGCCTGCACCAGCGTTGCCAACGCTCACATTGGACTCACAAAATAACATGCGTTGCAATTATCCACACTTTGATGGAGGCAAGGCCTTTGGAACTTCATCGTCTGAGCCCTTGGAATTTCCAGTTAAACACCAGCAAGACAGAGAAAATGGAAGAAAATGTGATCTGGCCTTCGTCTCACCTTTGCAGCTGTAATATGGAGAGAATTCCAAAAAGGATTTGGAGTGTATGTGGGATTTATTTTTGTTTTGTATTTTTTATTCATCCACGAGAACAAGAATCCGAAAGATTTGTGAGGTAAGAGGTTACTGAGGTTGGATCCAAGCAAAGGCCTGGCTCACAGTTGGTCTCTGTTTTGTGCTAAAGAGACAAACATATTTGGAAGACGCTCTGTATAAAACAGTACAGTTCGTTGCAATTGTGGCTCAGGGAGACCTAATTTATTTCTGGTTACAACTTCCTTGGAATATGCTAAAAACACCAGCAAAGCTTTAGAATGCCTCACTGAAATCATGTCAAAAGACAATAATGTCCAGAGATTGGCCAACTACACCGCATAGATGGTTTTGAAGCCATGCACGAACAATTTTCAGCCACATCTGTGGTGGCCTGTCAAATCGGTTCGCCACTTGATCCACAATTGGCAGAAAAGAGTACGTGCAATGTTTGGCAACATATGCTGCACTTTTGTCTCCAATTACGCCACCCTCAACCCGAGTCTATCCAGAGCTCTCGAGGGGCTTTGAGCCCTTTCCAATAAATTACAAGTCCACTCAGGGTTCAGTAACCTTTTCACCAATTTATTAAATAAGTGGTTTGGTCAGTGGTCTGAAATTATTCGCAGTCTTCTAGTTTCACGTGTAGCAGGTTTTTTTTCTGTTCTTACTGTTATGTCTGTGTAGAGCAGCGGTCCCCAAACTTTTTCCTGTGAGGGCCCTTTGCGCTGAAAGAAACAAAAACAAAAACATCGTTTGTCCACTTTGGGTTAAATACCCCGCATTCTATTTTTCTCTTACCGAACCTTTTCGCCATGATCCCGTTCTCTGAGAGAGGGGCCGGTTTCGGATTTTTTTTTTCTGGCGTTGCCAGATAACGGCACAGAAAGATGCACCAAATGTCACCTTATTGTATCTGTGTTTATGAAATAGTTACTAATTAATAGTTAATCATGAAAACGGTTCAGAACTAAGGAACATTTTATTGCAAAAGCCCAACTTTATGATCAAAGACAAATCCACATCGATGAAAAATAAATCAAAATACTCTGTGGTATTTTCAGGGGGCCGGACCAAATGCGGAGGCGGGCCGGATCCGGCCCGCGGGCCGTAGTTTGGGGACAGCTGGTGTAGAGCATCAACTGTGCCATTGAGCAATTCTCTGCCTTATCAAATAGCAGAACATGTGCGCCTCCTCCATGATCCAGAGCCAATGGGACCCTTGGAGGACCTCCTGGTTCGGGAAGGCTCACCTGGTCTGTTTCCTTCCACGATCAAGTGCCTGACCTTGACATCGTCTTTGGACCAGAAGTTGATCACGACCTTTAGTGTAGGGTCTACATTTCACATGCTCAAATGTCATTCATGTTAAAACATGGTACTATCATCAGTCATTTAGGTCAACACTGAATCATTCAGAAATCCTCAGGAAACTTCTAGTCTTAAACTTAAACTTCTAAGTTGGCGGCACTGAGATAATTTTGCATGCCCTATTTTTCAGTATTTTATTTCTCAGTTTCAAATTTCGTATACATTTCATTCCACATCATGATTGTGTCCATCTTGGTGTTGATTCTTCACACACACACACAAAAAAAATTACATTTTATATCATTAAGTTTGAAGCCTGAAATGTGGCAAAAGGTCAAATAGTTCTAGGGGGCAGAATACTTTCAAAAGCATCTGAATATTCGTAAGCTGCAGCTTTCATGACACACGCAAATACATTAGGTCTTTTGATAACAGTGATGACACTGAATAATAATGTCATCATATAGGGACACATAGGTTTTAGAATAGGCAGCATTTACTGGTATTTTATTTCAAAGTTCAGGCCAATCATGCAGAGTTTAATTAAATACTGTATTTCTCTAGTGATGTTATTTGAAACTATACAGGCACATTTTAATTAAACTAGCTTTGATTGAATTGGATGGCCTAATGTTGAGGCTGACGATTATAGATTGATGTTATTCACATATCTATGACAATATTAAATAAAGCCTATTCAGTGATAGTTGTGGTAGTTAGTAGTAGTAGTACTAGTAGTAGTACCATATGGTTATGGTCTCACGGACATTTTTAGCGAAATAGAAGGTAGAGTTGACAGGCTGAAACTCAGGCACTTCGGTGGTTCCAGGCTGCCTGTCCTTGTCACGTGACGCTTTCCAGCGTCACTCGCCTTTGACGTCATAGAGCGCCGGTTACTCTTTCAAGCGCTCTTTGCAAACGAGGTCTTATTTCTTGTAGGTCGTAATAGTTACAACGTGATTTAAGCGCTGCCGTCTTCTGGTAAAATTTAGATTAAGTGACACCCTTCTTCACAACAGCGTTTTCACAAGTGTAGAGTTGAGAAACGGCGACACCCCCCCCCCCAACATAGTAATGTACGCTATTGTTACGTGCCTACTGTTTTGTTGCTTGCTAGTTCACCACCGGTCACTTGTTTCGAGCGTTCGGGTAATGCAGGACTGCAATGTTGCGTGCAAGGTGGTTAGTGCATCTGACTCACAGTTCTAAAGTTTGTAGTTAGAACCCTAATGCACGCTCTTAATGCTTGCATGTGGTTTCTCCGGGTTTTCCCATACTGTATTGCCAAAACATGCGCCTAGGCATGTTATGTTCCTTGAAGAGTCTTAAAATCTTCTGTCTCTAAGTCTGAATCGTTGTCCGTTATATGTGCCTTGCCCTACGTTTGTCTGGCGAGCAGTACTCGATGAAAATAAACCAGTGTCAAATATGTGCAAATGAGATTAATCGATCGTGGTTGCTTTAAAACACCGAGCCTAAATTGGGGCCAAAGATAGCATGGGCGTTAGAGTTATTAGTGAATGAAATGCATTGCGTTGCGTAGGGCGTTTTGTTTGGCTCCCCAAAGGATAACTAACAATGATTATATTTTATAATCAGCTTTTATTGAGCATATTTGACAATAAAAGCTGACTTGACTTGATAACATGCAAAAAGCCACTTTATTTTTGCTCCCCAAAAGATAACTAACAATTATTGTATTTTATGATCAGCTTTTATTGAGCATATTTGACAATAAAAGCTGACTTGACCTGATAGCATGCCAAAAGCCACTTTACTTGAGCAAGTCTGAGCATCTCAGGTGTAAACACACAAATCATCTTACACTTTTACACTGACAAGCGCTGCCAAACGAACTTTGCCAGATGCAGAAATGACCATTTATCAACATTGAAAAAATCCCCATTAAAATGATCAAAATAGTCATTTTGTCTCCAATCAGTATAGCAATGACATACAGTATTTTCTTTACGACAATCCAGTGTACCATCATTACAAATACCATCATCAGGATGTTTTTTTTAAGTCAAATATAGGCATTTGACAGATAAACCATGTGAAATTGTTATCTCAGGGAGGGAAGATATGTCGTGCGCTACAAATGCAGTCAGCCTGGTCCCATACAAGATGTCTTGAGACAAAGGCCAGGCTGGATTGAAGTCAAAGAGTGAGTAGTTTACATGGTCATCATCATAATTCAGCTTCTGTGCACATTTATCGTTGTTGGAGCTTGTGATTTGTTTTTATTTTATTTAATTTTTTTAATTAAAGTGATTCTGAGTGGGACTTCCATTGGTGTGGCGTGGGCTGGCTCAAGGAGAATTTGTACATGGAGGAACATGTAAGAGTCAACCATTTTCGGAACCATTACGAGGTAAGGAATCTCATGTATATTGTCAGTTTTTCTGACTTCATCGTTTTCGGTAATGCGCTCCAGTTACATGCTTTTTCACACAGCTGACACGCAAGGACTTCATGCTGAAAAATTTGAAAAGATTCAAAAAGAATCTTGAAAGGGATACCAGCTGCATGGAGGGCTCCAAATGTGATTTCTTCCCCTGTACCTTTGCGCTGCCAAATGAATATCATCTCTTTGTGGAGGAGTTCAAAAGAAACCCAGGCAGCACCTGGATCATGAAGCCAGTAAGCTCAAATTAATCACAAATACAAAATTATATGGCTTCACAACATATAAATGATGACGCTGCTGTATCTGGCATGTTACCCTGAATGAAGTCACCAAGTAATAAGACACTACATTGAGTGCAGTATTTTCACAGGCAGCAAAATCTCAAGGGGCAGGCATCTTCCTTTTTAAAAAACTAAAAGACATCATGGAATGGAGGAAGGTGCGTGATTTTGAATGAGAACAAATGGACAGATAAACAAGTACAAAACACAGAAATGTCATTTCATTGAAAACATTGCGTTCCAGCATGATGGCACCCGCTCGGAGGAGCAGAAAGATGCCACTCAAGTGGAAAGCTACGTGGCACAACGCTACATTGAAAACCCCTACCTACTTGGCGGTAATTCACCGACTCAAAAATCGTATTTTACATGGAAAAAAATAATTCAATAAGTATTTACTGGTTCATTTCCTCTTCACAGGGAGGAAGTTTGACCTCCGGGTGTATGTGATGGTTACATCAGTATGTAAATACAATTGTGAAGCCAACATTTAGATTGTATTTCAAATTAAAATGTTTTACACAGATAATATCGAAACTATTCATACCCTGGCAGCCAAATTTTGAATCAGAATTGGCTGGAAATTGCACAAGAAAGTGGCAACAAAAAAAACAATAAGTTGGAGAAGAGAGAAAAAAACTAGTCTTTTTTTTCATTCTGAGAATTATTCTGATGCCGTTTTGTTTTTCATTTTGAGGAAATCTCGTTCTCAAGGAGGGGTTTCACACTCATTGTTTTTCATAGCCCACATTGTTATGGTTTCCCTCAGACGGCCGTTTTAACTGTGAAACCCCCAAAATTTTAATCTCGCCTCATTATCATTGGATATGCACCAAAAAAATAATGGATTACGAGTTTTGAAATCATAAGTCAAGGATAATATTGACCCTTTTCACAACTATTGAAAAGGGTCAAAAAAAAAAATTGCAATCTGAATGTTGTTTACTACATATCGTTGCAGTCCTGTGAATAACATGTCCGTCCATTTTTGTCATTTAAAAAAAAAGTTTTACATCAATGGGTCGTCGACGTTTGAGACATCCCCTTAATGACAAAAAAAAAAATTTTATGACAAAAAATGGACGTGTTTTTCACAAGACTGTGACTGTTCTTGCTAAAAAAAATGCCCAATCAACAAATGAAAATCTCATGAATAATAATTTTGGTGCCTGTACAATATGTACACTGTTCCTAATACTGTATGTAATATTGTTGTCAGTATTTTCCCTTGAAGGCGTGGCTATATCGAGAAGGATTTGCTCGCCTCTCAAGCACACGCTTCTCCCTTAGTAGTATTGATGACAAGTGTATCCTTTCAGAGCATTTTGGGCAATGTGGATTTTAGTTTTACGCTATACTGCGCATTTTTTTTTTCATTGACATGTTGAACATAAAACCTCGAAGTTCCTACGTTTTCCTTATCGCCTCCTATACAGATGTGCATCTCACGAATGTAGCGGTTCAAAAAACAGCCCCGGACTATGATCCGGAAAAAGTGAGGAGTTTCACATTCGTGTCACCGTTACCTGCGGCAGCCTCTGACTTTGTGCCAGCTTTGTTCTCCTAAAAGTGTGTACCTGCCTTTTTACATAGGGATGTAAATGGAAGATACAGAAGCTCCGTCGGTATCTGACTGCAAAGCACGGAAGACAGGCAGTGGAAACTTTATTCAAAGAGATGGATAACATCTTCATCAGCAGCCTCCAAAGTGTGCAGAAGATCATTATCAATGACAAACACTGCTTTGAGCTCTATGGCTATGACATTATGTTGGATGAGAACCTCAAACCGTGTGAGTTTAAATCGAAAGTGAGTTTGTTTTTGTGCAACGCGTGCGATCGTGCATTTGTTTGGTGTTCGCACGTAGGCACGCGATTTTAATATGCATACAGATACACATGCGCAAACACGCGCAAGCGCAGAGATTAGAACGCGCGCAAACATGCTGAGGTGTTGTGCATTCAACCTGCCAGGTGGGAATATTAAAACAAGTCATAAAACCTTTGGCTGAAGGGAGGTACCGTATGACTGTCTGGTAGAAACAGTTTACTTATATAGCAAGACATGCATGGGCAATGTTCCTGCTATATTAAAGGCAATGCTTTTGGAAATATAAAAAGCATTCTTTGCATTTCTACCTAAGGTCCCAAATTGAAAAACGGAACTCATGTCTAATTTGTAGGTGGTTAATTGAAGTCAACGCTTCTCCGTCACTCGCACCTAGTAGCCAGGAGGATTACGACATGAAGTACAGCCTGCTGGAAGACACTGTGAATATTGTGGACATGGAGGGAAGGTAAATCAACGTCTCTTGATGGCTTTTATTGAAATGTAATATGTAAAAAGTATATGGGCAAAAGTCTCTGCACGTACCTCTCAAAGGGGTTGGCTTAAACTTGAGAATGTCTTTTGTCTTACCGTGACATTTCGGTTAATACTTTGTCAACTGTGTGGGAACTTACGGGAAGTCTCTCTCCAATGACATTGGCACCACCAAATAGTTTTGGATCAACTACAACAGGTTGTTGTTGTCAGTCACGCTCTAACGTCAAACATCAGAAACCAAATTTCCACTGCCATAAAATCTTGGGACACACGCAGTCGCCTAAAGGGAGTGGAATCATTTTCAGCTGAAATGTTTGGGTTTTTTTTTTTTTTTTGCAACGTACGATTCCAGGATAACCAATAACGTACGTTGCAATACCTTTGTCCATACAGCGAATGATATGTTATTAATCTGAATGAATGAATGTATTTCTTATGAGCACGACGCAGCGGTAACCTTGCTGTTCTTCCTCAGGTTGACAGGAAAGGAGAAGAGGGTGGGTGGGTTTGATCTCGTGTGGAATGATGGGCCTGTCTACAGTGAGGACGTCGACCCAGAAATATTTGGCTGTTCGTGTTTAAAAGCCAACACATACTTGGGTAAGGGAGTGGCTTATTTGGAGTCAACAAGCTTCTGTTACAAAGTTCAATAAAACATGTACATAATGTGACACGGAGCAGAATGAGAAGATAATTATTTGGCATACCTTTTTTTTTTTCAGGATGTGCAAATGACCGAGAACACCAGCTAAATTCGCTTCTGAAAACATTTCCTGGCCCGAAGAGGATATAAAATTGCCAGTTTGCTGTTGCACCACGAAATAACTTGCTTCATCGCCTCAGTTTGTAGCATGAGTCTCAAGAGTTGGCATTGAGTCTTTCCTTTTCCTAACTGAACCGCAACGATAGGAGATTACTTCTGTTTTCATTTATTATCGGTAGCATATTCTTTCAACAAACAACTGTATTGTCACGTATCAGTTCTCATTCGGTCATTCTTTCCAAATTACAGTGCTAGCTTCTTGTTGGGTGATCATTTCTTTAGCATTCTGATGTCAGATGTCTTCCAAGACAACACTTATTTTTGTACCTTTGCATGAGCAATATTTCAATTTGGCACATAATTCATTGTATTAAAAATGGGCTGTTTATTTCATGAATGCTTTTGATGAGCAAATCACTTTTGCCTGATTGGGCTTTGCACAGACTCCAGCTACCTGTTTTGGGAACGTCATTACACAACTAGAAGTGCGGAGCGATAGGCAAAATACCAGGAAGATGAGCGAGCCAACCGGGTGGCCAACCTTAAAGCACCTCTACGGAGGCAAGAAGATTTCTTGAAGAAAGCAATCAAAAAACTTAATGCGGCGGTCGAAGCGAGCTACATGGTCAGTGACATGATTGCTACAATGATTAGCGAATTTGCTCAATAAAAATACACAAATTAGACTCAATTCCAAAACGTGTTCTCAAGAAGTAATGGATACATACAGTGTAACGCATTTTTGTGTAGTCAACTGTCATCCATGTCTTGGGCCTATTTTCTGTGGAGTTAACTTGCTATAATTCATAAATCATTTAAAAGTGAGACAGCACAGTAGACAGTTATTTAGCTTTTTTTATTTTTTTAATAAATACTGTTCATGATGTGTATGACACATGTAAACATAATAACGGTGATGATGAATACAATTCCAACACAATACGTACATAAATATAACTATGGTGTATAAAATTTGGAAAAATACGCATTTACATTCATAGCAAACATTACTGTCATTAATTTCATCAGAGCTTAGCTCTTTGCAAAATACAGTTCATATTCAAAGAACAACAATCCGTGCTTGAATACACAAGAAGCCCTTTTGAACAAAAAAAAAATGTGAAGCAACTTGCACATGTTAAACGAGCACACTTTCCTGCAGCACACTGCAATTTATTAATCGGCCTGCTTTTCAGACAAGGATGCAATGAATGCACAGAACACATCTTAAAATGAGGCACCCGAGAGCAAAGTGAAATAAATAAATACATTTTTAAAGAGCACTGAAAACGTAAACATAACTACATTAAGATTGTTATCACCAGTGTTTATGATCATTATTCAGTGACATAAATAATGTATGCCAATAGCTGGTAACCATCACGATGCATTACTTATGCTGAAAGCTGGCAATGGTTGCCGTTTTCATCCTTTTTTAGACATTAGTAGCATAACAAGAAATGACGATGGAGTGTGGTTTGGTTCTTATTGCATGAGTTTTCTGAGGAGGAGATATGATTAAGCCTCCTGTACGTAGTGCAATGTAATAATCGTTTACTGTTGGATACAATGTTGTGCTTTGAATTTCTGATCCGTTATATTGTTACATGGTACCGCTTGAAAAAGTGATCTGGACAGCGGCGTAATCTTACAGCACGTTAGTATTACACAGAAAGCAAGCATACGTTCAAGCTCCAGTGCCAAGTGACCACAGAGTTTGGCCTACTGGATACATGTTACTTGGGAGCAGATTGGACATTTTTTGTTTTTCCACCACTAGAAGGCGCTTTCGAAAGAGACCGTGGCTCTTTCGCAGCTCTTTTCAAGGCGGTCTTAGGTGCCTGAGCTCCTGCCGCCGTCCTCTGCCAGTCTTCTAATTTCTTTGCTGTGATGGCCCCTTTCTTACTTGCCCCTGCAACATGTTTCTCAGCACCTGCTGCTTTAACCACACTGGATTCCTTCTTAACATCGGTCTCAGAGTTGGTTCGAACTCGACTTTTCCTCGCCTGACCTTTACTGTTTGGGTTTGATCCCAATTCCTGGGGTTGTTTTCGAGCATTGCCTGCTGCATGCATGTGCCTAAGATGGCCTGTTGAGGGGCTCACTGGGATCTGGGCTCCACCTCCGCTTTGTGCTCCTTGGTTCCTCCCTTCTTTGGTGGCTTCTTGTGTTTCGCTGCAGCTCCTCTTCACAGGCGCCCCTGGTCGGGTTTTACGCTCCAGCAGAGGGCTGAGACGTGAGTGGCGCTGGTATGCGTAGGCAGAACAACTCCCGTTGCACAAAGGGTAGCGAATGTGACAATGCGGGCAAACTAGCGGGTGGACCTGTGCGGCAGCGGATGCTGGTGACGGCGGATTTATCAAATATGGGAAGGCTCGCTGGCTGTGCCGCGGCCCTTTTGGGGAGTTCAGTCGAGATGATGGAGCTGTATGAGGTCTCGGTGAGTGACCGGATGCGGCCTGAGGCCTTGTGTGTCTTCCAGGTGGGCGGCTGCTCTCAGCCTGAACGGTTTGAATTTGGAGCCACTCCAACTGCAGGAGCCTCTCGAGGAATCTCTCCAAAGGCCCCACCGGTTTAGGCCTGGGGGCACCACGACCTTCTGTATGAAGAAACACCGCTAGCTGTCTAAGGCTCCAGGTGTTGAAAGGTGGAGGAAGAAAGTCTGGGTAACAGTGGGCGGGTGTTTCACTCTCGTCTTCATCATCTCCATTCCCATGAGGTCCCGGGATGTCCAGTGGGAAGTCATTCGAGTTAATGACCTCAGCTCGCAGGTTTAGATTAGGAGGTGTACAAGGAGTACAAGGTGATGGCAGCACAGGCAGCCTCTCTGAGTCAGATAGGTCACTGGCACTGTCACTGTCGTCAACCTTGTAGGGGTCCTGAAGGGCCTCTGGTATAGGGGCTGGGGAATGCGTTAGCGGGTGTTCCGGCATGTGTCGGAGGCCTGATATTGGGGACAGGGGGAGAGAGAGTGCGCGTCGATTCTTGCCCACCCCTCCATGATTCTGCTGTAGCTCAGTGCCGCATTGTGACATCCGTTGATGGTTTTTCCTTTCCTCATTTCGGTGCACACTTGAATGTTGGCCAAGTTGAGGTCTTGCATCTTGCGCTTCTGCCGGGCTGATAGAAAGATGGACATACGTGTGTGAATGTGAGCATTCAGTGATTGACTGTACCCGAAACACAGCCTTCATACAATACAAAGTTCATACCTGGCGAGTTTGTTTGTGTTCCGAAAGGTGCCAGATTTCAACTTGGAACTCCTTGGCTGTGAACCCTGTGAAAGCAAGCCTCTTTATATTGTACACTTTGCAATAATGTGAACGTTTTTTAATTTTTTTTTTTTCATTCATTCATTTTCTGATCCGCTTTATCCTCACAAGGGTCACGGGGGGTGCTGGAGCCTATCCCAGCCGTTTTCGGGCAGTAGGCGGGGGGACACCCTGAACCGGCTGCCAGCCAATCGCAGGGCACACAGACGAACAACCACCCCCACTCACAATCACATCTCGGGACAATTTTGAGTGTTCAATCAGACTGCCATGCATGTTTTTGGAATGTGGGAAGAAATCAGAGTACCTGGAGAAAGCCCACGCAGGCACGGGGCCACCCAAGTTAATTTTATGTCCCTTTAAATCCCATCCATTGTATAAAAACCAAACTTCATTTCAGTCAAGTCATGTTTATCTATCTAGCTCTTAATCACAAGAGTGTCAAATGGCTTCCCAAGCTGACAGTTAACAAATATCCATCAGCATCTCCTGATTTAGCCCCCCCCCCCCAAAAAAAATGTTGTCAGCGTCGTCTATGTTACATATTTAATATCTATTCACCTGCTCTACTGTTGCCACGATCTGGTCCTGACCTGGTCCTGGCAGGCCACTTTTCATTTGGCCGACTGCTTTCTTCATCTTCTTACCTTTCTTTAAACTGTGCAAACAAAGAACGGTCATCTCAACATGCGCCCGACACAAATCAAGTTTAGCACGGTGGATTCAATGTCCTACCCTGTGTTTGGTCCGCTATTTTCGCTGTTTTTGACGCGGATCTTCTCTTTGGAAACGACGCGTTTCATTATCGTGGATGCTGCGCGCTCTTGTATGATGGGCCCCATGCTGTAGTTTTGCAGCGGCGATGGTCATTTGACTCTATCAAGTAAATTCACACTCTAGCGAAGAAAAAGACCCAAATGGTCTATCGAATCAGATGTTCAGCTGTAGGAATAAGGATGTTAACACCCATTTCTGGAAAAGTACTGCAATGCATCATGCGTCAGTGTAGTCAGCTGCCTCTGCCGAGCGCGTAGCTGCCGTCTTCCCACTCATTTAGTCTCTTCTCTGCGGCAACACGTCAGCTTGGATTCCATTGAAGCAGTGGCACAACAGACGTATATTCATTTTGTACATCTCCGCGATGGCAATTATAAGATAAATAACTCGGTCATACAGGTTATTATTTTGGTTTGTCTCGCCTTCCCAGCCAGTGACAGGTTTGTTTACCTGCCAGTGACTGGCTCACTGCTAGTTGTGACGTACCCTGTCCATGTGCATTATGGGACTTGTAGTTGAAACTTTCAGGCCTGGCTTTTAAATCAAACATTACAGCCATGTTAGTTCGTGCGCTTCCGGTTGATAAACAGCCACATTATATCATTTGAGCAGAAGAAGACAGGCGCAAGAAACCATGCCATATTTGGCTTTAGTATGAGCCACTGATTTCAAAGTCACTCAAATTCCCATAAAACATCAGTTCAAGTGCTCCTTCCTAAACTGCTCATCATCGAAAAGAAACTCAGTTGGCACCTTTATTTTGTATGATGTTTGCGGGGCTAAAGTGAAAGATCAAGTCGTATTATTGTCGCCGAGGCTATCATACAGGAATTGAAGATCAAGTCGGGACTGCAGCCTGAAACATAAGCACGATTTTTATCTGGTGAGATAAAGTTTACGTCTCTTTTTAATGAATTTAGTGAGGCACGACTTCAACATGCAGCCTTGCACGTACTCGTGGAATACACGCCCACCGGTTATTTCCTGCTTTTAGTGTTTTTGTTTTCACATGCAAGTCTATACTCCTGCTATTTTCCATCAGCTTTGGACCATCACAGTGCATTTCAAGAGAAAGTTATTTCGATACTAAAAACGGAAGAAAATTCTGGTCTCCATTTCCATATCTTATCCCAGCAGACATTGGGTGAGAGGCCGGGGTTCGGTCGCCACTCAATCAATTCGTAGGACAGACAAACACTCAAGACATTTACACTGATTGGCAGTTTAGACTTCTAGATTTATTCCTTCGAAGAAAAAATATTCACACACGCCGTAGGGACACATACAATAGTCAGTGTCAAAATATACTTCCTAATCAGAGAAAAAAAAATACAAGTGTTTGTTAATAAAGCCCAATTGCAATTTTCACTTCTGTATTCTCCATGCATGCATGGCACCACGCTGTCCCTAACAATTTGTATTTACAGTCAGACAGAATAATTAATGTATACGCACATCAGGAAAAGCAAAACTTTCATAAATACTTTTGACTATTCATTTATTTCTCATAATTTTCAATAGTAATTATACACTATATAATATTTAATTCGAATAATGTATGGCTTACATAAATACAGTAGACTCCAATGATTGCCAACATTCTTTGCAGATGAGCACAGCACCAGTCCACTGACACCATGGACAGAGGGTGGTTTATTGGAAAAGAGAAGATTTTGCCGACAACATCTGAACAGGAGACACATTTGCCAAGTGCTTCTCGATTATTTACAAAGCCCTATATGGGCATCAATCTGAATGACGTGCTACGGCAAGTAAAAAGTGATGTGGAGAAGAAGCCGATTCCCATCCGTCCACCAGGTCCTCGGGTGTCACCGCCAAGCATTCGGGACGTCCACACTCTCTTGTGTGAACCTGTACCAAAATCCATTATCCGTCAACGCTCACAGTCTCTGCCAGCTACCACAGAAAAGAGAAGAAAATGCAGACATTTTGGTGTGCGATTTATTGACTCCCTGGGCCTTGATCTGGAGGATATCAAGTTTTTCAAATCCGGAGATGAACCATCCGTACCACATCACGTTAGTTTTCGATTGCTGATGGCTGCAGAGTTGGCCGATGGAAACCATTTGGAGATATCCTTGCCTTACTTACAGCCGCTTTTTGACCAACAGACCGGCGATCATCCAGGATTTTTGCATCGTCTTCTCAAGCACAAAGTGTGTCTCGAGAGAGTCCTATGTTTTGAATTCGGTGTGATCGGAATTGCCCAAGTGCTCAATCTGGATTTTGAGAAAGATGTAACTGCTCGCTATTCATTTACAGAGTGGAAGAGCTATGCAGAAACTAAGGCCTCGTGGGTCTCTACTAGCTCAAAGATTTGTGAAGGAGGAAGTCAACTCACTTGTGATGTGTTCCGTTTCCACTTGCCTGTCCCTCCATTCCTGCAGCCTGGGGCACTGTTAGAATTTGCCATCAAGTACAAGGTTTGTGGAGTTGAATACTGGGACAATAATTTTGGAGAAAATTACAAGTTACTTTGCCATCACTACAAGCACACTGTCCCCAAAGAATGTGAGGATAGCATGGTTCACTTTTTTTAGGATGCGGCGTTCAGGCACAAAAAAATGAAAAGCACACTTATTGAAAATAAATTGACTTTCTTGTGACATTGACAGGTGACTTTTTGCAAATAAATAAATGAATAAAAATACACCGATGATTTGTTGTTACGCATAGACTGTGAATGAACGTTAACTTTTGACATGAGAGAAATTAACACTAATAGCAAATGGATTTTTATCTGTCTGCAGCTTCCAAAAGTTAATTTTATGTCTTTTTAAATTGCACTATTTGATTTCAACTTTCACTTTTGTGTCTTTTTATTTTGCGGTATTTGATTTCATCTTTCACTTTTGTGTATTTTTATATTGCGGTATTTGATTTGCACAAGAAAGCACATGAACGTTTGGACTTTCATTGGAAAGGAGGTTCACGAACTATTCCATTACAGTATATTGAAAAGGAAGTGATCCCCAAATCTTCGCAAAGCCTAATGCCAAATGTGTGTCTTAGGGGGGTAACTGTAAAAAAAATAAAATAAAGTAAAAATCTTTTGTCGTGTGTTACTACAAACCATAAATAATGTCTATTTTGTGTAATAAAGATGTGACTAAATCACTGGTGTTTATTTTTCCGTAAACTGCACTGTTTACATCCACCATACAGAGTAGACTACATTTCTCTCTGGTGAATTATGACTGGCTGACAGTGGTCGGATTCACATTTTGTATTTGAATTTTGTCTTGATGGGCTTTGTTGTCATACTGTATCATATTTGATCGTTCTGACAATATGATGCAGATGAATTTGGGTAACATGCATATAAATATGAGCCATTCCAGATTTGGAGGACATTTTACATTCCACCCATCAAATCTTAAATAATCCACATAAAAAATACTAAAACATGCAGTTTCTTAGTAACTTGATTTTTATTGAGACCAGATCTATAAAACGACGAGAATATAATACTTGAAAATAGTTGTAAAAATACCAAACATGTCTGGAGTACTCCCGAGAAAGGCATTTTTTTTCTCTTGTCCCGACGCCCCCTAATGACTTAAATTGAATTTCAAATAAAACAGTTACAATGAAATTTAAATGTCATTTTTCGATATCATTTGTTTCATTGCTTTAGCTTGTAACTCTGGGAACATTTGTTTTAATAAGCAAAATATTTTAATTCATTATTATTATTATTCATAGGTGATACGGTGGTGTGACTGATTAGTACGGCTGTCTCACAGAGCAGTGAGTTCAAATCCAACCCCAGCCTGTGCGGAGTATGCATGCTCTGCCACCTGTGCCTGCCCGGGTTTTCTCCGGGTACAGTACTCTGTTTTCCTCCCACATTAACAAAACAAGCACGGTAGGTTGATTGAACGCTCTGAAGATCTAACTAAGAATAAAACGTTTAAATTAAGGAAACGAAATGAAATTATATTCATTTAAAAACCAGTTGCGTAACGTTCTACTTTTGGGGAATCATTAACACGTATGAGTGAGGGGTTGGTTATTCATGGTATCGCAAAAAGGTTTGGGGGTAAACAACATAAAAAAGGTTGGTAATAGCTGTTCGAAACCAATCCATCTGTACTGCCTGACGCTCTCGGTGCCCCGCGGTACTCGTCGGCGTCCGGCGCGTGTATAGCGCGCAGCGGCATTTTGTGATTGGTGCACTCTGAATAACCGAATGGGTTTCAACAACGCAACAAGTTTCCGAACGGTTGAGGTGAATCAACGGGTGCCCTGGACTCATTCCCGAACGTACCCTAGGTTGAACAATAACCCGGATGTTGGACTAGGAGCAGGCCATTGGGGAAATTGCCACCTGTTTATTGGACGACAGAATTTGGCGGTTGTACAAGAGACTGGAGGACTAGAGGAGTGAGAAAACTTGCCTCGCGAACATCTAACACCACAGTGTCGCTGTCGCCGTTTTAGTTGTAGTTCACCTCACTGTTGTAAGTTTATTTATTTTGCGTGCTCTAAACACGAAGCCTTTTGATGACCGCGTGCCATGTTAAACTTGCAAAGAGACTTTTAAGGTAGGGCTAAACCAACTCTCGTCTATGCCAATGTAGCCTCGTTGCCCTTTGTATATACAGAGGGTCAATACATTGACATTTTGTGACGGTTTTCTTTTATATTATGAGTCCTCAGCAAAACAAGACAAAGGGTTTACAGTGAGTCGTTTTCGCGGCAGATAGCATAAAGTCCCACAGAAAGTTCACAAGGTTTGGCTTTCGGTTGACATTTTAGGAAGACACTAAAATGGTCAGCAACTTTTACAAGCAAACTTAATATGACATCTAAACTTGAATGTTTTTGAAGTTGGCTGGCTTCACTGTCTGTACATGTGTCCCTCCACTTTCCCCCTCCAGATGTTTTGAAGATAAAACTTAATTCCACTGAAACAAGAAGAATGGCCTCCGAGGTACCGTATAACATGTCATGTTGTATACTGCAGTGTCATAGCACCACCAAACAAAAATGCTACAAAAAACATATCCAGTGGTCCCTTGTTTGTTCAGTTTGTTTCTTGACCGAGTTTCATGACCATTTCACCACAGTAACATATGCCATTAAAGCGTTGCAGCAAAGGAAAACAGACAAAAACTACTGTCACGTGTTTAATAAAAACAAACACAAAAAAGCAAAAATGTCAAAATTGTACTTTACGCAAGCATACTACAGCAATCACATCATTCAACAAAATGTACAGAATAACAGTGTGCGTCATTCAGTGAGCATTGTCCCCTTCCTTTTATTGAGCGTGCCTTGGCCACCATGGAGCAGAACAGTACGTATGGACGTATTGCGTACCCAAGGAGATTTTCTGAAGTAACATCGGAGAAGTCTGTCACAACAAAGCAGCAATATTAGTAGTTTTACACAGAGGATAAATAATGTATGCCTGTGAGTATTTTTCTTAAATCAAGAGTTTCTCATTCTTAAATCCACATTGTGCATTGCACAATAGCATAACAAATCTTTTTATGTATGTATGTTTGCATTTATTTATTCATTCGTTCGCTCATACATACATACATGTGTGGCGGAGCATATTTGCCCCAAATCTACGTTATCACCCAGGTGAGAATATTTGTCTGCTAAACTACAAAACAACTACAAGTTTAATGAAGCAATGGTGGAGACATAATGACAACAACAGAAATATTTTCGTTTGCAGTTGGAGAAGGCAATCACTGATGCATTGAAGAGCAGAAATCTGACAGCTCTGAGAGGATTCCTGCAAAACAACACAAATGAAGCGCTCAAATGTTCCGCACAGTTTCTCAAGAAATTGGATGATCTTATCACTTGGGTCTGCTAGTTTACATTCTGTCTTTTGTAATGGATGCTGCGCTCCAGGTTTTGGGTTGGACACTCAGTGAAACCATATGTATTTTTTGAACAGAGCTTGGATGAAAAAAATTTCAATGCTGCCTGTGTAGCCTTCGCGGTCCTGCATAATTGTGGGAGGAATCTGAAATTTCCCACGGGCAGTCAAGGAATATCAGGAATAATAGATCAAGGCTTGATCCAGAAGATAAGTCTCTTAACTATAAGCATACGGTAAATAGTTGGATACATAGAAGCGAAACACTTATTAATTAGTCTGATTTTTGTGCACATGTTTCAGTGGTTGAACAAATGCAAGCAACTGTGGATTCAGCACGGACCACAATGGGATAAATCCTTGTGCATCCTGTCAGAGGACTTCTTTGATGCTGTAACGGTGAGAGTGTCTGAAAAGCCAGTACATTGTACTTCCACATATTCTAGTTCATAGAATTTAAGTGATTAAATTGCTTTTGTGACAGATGATCCATAAAGCATCCAACGAAGGTATGTGTGGTTCATGCCTTTTTGCATTGTTTCATTCTTTACATTAATGTAATCTGGTATCATTTTGTTTTGGACATTTGTGGAGAATGTGAACCTCACACTTGACTCCTGATCATATTGATAACGTCATGATAACTTTTTCTTCCCCCGTGCATAGTATCCACAATATAATAACGATATCCCGAGAAGACATAATATTTAGTATTTCGAATTTTAGCAATTCCGTGATGCATTTTGAATGGCTGATATGCCTCCATATATTTACAGCAATGGTGGGAATCCAATCCTTCATGTATTCTGTCGGCCAGTTGGTAAACGATGCCAGAGTTTGCATCATCGTCAGAAAAGAGGTTTGACTTGCCGATTTTGATGAGTATTAACTTTTGCCTCATTGCGTGCTCTTCAATCCAATAATGTCCACACAGGCAATCTATGCATTGAACATCATTTTGAAAAAAATCACAGTGTCACCTGAGAAGGAAACAATCCTGACCTCACAGGAAGCCTCAGATCTGATGTATGTAAAAAATATTTCAAAGTGTTTTTACATTTAGTAAAATGACATTTAATTGTGTCCACTCTTCTTGCTCGTCATAATTGCATAGGATGAACCTGGCTGGTCAGATAATGCAGTGTGGGGGTAATCATTGTTTTAAACACCATCTTCCCATATTTTATCCATGAACACATTCCAAACTGTACAACCAAATCTCTGTGTCAGATTACGATTTACAGGTTGCTCTGATTGAGGTATTATTCCGAATGACCACCCCTGACCAGAGAAAGAAGCTGGCGGCCCACTGGTTCAGCACAGCTCAAGTAGCCTGTGCCTTTGACCAAATCCACCCTTCGGAGTTTGAGGCGGTAAAGCATTCATTATGTCTGTGTTTCCTAATCTTTATCAAGCCAAGGTACATAGATGATATAAAATAGATCAAATGTGACCAAAAAATGATAAGTGGATTAATTGTGTACTTTCTGCCATTGAGTGGAAGAGCATTTAATAACTGTTCCGCTACAGGAAAGAAATATGAACAAAGGCCTATGGTTTCAAAAAGATGACATTTTCGGGCCAATTTTGATGATTTTCCATAGCACACTTGATGATCTCTCACGACATATAAATGTGCCATGGCACACTGTTTGGGAGTCAGTACATTATGGTTATTATTGGCATCTACCTACTTTACGGCACTACCTGAAATGCATTGTGATTGGAATCCCACTCTCATTTTAGGATTGTCGAACGTTTCTGACCGTCGTGAATGGATCACAGGGAGACAGTCGAAGGTACACTCCTGAAATAAAATGTTACTGTCCAAGATGTGTTTTCACAATTCCGGTCTTAAAAATTGAAAATTAAATGTTAATATTTAGTGTGAAGGCTTCAATTCATCCCTAGCTAGAAATTTGTTAAGCAATTAGCACATCTGACTTACAGCTCTGAGGTACAAGGTTTGAACAGCTTGCAGTATATTCATGTTTTAGCTCTGTTGTTTCAGTAATAAAAGTCTTTTGGCCAGAAACTGGAGATATACTTGGGGCATTTTTTGCCGAAAAATTTCGATGACCAAATTTTCAGTGCATCCCTGGTGAAGACACAGAGAAACATGACACCTTCAAACTAGGATAGTGGACCGGGCCAGCCACAAATAGCGAAAATCCACATGAAATTGACGTCCATTGAAAAGGGGTGGGGGAAAAAAAACCCAAAAGAAAATCAACATGGAACACCCCCCCCCCCCAAATGTTTTAAAGGTTGAAAAAAAAATCTGAGCGTGCTAACCCGCAAGTATGTAGGGCTTGAGCGACGAATTCCGATGTCGTGAGAGTTCACTGTGCTCATCTTTCCATTTACCCTTTCCTTGAATGGTGATTATCAACGGATGTTGCAACAATGATGTGTTGGTTTCATCTCAAAATGTCCTCTCTCCTGCAGAGTGAAGTCATACCCATGTTTAGAGGTATATCTGGACAATTTCAAGGTCTGTAGCGGTGGCTCTTTATTATGTCTTGGTTGAACACATTCTTACACACAACCGTGGTTAAAAAAGGTGATGATAATTGGTCTGTTTGATGTTCCTTGTTCAATGCAATCGGTCTAAACGATGATTGCACACGCTGTCAGCTTTTGAAACCTGCTGATGACAAGCTTGACCAATTCTGGATTGACTTCAATCTCGACAGCCAAAGCATTTCTTTTTATTTCTCATTTGCTGATGAAAAGTCTTCGGTAAGTCAAGATGAATATTCAACGTCAGTTTTGTCTGATTTGTTGCATATATCTGAAGGAATGACTATTGGTATCCTCTTGATGTAGGCAGGTCTTTGGGATTCAATCAGTGTCCCTGAAAATGAAATTCACAGCTACACTGTTACAGGTACATTGTATATACTTGGAGACACAAGAATTGAAAAACATCCCTTGAATGAATCCATAAATCTGGTGTCAGGCTTACACAGCATGGCAAAGTTCTGAATTTTAACTACAGTATTATTTTTTATTTTATTATTTTTTTTTAGCAATGTAAAGGGAAAAAATGTACATAATGCGATATCCCTAGATGGAAATCACGCCTCTAGCAAAAGTGTTTAAAAATCTTATTTCTAAGTTTCAATTTGAAGCATTGCATCTTCTGAGAATGTCTTCCATACGAAAGTAAAATTGGTACTGCGTGAAATCCATCACTGAATTCAGTTGAAGTGAATCGTAAGTCCAATTAGGCCCTTGCGAATTAATTCAATCTTGGAAATCTGAATCAATTCTCTACCTATTAGTGTACCACTGAATTAGCATCTGATTTGTTGTGCGTGTGTCTTCATTTCCTCCAGCGAAGGGAAAAAAACAAATTTTGCAGTTACAGCTGTGTGAATTGGTCATAGCGAGTAGCGTCAAAGGATCAAGGATCACCATCACCTTCTGCTCGACGTTGGACATCCTGCAGACTGTTTGTTGCATCTATGGACAAAAAAAGAACAAAGTAAAACAGATATGCACGCACATTTATTAGCACGCAGATATGGTACTGGCCACCAGTAGAAAAAAAATTAATGCAGCATTTGTTTTTAGGATTTAATTTACCTAATTCCTCAATCTGGTAAATCCAATTTACGCATTCGGCAAAACTGGTGAAAGCACTTCCTTTCAGCACGGGTACACGATGGAGCCTTTTAGCAGGGGACACAACATTCATAGGAACTTTAAATCTGTACAGTTTTTTTGTTTTGCACACAATCTCTCCAAGAGCAACCAAAGGTGACAGAATCTGATATTTGGACCTTGTTTGTGTTATTTGTATTTCTATAAATAAGTGGTAACCCGTTACATGGATTTCACTTTAACAGATTAGGACAACATACAATAGATATTTAAGAACATTTGGGGAGTTGCTCTAACAACAAGTCTCCTTGCCCACCAGAGCGCAGTGGGAAAGGCATCCTCTGTATTCAAGAAACTTAAGATTCTCATTGAAGAGAATAAGTCCAAGGTAAAAGACGCACTCGACTCAGCAATATTTTTAGAGCGAAGATTAACATTACAGATGAGAAGACATTATTTGATCCCTTGTTGAATTTGTCATTTATAATGACGTGCTTTAAACTACTCTTGCGCTGTGCTGGATTTCCAACATAATATATTTTGAGACAAAGACAAAAATAACGTTGGTAGATAATTGTGATATACGTTTGACAACATGATGCTTCCGCTGGTGTCTATGGTCATAGAATGCGTCACTGTGGGAGCTAATTGTGAGTAGAGTAAGTCAAGCAGGGGATCAAATAATGATTTCCTCAACTGTGTGCGGCAGACAACTTAGACTGAAGTGTGCTGTCACTCTCCAGGAGAGTTTTGTTCCAGAGAGTCAGGTGTCCCTTGGCGACTGTGATGAGAACACTGCTTCATGTCTTGGAACTGCGCAGCAGACATCTTTACAAGTAAGTTTTTTGTACTTAACAGAGTTTTGTCATTTTTAAGAATTGATTCACAATCTTAGTCATTTCCTTTCAAGATCCCAGCCAGTGGGATGCATTCTGGGTTGACCGCCTTCAGCGACAGCAGTTCAAAAGGGGGCAAACATCGATCAAGTATGTGACACAAGATTGGGGGGGCAACTTGATGAGCATAAAGAGACTTAATTAAAAAACACTTCCCATCATTGACACATCCACATCGACACAACAGAATTTTTATCAATTATTGATCGAGTGAAGAGAGAGCCACTTTGATTGGGCGGATATCTGCTGCGTTCCATCCCACAATGATCTACAAAGACACATGCGCTCTCTTCAATCAGTGTTTTAAGGACGTCATTCTTTCAATTGTCATTTGAGGAAATAATTCCCTGGTACTTACTGCCCATTTGTGTATGATAGACAGTCCAGCCGAGACCAAAGGGAAACCATCTCTGGAGATGTGTCGTGCTTCTGATAGAAACAAGAGTGCTTACCTGGCGGAACGAAAGACCGCTGATGAAACCTTCAAATGTCTCAGGACAATGCAGGTAAAGGTTTTACCCCATACCATTTCTATATTTATGTCATTCTGAGTGGTCATGGAACAAAAGACAAGTATTCACCGTGCATGTTGTTGATCTTATTTGAGAGGGGAGACCAGACTTAAATTGTCACACTAACCCTATGAATTATGCCTTTGTCATGTATCCGTGCCATGCTATTTTTTAACGCGTACAATTGAAGTGTCATGTAATCATGTACGTATGCGTCATTCTCAGTGAGATTTTGACCCTTCTTGGAATCAGGTGGCTTTAATTTTCTTGACAGCCGTATTTACGCAAACGTTTATTTACCGCTCACGTGTGTCAGACTGATCTGGCTCAGTATGCTGTAACATCTGGTTGTTCGATCCTTTTGATAAATAGTGTGGAATTGGCCCTCACTATGATCATTTAATTCAGATCGTAAATGCAAGAGGCTTGATTTTTGTAGCCGGCCCATCTGCCCCCGCAGCGCAGTTGCTAGTGTATCTTGATTTGTTGTGCATGTACACTGTAGTAGAATTCATTTTTCAAATCGCAAAGGACCTAAAAGCTTCCTTTTGACCATTCGCTATGCTTTATTTTATTGCTATATAAGTGGGAGTGGGATAATGCCTCCTCCTCTCCTTACCTGTTTAATGCAGCATTAAAGCTGCCTTACCAAACGACTACCTGTGCTCGTTCCATAGCTCTGTCTATGTGCACCTCAAACGCCGTGCATCATACAATACAAAAGACATCTTTATTTATATAGCGCTTTCGCTGCAGCTGTAACACCTAAATAATAGGGGTGCATCGATCGATTGGGTGGGATCTGGATTAATGCCGGTTTCTTGAATTTTGGGAGGTCGTGATCGGCCGATCTCTTAAAATAAAAACGATCTTGTCCGCCCATCTCATCTCCTTCTGCATAGGATTGAACAAGTAAGTCGCTGTCAATCCTGGATTGGTGATCAGCCAGAAAATTGTGATTGATGCACCCCTATTAAATAGCATAAATTTGTGTGAGACAGCTGCTATCTATGATGAACATTAACAAGATATCACACAGAGTAGCCTACTGAAGAACACCTGCAGTTCATTCTGAGAATCGAACAATCTACCAGAACATTACCCAACCATAAACAAACTTGTTCCCAAGAAAAGATGCCACGTGTTGATCTCTTAAAAAAATATCGTAGCAGCAAAGAAAATTAAAATTGAATGTTTTGATCGAACTTTATTTCACATGAATTTTTTTTTTCTTTTTCATATTTCTTTGGTAGCATGTTCATATTTTGAATGTGGACAGTATAATTGAAACATTTTTATGCAGAATAACAAATTTTAAGTTACATTAAATTCAAGAGGATTTATGAATAACATTCTATCCTGTCAATTTCTGTTCACATTTGTGTCTGAAAATGTTTGGTTTTAATCTGTTCAATAAATGTTCTGTTCTGTTGGGCCCGCAAACTAAAGCATGCTTTCAGTTTTTGCCTCCTGTGCAATTGAATTTGACACATATGCTTTTGGCAATTCTTTGTTTGCTTCTCCTACAGAACATACCACTAATAAGAGAACCAGAAAGAAGGCGAGCAGGACAGGGCACAGACCAGTCTCAGGGTAGGTAATTGCTCAGCAGCTCAGTCAACCAAAACAATTTTTTATGTATAACAGAAACATCAGTCTCACTTACACTTCCAGAGGGTTCTGTTGTGCCCGACACACAGCCTTTAACTGAGAGAAACACGTAAGGACAACAACAAAGCTCCGTAGCTCATTGCCCATTTTCTAAAATGTTTTTTGGTATACTGCATGCGATACAGTGTGTCTGATCATTCTTCTGTGTTCATCTTGCAGGGGTCAGAGGAACAAACTGTCACTTTCGAAAATACTCAAAAGGCAACCACCCAAAAAAAATCCTCTGGCAAATTCTGGTAATCCATGTGCATTTTCAAAATTACATTGCGGGTGCATATATTAGGTCCAAATTTGAAATTGTGTTCCAGTTTTATCTTATTTTACAAAAAGCTCAATTTTTCTGGAATACCTTGTCCGAATTTCAAAACTCATGGTGGGTTGTACTCAACCTCATGCATCATTTTCAGACTGTAATTTTTGGAAAGTCTTGTCACTTTGCTACCAAAAGCTATAAAGTATATTGACAGACAAAATCTTGATATTTACACAATTTTAAAAATGCAACTTTGTGCTCTTTGTAGATCAATGTTCAAATGTCGCAAAGAAGCAAGAGCACCCCTTATCTGCCCAGATGGCTACAGGCTCGAGTAAGGGAAAGCAGATTCATAGCAAATCTGCTCGGCACCTGCAACAGGTAATCAGTGAGAGAAGCGCAGAGTTTGCGTCCAAAGAAGGTGCCACAGCCATGACATTGATGTCTGATCAAAAGAGCTTGAAAGAAAAAAATCCTGGCGGCTCAAGAGATTTGGAGCTGCGTATTCCCAAAGAGCTACAACCCCAGGGGAAACGACATGACGAAACAAAAAGCAGAGGCAGGCAATCTTTGGTGGCAGCTTCAACTGAGGCATCTACATCCCGCCAGGAAAGAAATTCAAATAATAAGGTATAATATGACTGTTATATGTGTTTCGTTAAAAGAAAAACTTATGATGCATTTTATGTGGTCATGATGATGATTCTGTCCATGTTACAACCCGAAGTCGAATACTAATTTTAAATACCCCGAACACCAACATTTGAGTGCTTAAGAGGCCCATATTCTGTTCACTGCATTTGGTATTGAGAGCTGAAAGCACATCATTCATTTTCAGGCTAAAGTTATGTGGTCCAAACATATTTCATGCATGCGTAGAATACGCAGCAATATTATGACTAATCAAAAGTTGTCCACATTTAAGTTTGACATGCCATCCAGGTGATCTGTTGCAGATAAATGCAAGCTCGTCATATGATACCTTTTTGTCTTATTCATTGAGGGAGCTAAGGAGGCTATAGACAACATGGTGAAACTCATCTCAAGCCATTATAGCAAGACTAATCAATGCAATGAAAAAGTTGGAAGCATACATCAGCGCTGGATTCAACCTAACATCAGCAGGTACACACAAATCTTCATTGCATACATCTGTGTTGTTCTGCAAGAATTTAACATAGACGAGATGCATCCCTCCGCTGTGTCTTATATTTTTACCCTTGTGTTTGACTTCTAGTGTCAGTTTGCTTTCCGCTGGTAAAGTAAGTAACCGCTACTTTGAATATCTTATCGCTGAGAATAGCCTTGTTATACATGATTTTCTCAAGATGATTTTTACTTACCGTAGAAAGATGCACAAGCAAAAGAGGTAACCAAATCGCACAGTAAGATCACATCAAACTGTCCAAACAAAAGGTGATAACATTCAACAGAAAAAAAATTGCCCTTTTGGATTCATTGCTAGATTTGACCACTTTTCTCCGTTGTACAGAAATGATGTTTTCGAATTTGGCATTGATGAATCATTCACCATCAGGGTAAATACAGTGTTTTTCTAACTTATATCTGAATGCAATATTATTAACCTGCAACCGGTGTTTGCCACATTATTTTTGTATAGGAAGTGCAGAATACATTCCTTGGCAAATGTGCCACATCAAGCAAGTATGTTGGCTGAATCTGGGCTGCCATTGTTCTACGTGGTTAATGAATAGAATAGAGAATAGAGTTTGTATTGAAATGTATCTTATTTCACTAAACTTTGGGTGATCGGCAGAGATATCCATGGCTCTTCAGTGCACCTTACAGCATCCAGCAGAAAACAACAGGCAACAAAAGTATGTTTCCTTTTTTTTTTTTTTTTTTTTTAACTTTTGTAAATCACAATTTAATGGTCTGTGTACGACCCGTACTTTGTAGGAGAAGCGTACTGGAAGGAAACATCTCGTCAGTGGCACAGACGATACCAATTCCCCAGATGTCAGCTGGCTGAGAGAGTCAAGCGAGAAAGCCAAACTCAAATTGACATATGCCAGAAATCAACCAATCATGTCCAAAACATTTCAGCCTCATAATTCAAGTAGACTATTTGTCTTGTTCCGAATTATACAGTATATTAAAATGTTGATAAAACTAAAATGCTGATAATATGGTTAATTAGCATATTTCCATTTTTTTTCTTCAATTTTTCCCATGGTAGAGAAATTCCCGGTTGTGCCCCAAAGCACCCCAAAACCTGGAAAAAGCAATGCAAGACTCAACAAGGTAAGGAAGAGTACAGAAATAAGCTAATGATACATTACTACAGTCAGCCAAAAGTTGTTCACTAAAACGCAATTCATTTGTAGAAGGTAATGGAATTGTCAAAGAATGACATTCCAGAAACTGGCGGCGAACCCTTCAGTGTCAGCAAAAGACCCCGGCGAAGTACGGCCTTAGCCAAGAGCTACAAAGAGCCAGACACAGATGACAGCCTGTCAGAATCTGAGAAGCCTCAAGCAACCAAGGTAAGGACCTTTCAGAAATCGTGTCACTTGTTTAAAAAAAAATATGTTAAATCACCAGACATTTATATCACACAATGATCAAACGCACCCATACACGTATCATTCATACTATTTTCCAGCAGGCACGTGAAATTCCTCAACCAAACAAGTCCAGTGTCACAAAAGGTCATGCCCAACAACAGACGCCAAAGTGTCCTCGTCTTAACCACAAGACCCCCGCTTTCTCCACCGAGAAGATGCGATGTAAGTAATTTAAGAAATGTCGAGACGTGTTGTACTGAAATTTGTTAGATTTGTACTTAGCGTAAACAAGGACACCTTGGATTTGATCAATGTAACGCAGTTGACTAATGCAAAATAGTGTTTGTATGGCTGTATGTGTTTTCAACATCCTTCACATTCAACCAAAATATCGTGACTAAATGTACAGTATTATCTACAGTGGTGTGTCCTGTTTACCCCCAGTCAGTGGCAGATTTTTTTAATCCTTGTAGTGGCCAAGGCTTCTCCTGTCCAAAACAAAACTTGGAAAAACGTTCTCAACAATCAATATCCATTTTTATGTTTAATAAAATCCACATACACACAGTTTCTGCATTTCTGAGCTTCAAATCCTCCGTTGGCTGTGACGGAATTCTGTCATTTTGAAAAATTTCTTCATTGACCAAATCCGGTGTCTCCCTGCAGCATTTTCATCTTGTGAAATGGACTTTATATCATTCTAACTAAGATTATATAGTACAATGTTGTGTCAACTGTTTGCCACTTGGCATCCATTGCAGTCTGGTCATCCTGGAAAGGATGTGTCCCCTTCTCAAGGATTCTTATTTTTCCACAGATAGTTTTTTTTTTTCTTTCTTTTTTTTAGTTTTTCCTTGCCCTCCTGGTGTTTAAGATCACGGGATATCATTAATATCTGTCAACAGTGGGCATGTGAAGCCCTTTGAGACTGTTTTTGATTACAGGCTATATAAATAAATGTGACTTGACATAAGCGGTGACGTGAAGATAAGCGGTTCGGATGGATGGATGGATGAAATAATTGAATTCTTATTTTTTTGCAGTTAACATAAAACAGTATGTACTGTGACCTTATTGTCCATCTAAGACAGCTGTTTGATCGTCAGTGCTTATTTTGGACCCTTACAGTCTCTGACATGTCCGCCCAGACCCCGGAGTTGGCCTTCTCCCCTCTTGTCAACCTACCACTGTCTTCCTCATCAAAGGGGGTAAAACACTGTCTCACGGTACTAATTATCTGATGGTATTTTCTCATGATTGTCGTCAATTAAAATCTGCTTACAACATGTTAAAGACGTTTAAGAACAAAACCTCAAAATGATTTGAGGGCTGTTGCCTGGAATCTGTCAGTTTTGTGATTTATACACACCTGCCACATGAAAGTCACGAATGTCGTGCGGCAAGGTACTTGACAAAATGTAAAAAAAAAAATAATAATAATAATAATAATACGGAAATTCGGACAAATTATGAAGGAAGTGAAGTTTTGTAGGTTGGCAGATCTGGAGTCCGCATCACTGCAGATGCTGCACTGATCTGCCTGTTGATCTAATTCCTAAATAGTGACCTGCGAATTGGCAGGATTTCAATGTGGTAAATTTTGTCAAGCAGCACCATATACAGTGTACACTATTCTCCATGTTACTTTTCCTATGTCGCTTTTCACTCGGCATATTTTTGTCAATCATTTTGACATTGTATTCTTTCCTATGTGTTCCTTTTGTTTTTAGAAAAGTATGAACCAGCTCTCTTCATCTCCACTGTCCGTTTCGCCCGTGTTGACACCCGCAAAGCGGTCCCCCATTTCCGCTTCTTCCCATTCACAGTTATCCGGAGCCACCATGAATCCTGACTTAAATTATAGCTTAAGTCAGGAATCTGCTGTTTCTCAGGTTTCCCTCAGTCTGTCATTGACCATTGGAGTTCAGCAAAGGACACTTGCCTCACAGGCTGTTTGTCAGAAAACAGAGGTAGGAGCCACTACGGTATATTTTATGTGGATGACGAGTAAGTCACTTTGATATAATAGCCACCCACATCTAATACGTTTTTCATCTTGACAGAAAACACCACAATCAAATCAAGATTCTCCTGATACTCTCGTCTCAGGTAAACTTTGATTCAAGCAATCTTCTTCTGTATTTCATGCTGCTTCATCCACCCACAGAGTAATGTCTCTAACATGTGAAGATGATTGATATTCAGATATTGTAAAGGCTTCTGGAGTGACGAAAGGAAATATCCGCCCCATGTTAAAATTTGCCTTGTTATATTTTGATGACAGGACCCAGTCGGAAGCGCCACATCTCCCTGTGCAGTAATTCTGAGGAGAAAGAGAGACAAAAAAGAAAGCGCCTCCCGAGCATGAAACCTCGTGTGCTATTCAACTCGTGTAAGAAAAAAAGATATTACCAATACATTACATTACATGCATACATTAATCGCACCAACTTATTTCATAGTACTGAATTCCTTTTTGCTGATATAAATGCAAGATTAAACTAATGGTACTGTGTGCTTTCGGAAAGTTAGGCTGGAAGAGTCGGGTCGCCATTGCAATACAATTTGGATGAACAAAGGTTAAATAATAATGAGAATGATTGAACTAAGTCCGAATGAAGTTGAAAAATATCTCCCACGGGCGTGTGGATTTATCTGTCAACTGCAGGTGCTGAGGAGAACATCGAAGGTGAGATGACCACCTCCTTCTCAGTGATGACAAATCACTTGGACACAGATCGGGGTAATGGAGAGATGGACTTGGAGGATTTAGAGTTACCGGATGTTCGACTTAACCTGAGTAATCTGTCCCCACAACTCGCCTCCAAACTAAAGACAAAGTTCCAGGTTGAAAATGTGCTACTCTATTGGATATAATCACCGACTGTATTACTGCTTACTGAATACCTGTTTGCATGATAAAGCAGTTTTGGAAAGCCTATTCACATGAATTTTCTAACACTTCCAATGGTTTGAAATATTTTTAGATTCAGAACCGCTTTAAGTTAATGGATAGTTATTCCAAGGAGAATATGAAGACTGTCCAGCAACACATCTCCTCTCTCAGCATGCGACTTCGCAAACACAGGTCAGTTCAGCCAGCATGGACATAAATATTACCAAGGAAACATGTTTGAAATGATGCAACGTGTAATGCATGTACTATGGCCTATGGCTGCCGAAGGCCACACTCTTTGTTTCCCTTGAATTTATTTCCCACTTTTTTGAAATTGAATGTTGAAATGATGCGTTTCCCTTCCATATTGTGCAGGACTCAGAAGTTTGAAGATGTCAAGAATGTCTTTCTGCAAGAGATCCGCAATCTGGAGCAAGGGAAGGCCATGCTTAATAGCATGGAGAAAAACCTGAATGTACGCTGGCTCTCTCTTATCTACACATGGCACGCACCCACATGACCTCACCTGCGCGCACACAAACACATGCACACACACACACAGACACAATGTCTCTTGTCTTGTTTAATAAGAGTGTATGATTTGTTGTGATTTCACCAGTGTGTGATAAGTGTATGTATGGTCTCTTTTGCAGAGATGCTTGGAAAGGCAGCACACTTTTTTCCAGTCATATCATGAGCAGGAAACCAAAAGGTAAAGTTAGTACTCTGTGGTGCTGTTTAACCTACCGGTGAATTCATTCTTTAATGCTCAATATCATTCTCTCAAAAGAACTGCTTACAACCTGGATTGGTTCCTATCAAGTTGCAGTGCAGTGCGGAGACAGGCGACTGTTCACTCTTACATTCTCACCGTCACTTAGAGGGAACTGAACCAATGCTGCTCGCACCAAATTTCACCAAATGTACACGACACTGTCAGTGACAATTGTTGTTCATTTTACAAAGAAAAAAAATGGCAAGAACACATTGTCATTTGTTAATTCAGAGATTGTAATCAAGTTGTAGTTGTTTTTAAGTTTGCTAAAATTGAAGAGTCCACATGTATTCACCACATTGTGCTGTATGGTCTCTTTATGAAAGGTGGTCGAATATGTCTGTTAATTCTCTTATCTGGACTGCAACTGCAACAGTCAGATTCCAAAGATATGTGATGTGGTATGATTTTGCAAATGTTGAAATGCACTTCATTTCTACAATTTACCAGTATTTTGCCATTTTCTAATCTGGTGAACCCCCACTCATCTAGCATTGAGGTCCTGAGGCGAACTCTGAATGACATGCGCTCGAGCCCCGAGTACGAGGAGCCGTTATTCATGTCCCAGGTCTGAAACGGCTTTTAATATAAAATGCCATCTTGTGTGTATCATCCTTTATGAGCCAATCAATACCTTTGTAACATTCCGATCTTCTCATTGTCTTATTGGTGAACTTGTGCCCACCGTGTCATCGCGTGTGTTGCCTCCACGTTAACAGCCTGTCACTGTTTGCAGATGGCGCATCTTAAAAAAGACATGAAGTCAATCCAAGAGCGCCTCCTCAGAACAATGGTAAGTGACCATGGCGCGGACGAATCCGTTTCACACCAACGGGGGTATTCACGATTGCATTTTGTGTCTCCCACATCTTGGTTTTGATTAGTTTACAACAGAGGTTTAGCGCGCAAGACTTATTCAAACTTCTCCACTCGGTAGAACAATTGCATTCTTCATGTTCATCTGTCCAATTGCAAATTACAATACACGAAACTGTCTAGATGTCAAGCGAGACGTATTTTAAGCAGTTTTCATTCTGCCCGTGTGTGTTGTGCAGCACGAGGAGGCCTTGGAAGGTTTGAGGAGAGGTCTGCGTGCCTGGGTACTTGTTGATTGAAGTTGAAGTTTTAAGTGCAAGCTAAGTTACACCAAGTTTGTGTAAATAAGTGCATAATAAGTAAGTCTCAAGTCCAAGTTAAGCTACACTGTTACAGTTTGGTAATATTATATAAGTGTTTAATACCAGTGTCACTGCTTCTGTTAATATGCTATATGATTTAAGTGCAAGTTGTTTCTGTTTCACCGATTCTTGCAAATGTAACTTTTTAAATCTAATCTTGCTTTCTTGGCGTGCAGTCATTTTTGCGACATTAAATGTATTGTTGTTAAGACTTCCATTTGTGTGTGCAAAATTGACAAACCATTCGCAATCAATGGCAGTATTTTATAGTTGAGAATTCCATCAAAATATGGATTCCGGAAGGAAACTCAAGGTTTTTCAACAAATCTATTAAAAAGTCCACATGTTCGTTCAGTTCCTTTTTTAAAAAAAATCTAAAAGTTGGACAAGGTAAATGAGTCTTCCTTTTAAGAAAAGAAAAGACAGTATTTTGAAGTCTTGTTACAAAGGTGGTTCTCTTTTCACTGATGTTGACATACTGTTTGTCCAGTGAATATCAAATCCATCTCCAGTCAAGTGACACGTTACTCAGCAGTTAAGAAAAAGTGGCCACATGCACGTCTTCTCACGAAATGTCCATTGTACAGTACGAAATCCCCCCAAACCCCTCAACACTGACTCATTAACAAAACGTATTTATCCTCGTTGCCGCTCATCCTGGGAATCAGAGGACTCCATACTACAGTCCTCCCCCACCAGTCCGCTGACACCCTGAAAGGCCAGTGGTCTTCTGAACATGAAGCGGTGAACATCATCTCCTGTCCAAGCAGGAAGAAAGTTAAGACTCGCTGAAGACGGAAAAAGGCCTCCAGGCTTGTCGACAGTGCAGTGTGTGATAAGTGTATGTATGGTCTCTTTTGCAGAGATGCTTGGAAAGGCAGCACACTTTTTTCCAGTCATATCATGAGCAGGAAACCAAAAGGTAAAGTTAGTACTCTGTGGTGCTGTTTAACCTACCGGTGAATTCATTCTTTAATGCTCAATATCATTCTCTCAAAAGAACTGCTTACAACCTGGATTGGTTCCTATCAAGTTGCAGTGCAGTGCGGAGACAGGCGACTGTTCACTCTTACATTCTCACCGTCACTTAGAGGGAACTGAACCAATGCTGCTCGCACCAAATTTCACCAAATGTACACGACACTGTCAGTGACAATTGTTGTTCATTTTACAAAGAAAAAAAATGGCAAGAACACATTGTCATTTGTTAATTCAGAGATTGTAATCAAGTTGTAGTTGTTTTTAAGTTTGCTAAAATTGAAGAGTCCACATGTATTCACCACATTGTGCTGTATGGTCTCTTTATGAAAGGTGGTCGAATATGTCTGTTAATTCTCTTATCTGGACTGCAACTGCAACAGTCAGATTCCAAAGATATGTGATGTGGTATGATTTTGCAAATGTTGAAATGCACTTCATTTCTACAATTTACCAGTATTTTGCCATTTTCTAATCTGGTGAACCCCCACTCATCTAGCATTGAGGTCCTGAGGCGAACTCTGAATGACATGCGCTCGAGCCCCGAGTACGAGGAGCCGTTATTCATGTCCCAGGTCTGAAACGGCTTTTAATATAAAATGCCATCTTGTGTGTATCATCCTTTATGAGCCAATCAATACCTTTGTAACATTCCGATCTTCTCATTGTCTTATTGGTGAACTTGTGCCCACCGTGTCATCGCGTGTGTTGCCTCCACGTTAACAGCCTGTCACTGTTTGCAGATGGCGCATCTTAAAAAAGACATGAAGTCAATCCAAGAGCGCCTCCTCAGAACAATGGTAAGTGACCATGGCGCGGACGAATCCGTTTCACACCAACGGGGGTATTCACGATTGCATTTTGTGTCTCCCACATCTTGGTTTTGATTAGTTTACAACAGAGGTTTAGCGCGCAAGACTTATTCAAACTTCTCCACTCGGTAGAACAATTGCATTCTTCATGTTCATCTGTCCAATTGCAAATTACAATACACGAAACTGTCTAGATGTCAAGCGAGACGTATTTTAAGCAGTTTTCATTCTGCCCGTGTGTGTTGTGCAGCACGAGGAGGCCTTGGAAGGTTTGAGGAGAGGTCTGCGTGCCTGGGTACTTGTTGATTGAAGTTGAAGTTTTAAGTGCAAGCTAAGTTACACCAAGTTTGTGTAAATAAGTGCATAATAAGTAAGTCTCAAGTCCAAGTTAAGCTACACTGTTACAGTTTGGTAATATTATATAAGTGTTTAATACCAGTGTCACTGCTTCTGTTAATATGCTATATGATTTAAGTGCAAGTTGTTTCTGTTTCACCGATTCTTGCAAATGTAACTTTTTAAATCTAATCTTGCTTTCTTGGCGTGCAGTCATTTTTGCGACATTAAATGTATTGTTGTTAAGACTTCCATTTGTGTGTGCAAAATTGACAAACCATTCGCAATCAATGGCAGTATTTTATAGTTGAGAATTCCATCAAAATATGGATTCCGGAAGGAAACTCAAGGTTTTTCAACAAATCTATTAAAAAGTCCACATGTTCGTTCAGTTCCTTTTTTAAAAAAAATCTAAAAGTTGGACAAGGTAAATGAGTCTTCCTTTTAAGAAAAGAAAAGACAGTATTTTGAAGTCTTGTTACAAAGGTGGTTCTCTTTTCACTGATGTTGACATACTGTTTGTCCAGTGAATATCAAATCCATCTCCAGTCAAGTG
Source organism: Hippocampus comes (assembly GCF_001891065.2). Classification (NCBI taxonomy): domain Eukaryota; kingdom Metazoa; phylum Chordata; class Actinopteri; order Syngnathiformes; family Syngnathidae; genus Hippocampus; species Hippocampus comes. The sequence goes on along the minus strand of NW_017805839.1, from coordinate 984,894 downwards.
ACACGTTACTCAGCAGTTAAGAAAAAGTGGCCACATGCACGTCTTCTCACGAAATGTCCATTGTACAGTACGAAATCCCCCCAAACCCCTCAACACTGACTCATTAACAAAACGTATTTATCCTCGTTGCCGCTCATCCTGGGAATCAGAGGACTCCATACTACAGTCCTCCCCCACCAGTCCGCTGACACCCTGAAAGGCCAGTGGTCTTCTGAACATGAAGCGGTGAACATCATCTCCTGTCCAAGCAGGAAGAAAGTTAAGACTCGCTGAAGACGGAAAAAGGCCTCCAGGCTTGTCGACAGTGAGCACATTCAGAACATTTCTTCACAGAAGAAACCCCAGGCTCTCATGGCCGGTGGAACCTACGGAGACAAACGTAAGAAAATTGTAAATTACAGCAGCCAACATCGGTCGTGCTCTATTTTTAATCCAACAACAACAAATGTGCCGGCTGCTTGTGAACAATCCGATCCTCTCTCTGGGTCACTGTTACAACACAGGGCGCTCGTTCCAAACACAAACAAGCTTAGCCAAGGAACACATTTCCATTTGATTATTTCCTCCCCCTTCTCCTTGACTACAGCACTTTCATCTATTTTTAGCTCCTCTGTCCTCCCCAGGAGGAACAAAGAGGAGCTAATTTGAGAGCCTTGCTTCCCAGAATAGCCGCTCCCATATGTACGAGTCGCGCGCGTGCGCCTCAACACACGAACCTTGTAAGGTGTTTGCTGGATGCGTGTACTTCCATTTCAGTGCTTTTGAACTCATTCAGCTCTTTACGGATGGCAGCCTGCGAGGAAGACCAAAGACGGTGTCAGCAATGAGGCGGGTCTCTGCTGAACTGATGAACATTGAAGCGTATTGCTACCTTGTCCGCCGCCGAGAGTCTTGTCCAGGGCTTGTCTGCCCTCCTGTCGTAGTCCTGAGCTTTGGCCACCTCCACATAGTCACTAAAGCGGATCAGAATCTTTCTGTCACGAAGTTCATCTACCGTGGGCCGTTGGTTAAGCTGCGAGAAATGCAAGGGGTCACTTGAATTGCCACCATTCCAATTAAAATAAACACGACTCAAGAAGTAAAAGCATGAATATTTTAAATAATTCTGTACCTTTCTGTTTAGCCTCTGTTTTATCTCTCTCCTCTCCTCTTGTTCTGTCTGGTCGTTTCTCTCTGGAAGGGGGGAAAAAAAAGATTGTTTTCATGACTGTTCGCCAGTAAGCAGGGTCATGCAAAAACTGCTAGACTGATTTTCACCAAAAGTGTGGGCTGAAAAAGTACCACATACATAGTATAGATTCAGGATTTATTTATTTGATCGTTTTTAGTTAATTTTGAGGTTGGGTATTTTGTGAAAATTTTCTGTAAATGCAATCACAAATTCCAAAACAGAATACAAGCAAATCCATTACAACTTGTATTCAATTGAATACAATAAAAAGACAGATATTTAAAGTTTAACCTGATAAACTGTATTGTTTTTTTTTTCTTTTTTGCAAATATTCGATCAATTGATAATGGTTTTTGTGAATTGTTCCTGAGCCCACATGGCAAGACTGTATCCCCAACACAATGTTGCACAATGGAATCTTGGATTCATACAATTTATGCCGTGTCGCATTGAGGCCAAAGGTAGAATCCTAGTTGGTTATTGCTCTTTTTGGTGCTTTAAATAGTAACTCCGAGGGACAATTTAGAGTGTTGCATGAACCTGCCATGCATGTTTTTGGAATGTGGAAGGAAACCGGAATACCCGGAGAAAACTCACGCAGGCACGGGGAGAACATGCAAACTCCACACAGGAAGTCCAGAGCCGGAATCAAACCCTGCACTTCTGTACTGTACATCCATCGTTCCGCCTCAATTAGGGAATGGGAATTTTGGGTGCAAGTCTGAACTCTAATTTTAATATCTACAGGTCGCACCTGAGTATAAGTCGCAGGACCAGCCAAACTATGAATAAAAGTGATTTATCGTCCGGAAAGTATGGTACGTAAATAATGGATATTTTCCTGCGGCAAACCTGATTTCTCACACCACACTAATGTGATACAGCAGACTGGTTAGGAATCATTATTATTACACTGCAAACTACAACCACAAAAATAAATAATGTTAATCCATACCTCTCTGACTAAACTGGGCATTATTACTTGGGGCAACGTATGAGCTACAGCGCTTCGCAAGACATACCGTAGCTTGTGTGGTCAATATCATTTTTCCAATTTGTATGTTTTAGTGTGATTTTCTTTGTTCCCTACAAAACACACATTCATTTGCCATTGTATGAAACAAACAGAGCCGCGGCTATCCTCACACTCATGAGGTTTACAGTGAATAATGTAACACTGCTCTAAATGCATTGTCCTGTGCTGTATTTATGTTCCCCACTGTTCATTTGTAAATGTAGACTGGCATCAGTTTAGCATGAACTTACGTTTCAAAATGTTCCGACTCTCCAGCTCCTCCACATTGGGTCTCTGGCTCAGCCTCCTGCGCAGAAACACCAAAACCACGTTTTGAACCATTGTCCACTGTCCTACTGTCATGGCCCTGTCCTCTTTGTACTTTTATCACTTTGCCTATGTCTCCATCTCGCATCCGAACCGCGGCTGTGATACTTGGGAAGAGGTATTCCGAACATCTGGAATACTCAAATGCTGCCCTGCCCTTCTCCTGTTGGATTATTCAAGGAAGCCAAGATGCTCCATGTCTCGCCAGTGCACTGCGGTCTTCTACTAGCACGAGCACACTACTACAGGAGCTTTTCAAGTGGGTAGTGATGGGCTGCCTGCGCGGCTCTGCCTCAGTCTCCCCGGTTACTGCATACATAATGAGCACTGGGCGGGGCTTAGCGGGCTCCTACTCGCGGCATCCCCGATCTCGTGATGTGCACTGGGCCAGCAGCCCACGCACGGGATTGCTGTCATTTTTAGATTTGAGGTGACCAGATTAAATTCTCCATATTGTAAAACAATCCAATACACATAAAAGGAAATAGGTTTCATGTAATTCTCTATATTCTATTTACAATTTTAATAAATCAATGGATAATACAATACAGTTCCAGTAATTCATTACGATTTCTATCTAATTTTGGCACAAAAAATAGCATTTGTTGACTGTCCCTTGATCTCTCATTAAATTGTATACAGTATTTATCAGCCTGTGAGGTGCCCTTGGCAGCACCTCAAAAAAAAAAGGTCTACTACCCAGAATAACATGTGAGCTTGTGAAGTTTTAATGTGTGGTATCAATAATAAATGTGATCTACACTACAGAGCTGAATTCCACCACCACGATCCAGACATGCAAAGGGCAGAGCGGAATCCCACCCTCGCTGTGGGGACCCCCTTCATCCCTTGCCCCGAGTTTACAGATGACTGTCCGCGTGACTTGGGCAGTATCAAGGTGAACACACAGCTGTGGACGTTTTTTCTTTGACAACCTGTTCCCTACAAAACACAAAGGTATTGATTGACCTGACAGTTTTGTTCTTTTTAACCCAATTTTATGGAACCAGAAGAAAAAAGTTACCCATTCTTTGTCAAGGTTATTTATATCAATTAATTTTTTTTTTTATAACATAGTTTTTTTACACGATTGTTGTGTACACGATAGCTTTTGTCTCTCGTCAGTGTATAATAAGCTGAATGGAGGTGTTTTTTTTTTTTTTTTTTTTTTTTTTTTTTGCATTACACTATTATGTAATTAATGCAGGCTCGTACAGCAAGCAGCCTCTGTTAATTAACAGACGCACGACTCGGCAATCCGAAAATAGCAAGAGCAGCCAGCCTTCGTGCTTTCTGAGAAACACATTGAGAAGATCAATACATTTCTCCAAATACACTTAAACATGATTCGATGTACAATTCATCGGAACATCTGCTTCACTCATTGAAATGCTTTCTTTCCATTTTCAGATGAAATGTTTTTACCCTCATCTGGAGAAAAGTTATGACAAAACCTCCCTTCTTACTTTCCTGTTTCTTTAAGAACACTTCTCACTCCTCTCCCCCTTTATTACATTTGCAATAAATGTACAATCGTCTGCGTTGCTAAGCAACTATACTCTCTGTTTTATACCGGTAGTCTCTTTCTCCCTAGCAACAAACTGGAGGGGAATTCTTTGTTATACACGCAGCTGCTGTTGTGGTGCTATTTTTAGAAGACAGCTTTTTTTTTTTTTTTTTTTTGCTACTGCGTGCGGCTTATTCAATAAGGGGGAGGTTGGGGCCGTTGTAAATATTACACACGACCCCATTTTTCGGTCTCACGAATCAGGCATTCACTGTTCTTTTTGGGGATAAATTGTGATCAAATGTCAGACTTTTTCTAGTTAGATTCTGCCCTGAACAACCACCGCCCTTGATCTCATGAGAACAATCCGATTATTTTCCCTAGTTAAAGATGACGCTCAATTTTGAGCAACAGTTTTGAAGCTATAACTTATGGAGTGAAGCGATCAAACATGAATTTTGTAAATACAGCTCTTCTATTCGCGTCATTAGATTGTGCATGTGCTCATAATATGGCTGGTTACGGTATAATGAAATTATGCCAGATACAAGAGGGATGAAAACTGGCTCCACTTTATTTATTTTTTTTATGTTCAATGCACACTGTGCACTTACTTGCTTTATTCCTTTTTTGTTGTTGTTTTTGTTTTTTCCCTCACAATTCATTTCTATGAATCTAACTCTGTGGCACATTCGTAAGGAGTGGGTGGAGATGCATTATTGAGCAAACCGAAGCTAAGAATAGAAAAGGCTGTCTGTGACTGCAGGGCAGTCACGAAGCGGGGAGTCTCTAAAAATAGAAAGGTCATCGATTGAGTGTACCCATATGGATCGAGCGGCATCGCTTTCCATGAGGCCCAATGACATTTTTCTGCTGGATGTGCAGCAAATGCAGCGAGAGCTCTTCATGCTCAGCCATGGATAATAATCAAGAGGAAGTCATGATATAATTGCTGTCAGATCCGGAGATGTGTGTGATGGATTGTTTTGGCATTCACTGTGGATTCCCAGGGCAAATGAAGGACAACAAGAAACCCCTCTTTTGACCACTCGTGAGCTCTATGATGCCAGGATTTCCCTCCCAAATGGCTTTGTGCCAACAGTAGAGGATGTGAAAACCGCACAGTCTTTGGTCAGTTAAAATGCCTCACTTAGAGGGAGAAAACCCACAAATGTTCTCTCAATGAAAAACATATGCTCTCCATCCATTCAATGTCCGTACTCATTCGTCATGGATGAGCTGGAGCCGATCCTAATACATCCTGGACCAGTCACCAGCCAATGCCGTTGCACACTCAAATGCACAGCCATGAGTAATTTTGAGTCTTCAATTAAATCGAACATTTTACTGGCTCACGGAGGCACGGGAAGAACACGCCAACTCCTGACTCCAACCCGGAGCCTCACCCCATCTATGGTGCGAATGTGAGAGCGAATGGTTGATTGTGTACATGTGCCCTGTCAGTGGCTGGTGACCAGTCCAAGGTGTGACTCACTTCTTGCCCAAAATCAGATGAAATAGACTCCAGCTCACCCAGCCAGCGCAGAGGACAATGAGTAAAAAAATACAAACAGATGAATCGCTTGATGTTCCTTATTACAATTTATACAGATACTGGTGTAACAATATATTTTGGGGAACCGCACAAAAGAACTGATTCCAAGCCCAAAAAAAAAAAAAATCCTTCACTGTTCATCAGTAATGGAGCTCATAAAAAGACAAGTGGAATCTCAGTTGATCTTTCTGAGTTCACTAATGCTAGCTCGAAATGGAAGTAGCCTGCCACATGCTGCGGTCTGGAGCGGAGGTTCTCACGTAGCATGCAGCCTCTCTCACTGGCATGCCACAAGTGGAACCTCCGTGCCTTCAAATCACCGCTGCCGTCATTTAAGATGTTTGTAAGCAAGTGAAAAAAGACTTTTTCTTCTCACTCAAATTTAGAATGGTCTCCTCACAGATCTAAGAATAGATGAGGTGGCGCAGTATTCTTAGTAGTCTCTGAGGCAAGGCACCACAATGTTTTTTTTCCGGGAAGTGTGGAAGCCTCTTTGTGCTTACCTGTAAGTTATCGCACATCTGCTTATGCAACGCATTAATGGCGTGCCTCGTGTTTGTTACACGGGGGCTAAAGAAAGCTTGGTCTTGTGACCAATTCACCGAGGAGATCACCGCCGTTGTACAATTTGGACATCGTGTTCCTTGACCGTGTTATCCTGGCATGTAGGCGCTTGCCGATGTGAGTCAGGGCATCTTGTACAAAGCGATGCCCCGGAGGCGCGCTCTGTCTGTACCTGTTGCGGGGATGGATTGCTCGCTCGGATATCATTGCCAAATAATTTTTTGTTTGTTCAGAATCAAACTTTCACACCGTCATCCAACAGAAAAGCCGACTGCCATAATGATTTGTAGAGGAACAAAACATTCTTCGCATTATGAACAGACAGTGAGTGGCATCTCGTTGCCTTACCGAGACGATGCACTGCATATTGGAGGTGTGAATTAAATCTAAGTTTAAATAAAAAATCGTTTTTTTTTCTCCCCCATCGCTACTTGTATGATTGAGGTCTTTTAAAGTCAATTTTCCCAAATCTTTTTCTTGCACTGTACATTCTTTTAGTCATTTCAGTCATCTCCTTTTTATTTACTCTGCTCGTAAATGTCTTTCTTTTGTTTGTCAAGGATTTCAAATGTACTTTTAATGACGTTAAGCACATTGAGTTAACTTATTTAAGTTAAAAAAGCAACAACAAAAGAAAAGCAGCATGACAGCAAATACCATCAGAGACTCTTTTTATGGCCTATCTGTGTTTGTTTCCGATCTAATTTGCCATCGGTGATTACTGACTAAGTAAATCACTGTTTCATTGCAAGGAAGAAAGAAAAAAACAATTGCTTACTTCGCAAGCTTCATCTCAATCTGCTGCCGTATTTCTTGCCGCTCCTGGTCACTCCTTGCCGGGAAGATGTTCCGATCCTCCAGCTCCTGCTTGGTGGGCCTGTTTCGTAGTTTGACAGCCAGTAACTCCTTCCTTAACCTGCGAGGAAGTGTGCCTGCATGAAAAATAAAAATGTATGTGTAACAATTAGACTGTCTTCCACTAGATGACAAAGAGTGCAATTAACCCGTGCCCACCTTTTTGCTATTCATATATGTTTGTGCATAAATTAGGACACGGTCATCATTACTTCCATATTCAGAGGAACCTTGATTTAATGGTAGTCCATTAAATCAAAATCTAAATTATTATGAAATTAATTCTCACTTTTTTATGTGGCGTAAATAATGACCGGTATATCCATCCATTCTCCGATCCACAAGGGTCGCGGGGGGTGCTGCAATCTATCCCAGCTGCCTGTAGGCGGGGGACACTCTGAACCGTTTGCCAGCCACTTGCAGGGCACACGTATACAAACAACCATTCGCGCTCACAATCACATTTAAGGACAATTCAGAGTGTTCAATCAGCCTGCCATGCATGTTTTTGAAATGTGGGAGGAAACCGGAGTACCCGGAGAAAATCCACGTAGGCACAGGGAGAACATGCAAACTCCACACAGGAAGGCCGGAGCCGGGATCGAACCCAAGACCTGTGTACTGTGAGGTTGACGCGCCAACCAGTTGACCATTGGGCCTCCTGACCGGTATAGTCCAAAATTATTCAGAAATATTTAAAAAACTTGAAATGTTGTTGTGTTCCACTTTGGAGGTTGCTGTACATATTTGACAGATTTGGGCTGAAGTTATTTGCCACCACTTGCCTCAAAACACTGAGCAGTCACAATCGGAAAAGAAACACTCAGTCTCAGTTCAACTCTGTGGAGTGCTCTTTGACTTTTTAGGGATCTGGGACGAAGCACATGACCCACCAGAGATGACCGAGTCGTTCCATCCATCCAGGTCGGTGGGGAGGCCTGATGTGTTGGAGAAGCACTGGTCCAGCCGCACGTTCTCCTTGTTCTCCTCCGCCTCCTTCTTGGGCCAGTCGGAGCCGCCGCCTCCGACGCAGATGCCCGCCAGCGACGTGTGTTGGTTCTCTGAGCTGCAAGAGCGAGAAAGGCGGCCATCCGAGCACCACAGCCGCGGGGGTGATGAGCCCTGCTCACACACTTCATGCACACTGCATGGACGCACAACCACAGGAAGAGAATTGTCAAAAAAAAGGTCAGACCAGGACAGGGAGATCTGGATTTAAAAAACAACCCAGTCTATAAATAGGTTGCAGAAATACAAATAAAAAGTTTGACACATAACCCGAAAAAGCCTACCCCACAACGTGATCTCTGTTTTTGTAAGCAAATGAGTGGAGGCTCACCTCTCCTGCCTGTTCTTGATGGCGAACGCTCTTTGTAGTTCCTCCATGATACAACTAGGGGGCATAGGTGGATGAATCATATTGCCAAGGTGAGGCGACCCTGAGGAGTTGGCCAGGGGCCCTCGTAGGGGAAGGGTGATGGGTACCAGACTTTCTGGCGTCCGATGTGGAGGCTCCTTGGGGTGGTAGGAGTTGGGATGGTGAGGAGGGAGTGACAAGGGGCCTGAATCTGGAAGAAAAAAAAAAGACTGATCCGTCAGTCCATGTTCTATGATGCTGAGGCTTATTCGGGTCACAGTTGAGCTCCCTGGAGTCTCTCCCGACTACCTTTTGGTGAGAGGTGGGGTACGCCCGAGACTCGTCACCAGCCAATCACGTATTAAACATCCATTCACATTCAAGCCTTGGGCAAATTGGAGTCCTCAATGACCCTAAGATGCATGCTTTTGGGAAGGAAACCCATGCAAGGCCCCGTGGACAACATTCAGACCACACAGGAAGCCAAAAACCAAGAGTCTGACCCCTTGAATCAAATATTGGTCCATATGGACATACCTGAAAGTCATGACACCCCCGCCGCAGCCCAAAATACAACTTGAAATCATGACAACTTCCAAGGTTCTCTGAAGACTTTCTCGAACATGTTTGACTGCATTTTTCCAAGCTCACCTCCAAAGTTTGTAATGCAGGTAGAGGTCAGGACCAAGCTGATCCAGACATGCAAACATGGCTTGACAGAGTCTGCTTTGCGCACTGGCAGAATTATACGGCCTGCCCCAAAGTGTCCCCTCAAGTTAAATATGACAGTGTCCGAAATATCGCAATGCTCACCGTCTGCGGTCATGAGCTGTGGCAAAGGTTTTGGAGGTACTTGTGGCGGAGACGTTCCTGGAGCGATTTCCTCCTCTGGTCTTTCTTCCATTCGCTCTCTAATGTCCTGCAGGCCATCGGATACCTCGACGACGGGGTGCGCCTCTGGATCTCCTTCCTCATCTTTTAGTGCTGCATTTACAGTTTCCTCCAGACGCTCGCAGTCCTGGAAGGGGGTGACCACTTGGAGATGCAAATATGGGGGTGGGAGGGGGATGGGGGGGCGGATGGTTCATGCAGTTATTTTGGCGCATACGTGAGTAATGTATAGTGTTCACATCGTGTTTTTAAACTGGTGGGTTGGCTCAGCCAAAAGTGCAAAGTAAAACAAATTGGAAAAATTCAGCTATTTCCGTTCTGAGTTCGGACCAACCAATGTCAAACATCCATTTTTTTTTCCATTTTAGAACACACACACACACACACACACACACACACACACACACACACACACACATATACACATATCTCCATCCATTTTCCGATCTGCCTCATCCTCACAAGGGTCGCAGGGCGTGCTAGAGCCTATCCCAGCTGTCTTCGGGCAGTAGGCGGGGGACACCCTGAACCGGTTGCCAGGCAATCACAGGGCACACAGAGACGAATAACCATCCACTCTCACACTCACAGCTAGGGACAATTTAGAGTGTCCCATTAACCTGCCACGCATGTTTTTGGAATGTGAGAGGAAACCAGAGTTCCTAGAGAAAATGTGCTCAAGCACCAGGAGAACACCAGGAGAACATGCAAGTTTCACACAGGAAGGGTGTAGCCCAGATACCGTACAAAGCGACGACCTCTGAACTGTGAGGCGGCTGTGCTAACGCATCGGCCACCATTTCGCCCTTGTGCCAAGTTTCCTTTCCTGCTCAAAGTCAGCTGGGATAGGTTACAGCTCACCCACCACCCCAATGAGGACAAGCAGAAAATCGAAAACAGGTGGAGAATAATGTTTTGAGTTTTTTTTTTTTTTAATCACATTTTAATTACACATATAGCACAGTTTGACTTCAAACTTTGGATGATGTGCGTCACATCTTGGGACCAGCTGAGCCCCACTGATATCATGCATGCTTTGCAGATACAACCCCACCTTATGGACTCCAGACTATCAATTGGTTGTCTTTGCTGCCGTCTACTGGTGAGTACAATTCAACATTGACAGTTCAGTACAAAAACATCAAGTTGCCATGGGGTCGGTGAAGTCTTAATATTTCTTGTGCTATTTCCACTTGTTTTGGGGCATTTATTCAGTCGATTACTGCAGTCTCATCCACTGCTGATTGTGGCTGGGAAATTCATCGAAATGGGACTGTCTTTAATCTTTGAGAATTGCGAAGCAACAATGCTCAATAAATGTTCAACTTTCAATGAATATCTGAGGGTATATATAGTTTGACTTCTTATTGTGGCTCAAAAAAATGTGTAAGCTTATGTTATATTATTAATTATTATCATTTTATGTTTGAGCATCATATTATTTCATGTTAAGAGTACCTAAATTATCTTCTCTTGTTTAATAATTGCTTAGACATGTTTTTATGTTGATAGGTTCTGATTGGCTGTTGAAGAGAAGCAGGAAGTGGTTTCAGTTTCGAGGAGAGTTGTGTCCTCGAACGTGTTGCGTTGAAGACGTCTTTTTTTCCCCTTTTAATCAAACTGTATTTAAAGGATTCCATCTCTCCTTTTGCCGTTCGTAAAGTAGAGCTATCCACTAAAAACAACGAACCCTTCAATTTACAAATGAATCTCTAAAACGTTGTTTTCTAGAAAAACACATGAGATGTGTTCATCTAAATTCATCTAATCCAAAAGAACAATTTCAACATCCAATTAGAGCTCAAAAGGCAAATTTGCTTAATTATGCACCAATCTTCCAAAGGATTACACGTTTGGAATCTTTTTTGAATTCCTTTTTCCAACAATACCCGTTTTGTGAAGATTGACCTAATTGTTCCGGAGAAAAAAGGAAGGTGGCCACGCCCCTTTTTAACCCCAAAAAAACGTCAACATTCGGTGGGCTGTAGCTCCCAAACCCCTGCTCCGATTGACCACAAATTTGCAATTTGGCATTTATCCCTCACTATCAACAACTACGGCAAGTTTCATTCAAATCAAATCTGCTTGGTTAAACCCAGCGGGTGATTTGTCATGTGAATGATCTGTAACGTCCGCTGTGGGCCCGTGAGGAATTAATCTACCTGCGAGGGGATGTTCCTCCTCTGGCCCGAGGTATTCCACACTGCTGACAGTGAGGTTTGAGTTCAAAGGTCCCCCGAAACCGCCAAGTAGGAGTGTTCCGTCTGAACAGCAACCATGGCTGGAGGAGTTTGGGTCGTGGTAGAGAAGGCCACTGGATAATGCTACATCTGTTCACGGAGACAAGCGGGAACCGGAGGTGATCATCTCAGTCTTGTGTTTTATGTCTTATTTGACTTTACTCTTGAACAAAGTAACAGCAGTGCATGTAGCGTACCTGTGGAACTCTGTTTTAGCTTTTCATTTTTCTTTTTCCTCCACTTCCAGGGCTTGAAGATGCGGCCCAGTGTGGCCAGCTTGCTGTTCCGTCTGATGGGGGGAGTGTGGACGCCGCTCACGAGGCAGCCTGTCCTTAGCACCCTCTGCTGGTCCAGCACATCTGCTGATCACAAGAAGTGTGCAAAGGTTAGAGCAGTGGTTTTTAACCTGGGTCCCATCGAACCCCAGGGGTTCGGTGAATCAGTCTCAGTGGTTCGAGGGGGAACCTCTGCCGTGGAGTTTTAAGACAGCCATAACTGGCTGCAGACGACCACATTACATTGCTTGTCCAATCAGTGCTGCGGGAAATTTAGTTCGTTCCGTAGTCAACGTGAGGCTTTTGTGATCGTACGTCATGCACGGTTCATTTTGTGCACAGTTAAAAACAACTTATACTTATGTCTTGAAATTTTATTTACTTTGTTCAGTTTTTAATAAATGCATTTTTTTTATGTGTTGAATTTATTGTTTAAAAATCATATTTTTATTTGTCACTCATGAAGGGTTCGATAAATGTGCATGTAAACCGGTTGGGTTCAGAAATACAGAAATAGCACCTGTAACTTTTAATATGGTGCCTGAAAATACGGTAATAATAATAATCAGGGCTTGATGGTAAAAATAAAGCATCTCAATTAAAATGATAAATCGATGATGAATTTGACAGCAATGATATCCAACATGTGGTCAACTGGTTAGCACGTCGGCCTCGCAATGCAGAGATGCAGGTTTCAATTCTGTTCTCCCCGGATGGATGATATCCAACATTTCAAAAATGATCGAATGTAAATCTGAAATATGAAAGTACTGGGATTTATTTACATGACAGTATTTGTGCCCTTGCTTCATTGTTTTGTGCTGGCATTCTTATTATGAGCACACAAAGCCCTTTTTCAAAATCAAAACGACTTGGAACTCTCACAGCCAAGAAAGTATGGAACTGTACCAAAAATGTAATAAATGCATAAATATGTCAACAAGAAGGAGGGAAAAAATATTGTTGCCATCTGGAGGCTGATTTCTTTGTTCAAATATTCAACTGAGGAGAGGAGGATTTGTGATTGTGGTGCAGAGTACATTTGAGGATGGCGAGGGGGGCCTCCTTGCCTCGCGTCTTTGCATTGACAGCATGTTGGTAGGAAGATGTCGGGTGATTAATCAGGCCAGAGGAGAGTACGAAGAGGAAGGAGGATGATTTAGGATTGGCGGGGGGCGGGATTTTTGTTCAGGTGCGCTTGTAAAGTGACCCACAAAAGGTCACAGGCCTCGCCCGTATCACTCGTGCCCTCATCTTGCTTGCACGTACCACATGCCGCTTGGCGGCGCGAGCTGAATCCAGGTCAATCTTGAAGGAAAATGCACCAAAGAGTGCAAAAAAGAAGAGGGAGGAGCAAGTGGGAGGAGGGGTAGAGGCGTTGTCTTTGCAAGTGTGTGTGTGTGTGTGTGTGTGTGTGTGTGTGTGTGTGTGTGTGTGTGTGTGTGTGTGTGTGAGTGAGTGTGTGTGAGTGTGTGTGGAAAGGGGAGAGGAGGTGGGGTCAGGCCCACTGCTGTTGCCATGACGACCGCATCCAGATGCTGCTGCAGCAGTGGGAGCTGGCGGGATTGAGCGAGTCAGCTTAGAAGGAAAGGAGGAGGCACACGTGGATACTGCCACATCTAACGACGGCGGCGGCCGCGCAACGGGTGCATTGTGGGAAAGGATGGAGGGTGGGGAGAGATGCCACATGGAGGATGAGATACGGGCTCCTTTTTGAAGGCGGAAAGAGGGTGGAAGGGGGTGCTAGGAAGTGGGGTTCCAGTGAGAAGGAGGGAGGAGGTGGGGGGGGCGGCTGTTGCTATCCGGAAGAGATGGCCAGAGAATGTGAGCTCGTCCAATCAGGGCTCAGCTCTTCGTAATGCATATCAAGCCCTTCTTTCAGAGAGGGGGAGTTTTGTTCACAGAAAATGACAGGAGAGCACTGCAATTAGGTGGAAACACATGCGAGCATAAGGAGATTTCTCTTCGCCGCCCAATCAGGAGCTAATGAAATGTGCTTTCAGTTTAACATGATCAGCCACAACGTGGCAATGATACACTCGTCTAATTAATCCACCAAAGCAAACTGGATTGATCAACTCCGTATCAATCGTCGGCTCGCTAAAAGACCTGCGGTATCGATTAGGTGGTTCCACTGTAAAAATAATCATTTAAAACGGGAAATATAACTTGTAAATGGAAAATAACACATTATAAAATCCATGTTCGGTAACTTCGGAGCAGCGAAAACTAAATAAGAAAAAAAAAAATCTGAATGAAATGAAGTCATCAATATGCTAATGTATTCGTCAGAAATTCAAGACCGAAGATGCTGAGTGAGCCACCACACCCCGCTGAAACAGCTCGTCAGCACCTTTGAGAGAATTCGACCCTCTTGCGTGCAAGCATCCAGACGGTGAGGCAAGCGACAGCAATCTATTTGACTGTTCAGATCAAAACAAGCTGCCCTGGCCCCAGTCGAGCTGGCGTGGTGTCTGACCGAGATGGAGTCATTCATTGCTTTCATCTGTACTTTAGTGTAAGTAAAGTTCTCGTTCGAGCTTGTCTCTCACACTTGTGCGGCCCGCACGGGTTCACAAGTCCTCTTGAAGAAGCTCTGAGCCAAGTGAAGCAGAAATCATGTTGTTTACAAAATACGCTCCTCACCTGGAAGTGGAAACTGGTCTGATGTAGCCACTTTTCGCTGATGTAATTTTACCCACAATAGTTAGTTTCCGGCGCCATATTCGAGGAACCAGCACACAAACGGGAAAGGATTATCGGTTGATTTACGTCGAGTTTCCAATATGACAAACACAAATTGCAACAATTGCTTCATGCTGCTGATCTAAAAGGGCAAGTGGGGGGGGGGGGTACAAAATGTCAGGCTTATGAGTCGTACTCGTCATGTTTCTTCCTCCCATGTGGTCCACAATGCTCATGTAGTTGAATAGAACTAGCATGAGTGATAGGCAAAGCTTTTGCTCACTGCAGTCGGATTGAGCGTCGCCAGAAATAAAATGTCCTCATTAATGTTGTTGGAGGCAATGTACTTTTTGGTTGTTTGATTTCGCACATAATATGATTCATTAAAAGAGGACAAATGGCTTAATTTTTTTTTCTACCCAACCTATTCGATTCCCGCACCCGCACCGTGCACTTGCACCGCACACCAAATTAAAATTGTAAAATTGTATTTGCAAGTGAAGGTGGACAAAATTTGGCCTTTTCGAAATGTTTTTAGATTGCCTAAAATATTTCACGCTCCAACCTCTGCATTATTACATTTGATGGAAGAATTGTACAAATCCGCATGTACGTTTTCAAATTGGGTTTGAACAAAACACTTCAATATCAGGTTTCTGCAAACTCAAAAACAAGCTTGGTTTTAACAGAATCGATATGGAAACAAATGTACAAAAAAGTGAAATCCAAATGAACTATACACTTTTTTTTTTTTTTAATCAACGTGATTCATGAAAAACCAAGTAACCCTGTATTTCTGTTTTTTGCCCAAAACAGTACCTTCATCCATCCATCCATCCATTTTCTGAACCGCTTATCCTCACAAGAGTCGCGGGGCGAGTTGGAGCCTATCCCAGCTGTCTTTGGGCAGTAGGTGGACGACACTTTGAACTGGTCGCCAGCCAATCGCAGGGCACACAGAAATGAACAACCATCCGCGTACAAACTCACAGGTCAGGACACTTTAGAGTATTCAGTTAACCTGCCACGCATGTTTGTGGAATGTGGGAGGAAGCCGGAGTACCCGGAGAAAACCTACGCAGGTACAGGCAGAACATACAAACTCCACACAGGAAAGCCGGCGCTGGAATCAAACCCTGCACCTCTGCACTATACGGCCGATTTGTGCTAACCAGTTGGCCAGCGGGCCGCCAGTACCTTTATTTCAGTTCAAAATCCTGAATGCCATTGGCATTGATTTTCTTTGCTATCTCAGTCTTGACGAGCTTGGTTCCAATTTCTGTGCAAACTCCAGTGTGAAACCTGACTTGTTTATGTCATGAAGTGAAGATTGACAAATTGATTTTATTAATACAAGCAACTAACAAACAGTAAAGCCCTCTGACCCATCCAAAAAATAAAAAATAACTCACAATATAATTATATATAAAGATCAGACAAGCGACCTTCATTTTCTTTCTCCAAAGTCTCTTTCTTTGCCGCTCCTTTCCACTTGCACATTGTGTTCTTGAGTGGATGCCTCGCTTCCTTACTGAGTGCCGCGCAAGCTCGCTTCTTCACTTTGCCCCCCTGGCTTTACAACTGCGCTGCCATCTGTCCACAGCCTTCCTGCCTCAAGGGGCCCGACCGGCCGGCCACACAAAATGACTAGCAGGAAGACAGTGAGGTGCAGACGGACTCCGGCGACACGAAACGAAAACAGTTTGCACGACGAAAAGACTGTGAGCTGTCTTGGTTGTCGAGTGAGTCATGAACGGAAAAGCTGAGCCGAGAATGAGCTTCTTCACAAAATTGCAAGATTGAAACTGTGCTAAGGAGGAATACACTGTAAGCGGGATGCAGGTTTCATGCTTCTAGCTATTTTGGGGTTATTCCTTTGAATGAATGTGCTGTCAAAAACGCACAACTGTTTTATGAGATGTGTTTTGCACAGTTTCGCAACCATTTATTCACTCATTCAATCCAGAAGGCCATCACTAAAAAAAAGAGCCACGCGCCTGTTATAGTGACATTTTAGCTGTATTTGATCAAAGCTATAATTGTAATCATAACAAATATTTTTTTCAATGCAAAGCACTCAATGTCGTCTCATAAAATGGCGATGAATAATATCATGGTCATTAAAAAAAAAAAAAAAAATCAAGTCTAGAGTGATACAGTCCATAAAGCAGCACTGAATAACTGCTAGGAGTAAAAGCCATTGAAAATGTTAAAAAAATAAAATTAAAAAAAAGGAAATTAATCAGTGGTATGATGAGTTTTGTGAGACTTTTTCATCATCGATAACTGCTTAGAAATAGTGGCAAAATATATTTTGTAGTTATAAGTTCTTCTGGGAATTTGCACATGCAGGAAATACTGTAGATGCAGTACAGATGCAGCGATATAGCATTGTTCTCCCGGATCTTAATCTGACATACTGGATGGCCCGAAGTTGATGGAAGGCTCTCCCAGATCATTTACAGTGCACGTGTGCGGCTCGGCTGCACTGTGCAGACCACTGGCATGAAGCGCGAGAACTCATTTCAGTGAGGCCAAGAGCCAACAGGAGAGGCCACAGGCCCTTGGTACCATATGTTGCTCATGAGAATGAGGACTATGATGGGGAAAGCCGCTTGGAAGCATTAAAATGACAATTCAGTCACAGAACAGATTTAAAATATATATATATATATTAGGAGAATGGGCAGTGGTTAGCGCGTCGGCCCCAGCCAATATAATATCATGGTCATTAGTGTGGAGTTTGCATGTTCTCCCCATGCCTGCGTGGGTTTTCTCTGGGTACTCCGGTTTCCTCCCAAATTCCAAAAACATGCATGGCAGGCTGATCAAACACTCAAAATTGTCCCTAGGTGTGAGTGTGAGCAAGAACGGTTGTTCGTCTGTGTGTGCCCTGTGATTGGCTGGCAACCGGTTCAGGGTGTCCCCCGCCTACTGCCCGAAAACGGCTGGGATAGGCTCCAGCACCCCCAGCGACCCTTGTGAGGATAAAGCGGATCAGAAAATGGATGGATGGATATTAGGAGAATACAATGTAAGAATTATAATCAAGCATGTGGACCTGTTGTGCTATCTGGGTCTCTTCCACCAGGTCAAGCATAGACTTTTTTTTTTAAACCTTAAACCAGAAGCGGCAAACTCATTTTAAACGTGGGCCATATATCATATTGTTGCCCTCAGGGGGCAGTTATAACTGTGAAATCATATCAATCGCTCAAACCCATGGTTTCTTTGCTCAGGCAAGGAAACAAAATGCAAAACAGTTTTATGTGTTAACCGGAAGCGATTTCATTTCAAATGAAATGTTGGCGCTGTTGGACTTTCTCCAAGGAGGTGCTAATGCACGAGCCTGATCCATTTAATCAGGAGGGAGACATCTAAAACTTGCATGGTACCGCCCCTAGGGGACCTGAGTTTGACACCGCAGTATATGTCAGTCCTGTGATTGACAGGTAATCAGTGGCGGCTGCATACTGACTTGCACCTTAAAGTGAGGTCGGAGAACCTCCAGCTTCCTTGTGACCCTCAACCCAGATATCAGACCATGTTCTGAAATTATCCAATCCTCTTCTTTCACTGCAGTTCTCCATATGTGCAATGGTTCATGCACAAATATCAAGCGTTCATTAATTTAGGGGGAGAAAAAAATGGCAGTGCTACAAATAACCAAAGACACATGGAACATGTCCGCCCACGTAGACACGCCTCTGCATTTCACACACTAGCAAGAAAAAAAAAGGAAAAAAGACAGGCTATTTTGTCCAAATGTGTGAAAGCCTCAGTGCCGCCATCAGATCCAAAATGTTCCTGCTAAAAGTGTTTTTCCTGTCACTTACATGAACCTGTACGGCTGTTCCTTGATCTCCCAGGGACATGCATGAAAGCCTGATCAAACCGCTAACAGGCACATTTCCACTCTATCATGAATTTTTGGGATATTGGTTGTGACTAACAATAAATCAGGTGATGTGAGTGAGCGTTCTGATCATTTATTTATGTAGTTATGTACTGATCCTAATCTTTCGAGGGGAAATTCATCTTACACTCTGCTGAATTGATTTTGTTTTGCACCCCATATGGAGAATAACATCACACACACACATGCTGGCCAAAGGAGAGCTGTTTGAGTTAGAAAGATGCGGCACGCAAAAAAAAAATGGGTGGGGTCAAGACCTTGGTCAAGGGCAACTCTACAGTAGTCAGGAAACAGACTAGCATCTTTCCAGCAACGAAATAGCATTTTTTTTGGGCCCACGGGGACTCGAATCGTGACCCTCTGATGAGCAACTACAGTTGCACCTCTGAACTTTGAGCTGTTCGTTCATTCAGCCTGCCACCACAGAATTGCTAATTTACAAAAAAAACCCCAAACAAACAAACATGAAGACCTTGTCCTGAACTAATTTTAATCCACTTTGAATACCTTAATGGCAGCATATGACCAATCTCATTCCATAACGCCGTCACAATTTGCAGCTTTAACCCTTTCGTGCACCCTGTAACCTGATAACATGATAAGCTGCCCACTGTAGTAACCGCTGTCCCTGAAAGGGTGAACAAGGTTCACTCTTCCGGGAAGACTTTCTGCACCATTTTGGAGTGTGCCTGTGCACATTTTTGACTATTTATGAGGTCAGATGTTGCATCTGCCCGAGAGAGAGAGGGAGAGAGAGAGAGAGAGAGAGAGAGAGCTAGCTGGCTCACAGTCTCTGTTCAAGTTCATCCCAAAAGTGTTGATGCTCTCACACACACACACACACACACACACACACACACACACACACACACACACACACACAAGTGCACTGGAGCACAGTCACAAAACAGGAAGGTGTCTTAACATAACGAATGAAGATGAAGGGGGATTGAAAGGGGCTTTTCCAAATCCTTCTTGATGAAGGAGGAGTGTATGTATGCAAAGATGCAAAGTGAGGCTAATTATACGTAACACCAATAATAACATTTATCCTTGCTATTCATGTCCACTAATTCAGGTTAATAACTGCAGAATCCGAGCATGCCGGCTGTAAATGCTTGTACACCCAAAGAGCATGCCAGTGCCTTGAGCACGTGGGTCCCCACAATGACAGCATGTTCATTTTAGAACACATGACACGCTCCAAGTTGGGAAGCCATTGTGAGCAATGAATCACCAAAAATGCGTTTCCATCTCAGATAGACTCGAGCATGCATGCAGATCACAAGCATGAACATTTGAAATCAATTAAACACCAACATGTTGAGTTGTATAGGTGATAGGAAGCTCACACTGGAACAGTCAACATATGTATCTATGTCATGGGCCAAACTCAAACTGCTATGTTCATCAGGTAAAGGTCAAGTTGCATAGACTGTAAATTCCGAAACTTGCGTGAGATACCGAAGCCACCATTTGCAAGGCGGACGCCATCGATTATGTATCAGGGTTGAGAGGACACCACTGTAAATATATTTTCACGAAAAGTAAATTCAATGCAGCTCACTGACCGTGAACTGCTCCGTAAACTGTAACCAATTTACTGTATTGTGATTGCAAGTGCAGCCACAATTTTATAAACTGTCCAAAATTTTCGGTGTTTGAATTGTGGGGAATTCGTCAATCCAACACACTGTCTGTTTTCTACAAGCATTCGTCCATTTTCTATACCGCTTATCCTGTTCAGGGTCACGGGGAGGCGTAGCCTATTCCAGCTGGCTTGTGGCAAAAGGTCGGTCGCAAGTCAGTCACAAGGCACATGCAGGCATACGACCATTCACACTCAAATTCGCGCTGTCACCGAGTGGGAACTGAGCCCACACTGACTGTGCGGATGTCAAGCCAATGAGCCATTTGCACCGTCAGTGACTTTCTCTCCAAACACTCTCGTCGAGTGTCTCCAGTGTAAAGCAAAAAATGCATACCTGTCACCTCATACGGTTTAGCCATAGTTCATACGGATTTTGTGGTGAATCTTACGTATGTGGCCATATCGCACAAATCATACGGATTCTGAAAATTTCCGTTTTGTTTTTTTTTTTCCCCCTAACAGGTAATTCCGTTTGCTTTTGCCCAGAATGGTGCTAGTCTACTACTCGAATGCTTTCATTTCCGGTAACTTTCAGTAAATCACGTGGTTCCTAGTTGAAAACAGCAGAGTATTCATTGCATACTTCGGTAGTGTACAAGCAAGTTCTACAAGGAAACAAATATATCATTCATATTTCGTGGGTTTTTTTCCGCCGTTATTTTGACATATAAAATGCTTTGGTATGTTATAAGGGTTTTTTGCTCTTTATAAGGATTTTTTTGGTAGTTTATACAGGTTGGCGATCTGAAAAGTTGACAGGTATGAAAATGATACAATCCTTTCATCTTAAATAACATAAAAAATAAAGCAGTCATATTCTACAATTATTCCATCATCATTATCAAGCGATGATTTTCCGAAAAAGTAAACAACTGCGTCGGATCCTTGTAACGTGTAATGTCCCCCAATCTCGCGAGACATCAAAACATCTCGTGAGATTATGTTTCACCGTAGACGTTCCAGAGTGTTCAAGTGGAATTTACAGAAATGGCCAAATGAACAAATCAAGAAAAGGTGCAGGATTTTTTTTTTTTTATCTGGTGGCCCAATAGCTGTGCGCCACTTGATGAATCAGGGCAGAAGAAAACACTCGCTCGCCAGACATCGAAGTGTCCCTTTTTGCTTTCTGTGTCGGATAAAAACTGCGATGAGAGTTGGTGTCTGTGTTGCCTTATGCCACTGTCCATGGTGCTGAATCATGCGCCACTCGGATTCCTGTAGTAACCTCATGAGGACAAGTGCGATGGAAGATGGATGGGAATTTATGATATGTCATTTCTGGTGGCCCGACTTGTTAGAAAGTAGAACTGGAATAATAAATAAAATGAGTTATTAAAAGAATCGTATTGTATACTCACTGACAGTAGGCAACAAAAAAAAAAAACGACTGAACTTCCTGAGTTTGGGGTTGTTTGCGTGTTTTCCCTTTCAAAGGCATAACTATGTTAATTTTCTTTTATGGAAATTGGTCAAATATTTGGAAGTACTCTCTTTGCCTCTTCGCCAGACACGCTTCAATCCATATCCTCTTCATGAACCGATTCCTCCCGGTACTCTCTGATTCATCTTTGTATTTAATTTAGCATTTCCTGAGGGGCATTGCCTGAGAAGCTCGATAAGTCTGTGCTGTACGTATTGTAAGTGCCCGTCTCCAGTTCACACCGCTCATTTGGTGTCATTTCATTTTCTTCCGACCACACCACCACACCGACCCTAATCCCTACCTGCCGACCCACCCACCTAACGACTCTTCCGGTTCTGTGCCATGTGTCCTTTGTTTGTCATTCAAACGTGGTTGCCCAATTGGGTGTGCGACATGTGGCATATATTTTCCCATTGGCCTTTACGTGTTATGTTTTTGTTTAGGTTGCATTTGGTGTTGTGCCTTTTTTGTCTCCACCTGTTCTCGTCAACCGTGTCCCTTGTGTTTAACCAATCAGCTCCCTCAACCCTTTGGGTCTTGTCCAGGTGTTTCTCGTGGTCCCGTCACTTTGCTTGTATTTAGTTCCCCGGGTTCTGTCAGTCCACGAGCACTACAATCAGCTTTTGTTTGCAGAATAACAAATACTTGTACGCATTTTTTTTTGTTTACTATTTATTAGTTTTCTGGATATCATTTAAACGTCCTCAATTGAAGTCATTGAAATCAATAAAGCAATGTTATTGTCGTGACTATTCCGGTGCTTGTATAGGCGTTTTCGAAATAAGACTTAACAGTCAATGCTATCCATGGCACATCCATCACACTGCCATGGCGTCTCAGCAATGAGGGGAACTTTGGCTGTCTTTCAATAATAAGGCCTCCTCCCCATGCCTTTCTCCACTTATATCATTTCCCTCTCCTCCATTTCCTGTCTGCCTCTCCAAACAAACCCTTGTCCATTTTTTCCCATCTTGTTTACATCCTCTTAGCTTCCCAAATACCATCTGCACCACCCTGAAGTCTCAATGCTTGCAGAGGCTTCACCTACAGCTCTTCACTGCGTTCAGCATGCAACTTCCTGAACTCAGTTTAACGTCGATGCACCCTTTGCCAAATGCGATGAGGCTACATTAGTCTTGTGCGGGGCTTGTGTTTGTTTTGGTCTTCCTGTAACGCTTCTCCTGGGCTGTGCTTTTTTTTTCCTTCACTACAAAGCGCTTGCCAGTTTCCGTCTGCATCAGCACAAAACTCGGTCACGCATGCTAGCAGACAAGCAGGTGCGAGGACGCAAACAGCCGCTGCAGACACCAAAACGTGTCTCATCGGGGGAATCAGATATGATGCATATGAGGCTTTTTGTTGTCGTCGTCTTTCCGGACTGTTGCGTTGAGTAGCTGAGCAACAGCAAGAAGTTATCCAGATTCAAGTTAACCTTACATGATACTTGAGGAGCTGCTCAGCGCCAGCACGGAAGTGCAACCACATCACACGGGGATAACAAGAATTATTCCAAGTTTAATTACAGCGGCAGAGAGAGAAAGACGGAAAGTAAGACTTTTTTATTTTTTTGCCTATCGGTTACATGGGTGAAAGAACCGGCTCTATATTGGGACCTGCTTTTTAATGCAGCCTTATGTATGTAATGCTTTTGTCTTGATGTTAGTGCCACAAACAGCTGTTTTTGGCTGCATCTATTTTGGTTTACCCCTTTAACCTTGTTCTTTGTTTTCTCTCCACCTCTTCTGCCAGCTGCCCTTCCCTGCAGGAGGAACCTTGTACTCCTGTCACTTTGCATCCCGCAGGCCTTGCGGTACTGTCTTATAATATACGCAGCAACTGCAGGATGAGCGGTGGTATGACTTGCACCGTGCGCAACAATGAGGTCATCATTAGATATGTCGTTTTAGCAATGTGAATGACCTTATATGCAGTAATTATTGTATCATTTGCCACGTAGTTGCACCATGTGATGGTGCAGCATGACTTTGAAGTCTTAATCCCAAGCCCTAACCTTTTTTGCTGTTCATGCTTCCTGATTTGAGATCGGGCTGAATGAGTGAGGCGAAGTCCTGTTTGAAATGACAGTATGGCAAATTGCTATCGTGTTATGTCTGCTCAACAAAACGTTTGGTATGTTCACGGTACATGGCATGATGTGTAATTATTCAAGACCCATTCTGTCGTTGAATGCAAAATTTTGTGTGTGTTATTTTTACTGAAATAAATGGGTGAGTAAGCGAAACTGCTCATATGGTGACCCAATCTCACCAATCCACTGAAAAATAAATGACCATTTCATGTGTTTATGTTTTTAATCAGATGGGAGATACTGTAGGCATCACATTGGAATAATGGGTTGTACTTGTGCCTCACAGTATTGAGGTTTGTGGTTCTCGGATGTCCGCTCCAATCTTCTCTGTGCGGAGTTTGCATATTCTCCTTGTGCTTGGTTTGGTTTTCACTGTGTATCATCTTCCTCCAACAATTCAGAAACGACAATGTTATGTTCATGAATTCTATACTGTCCTGAGGTGTGAATATGACTATGAATTATTCTGAGTCTATATGGGCCGTATGATTGGCAGTCGACCAGCCCCATGCGGGTGTACCCTGCCTCTCGCTCAGCTGAGATAGCTTCCAGCTCGACTAAGATCCCAAAGAGGGCATACAGCATAGGAAAAAAAAATATATGATCTGTCTGAGCCCCTGTTTCACTTGTTCAGTGTTGGAGTGAATAGAATAATGCTGCCTGGGGGAGTTGCTATATTGCAGAGGTGGATGTTGCTCAACTCCCTAAAGCTGATATGATGTTGACGTACAAACCGCAAAATATTGGAAGGGTTGAAATTACACGTTGCACTTACACACATGTATTGGAATCTTGAAAAAAAAAGCATACTCTATTGTGTACAACTGCTTTTGTTGATGCAGTCTAAATTGTTTTGGAAGGCGAGGCATGACTGCGCAGACTTTATGACACGTGTAAGTGGCTGCTAAAGTCAGCCGGGATAGGCCCCAGCACGCTCGCGACCCTCGTGAAGTTAAGCGGTTCAGATAATGGATGGATGGAGGGATGTTTTATGACTTGAACCACAGCGGGGATGCCGGTCGGCTCCTTGAATTCATTTTGAAATCCATTCAGGTTGTCGAGTCGGAGTCCATGTCACACTCAAACACTCTATCTGATCAAGTGCATTCTTTTTACAAGTCTCGCTTCAGACAGCCACAACTACCGCTATGAAATATTGAATTAAAAAAAAAATTGCAAAGTTTCATGACGGACCAGGAAGCAGCTCAGATCTACCACTTGACTTGACTAAGTGCTTCCTGGAGGTTTCTCTGGGGATGTCTGTGCATCACTGTGGGAGAGATGAATAGCTCTATAGTGACTCGGATTCAACCAACAGGTGGCTGTGACTGAAGCACACTCCCTTGAAGCTCACCATGACTAATGAGTGACTCCGGTGTGAAGAGATGCTCCGCGACAAGAAAGAGGAAGTGATAACTTAATTAATTAGACAGAGTCCGACGTTGGTGAAGGTGCATGTTGGGCTGGCTCACGACAGCATTTAGTGAAACCACACCACCACTCTCTCTCTCTCTCTCTCTCTCTCTCTCTCTCTCTCTCTCTCTCTCTCTCTCTCTGTCTCTCTATGTATATAGATTTATTTAGCTTCAATGTACAGTATATTTGTGTTGTATTAAAACAAGTAGTCCATATAAAAATATTCCTGGAAATGCACATATATTTTATTTGTACCGTATTTTCCGCACTGAAAGGCGCACCTAAAAGCCTTCCATTTTCTTAAAAGCTCATAGCGCACCTTAAAATCTGATGCGCTGTGTGTATGGTCATTACGGTAATATTTCCACCCCAAAATGGACCCTTGCTAGAGACATGTTTACAACGCAGAGTTCAAACTTAAGGCGATCGGTTACGCAGTCGAACACGGAAATAGAGCAGCGGCAAGAGAGTTCAACGTTAACGAGTCAATGTTATAACTTATAGCTTGCTGTTGATTAAGTGAACTGTGTCGCTGCTTCATTCAATAAGTTTTACTGACATCTGATCGTTCTGTTGGTGTTTACTTGAGCGTAGCTCCATCTAGTGGATGCATTGTAGATTGCATCATATAATGCGGTGCATCCCAAAAAAATTACGAAATAGGCCATTCATTGAAGGTGCGCCTCATAATCCAGTGTGCCTTTTAGTGTGGAAAATACGGTATTAGTAATTAGTGTGGTCAGTAGTTTGATGAGTATTTAATCAAATTGGCATAACCAAGTGCACATTTACAAGGAACTTCACATTCCTATTCTTTTCAGACTTTGACACTTTAATTGCTACAATATCCTCTTTTGTTTTTTATTTTAATGTCAGAGATTTTTTATTTTTGTGTGATATACTTTCATACTTTCTTGATGGCAGCCAAGCTGATATCTCATTGGACAGCAAAGGCCTTTGAAGAAATATGCATACACCAACAAGGATTTTAATTACATTTTAATTGTGATATGTGTGTAAATATGACTTATATTACTAATTTGTTCCGACATGCATGTTAATGACAAAAATAGAATTATATAACAAAGAAAACCCACTTATTATTTCAGATTGTGCCTGAACGAAAGCTTGAGAAACGATCACACTGTTTCCTGCCACAGCCACTTTATGCCAGTAATTCCAGCGGCGATGAAACAACACATTGTGAACTTCTTCATTAAAGCAAATGGAGAGCTTGTTCTGTAAGGCTTGCTGGCAGAATTTCCTATATTAGCAAGGCCTTCAAGCCATGGATGTATAACTGTCCAGCAAAGACAAAGTGCTGCTCTGATTTGATCGGAATCATGTTCAAGGCTCAGTATCTTCCAACTAAAGATGTTTGTTTGTTACGAACACGTGAGACAGGTAAATCATGGGTCGCTTATCAGTCAGGTGAGTAAAAGGGCCAGGACTGCTTGATTTAGGTTCAATCCCTACAAGCTGACGTCAGCAAAACGTCTATTTGCAACCATCACAGTTAAATGACACATTTAAAAGTTACAACACACCTGCAACCACTCTTACATGAAACGTGGTGTTCACTAATTGTGATTTTATCGAAGATTTCTGCCAGGCCCCAGTTTACTCAAGGATACAGCTATCACTGCAGAAATTTTTTACTCGAGCGGGATGTCATTTGTCTTCCATGCTTCAAGGTGTCCTCTCCCTGCCTTGAGCTTGGTCAACAATGTGCCGTGAAAGACCGAGACATTCAGAGAATTTCAAGAGTAACATCTGATATCCGGAGGGTGGACAGTATACTGCAAATCTGCACTGATGCCTCCCGTCAATAATTTCAGAACATATTTGTAAATATCAGCAATATCGGGCGAAAACCTCCTATGTCCGAATTTGCTCAATGCTGCTAATATTTTTCAGCGCCCACATGGGGCTGTCATTTATCCATCCATCTCTCCATTTTCTGATCTGTTTTATCCCCACATGAGTTGCGGGGCGTGCTGGAGCCTACCCCAGCTGTCTATGGGCAGTATGCGGGGGACACCCTGAACCGGTTACCAGCCAATCGCAGGGCACACACCGACGAATAACCATCCACGCTCACACTCACACCTAAGGACAATTTTTCAGTGTTCAATCAGTCTGCCATGCATGTTAAACCGTAGTACCCGGAGAAAACCAACTTGACAATGTTATTTATGTATGTATATCTGTATTTATTATTTATATATTTATTTCTACAAACTAAAGTGTTGAAAAGGGCTTGCTCTCCTTGACAATGCAATGTTAATGGCTCAACAAACACGCTGTGAAAAAGTGACGGTTTGGAGGATTTTAAGGATTTTGTACGATGCCAGCAATGTGCAGGTCATAACACGTCAATGCCGACCTTCAGACAGCAGTCCGTTTGTGCAATTCAGTGACTTTACAATGCATAAAAGAAGAAGTGCACTTTTTACAGTGGTCCTTGACTGTGATCAATCCAAATCCTACTCGTACTGTAATCATGCACTTCATTCAACATCTCACTTGATAAGTACATTGATTGTAGTGGCATAGTGAGGGGTGTAAATTTTCCCATCGGATGTTCACCGATTGTCCTTCTCAGACTGATATTTGTGTCATGGGTTTCCTGTATATAAATGGACTGAGATGGATGGATAGAGCATCGGGAGATACAGTACACAGAGAGATCAAGATATGTCACTGTGTCCGCCTTTGCAGCTGTGAAGGCCACAACAGTGTTGAGGGGTGTTAAAGTAATCCTTTGGCAAAGACCGGTGCCCCAGATGCAGGCGTGGTGATGAGCCTCATGCAGAGGGGGTCGTCCGTCCCACTGTCTGCGCTTTGGGTCACCAGACCAGATGCTGCCATTGCACACCAACTGTATTGCTTGTGTGTCATTTGAATCACGTACCCGTGTCTTAGAGGGTGTTGTAACTTTGCCACACTTTGCACCAGCGTTGTCATTGTGTGTGCAAGCTCCCTGATGATTTTGGCCCTCGTTAGCATGGCTGATCTGCCGGGGCGTTGGTGTTGTTTACTCAGGTTGCGTCAAGCGCTCAGTGTGACATCTGCCAATGTGTGAATTAGATCTTCCAAAAGAATGCAGCGAAGGTCTATTTAAACCCAGCGTCGGGCAGCATGAGGGGGCGCAGAAAGTTTTGAATTTCATGAATGTCCAAAACTGGGCTTATGAGTGAATAGTTGAAAGGTAAGTGTCATGCTTTTTCTGCCTGCATCATTCAGCGGAGCATCCTCCGTCATTTACGTAAAACTCATCGTGTGTGGGAGGAAGCACTGAATCCTTACAAGCCCACACACTGCAACTACAAATCACCTCATTTAGCCTATATGTAAAAAAATAAATAAAAATAAAAAAAATAATGCATATGAGTAGAATGACCATTTAGAGCAAACCCTGTAAACTTTAATTGCAGTTCACCAGGCTTGTGTCATTAAAGACCAACATGCACCGGGATGACTAATGGCAAGATAAACAGGGACTCCATGTTGAAAAGCACACCTGCCGTATGAATGGATCTGG
>NW_017805839.1:945477-952794 GCF_001891065.2 Hippocampus comes | reverse complement strand
ACGCTCTCTCTCTCTCTCTCTCTCTCTCTCTCTCTCTCTCTCTCTCTCTCTCTCTCTCTCTCTCTCTCTCTCTGTCTCTCTATGTATATAGATTTATTTAGCTTCAATGTACAGTATATTTGTGTTGTATTAAAACAAGTAGTCCATATAAAAATATTCCTGGAAATGCACATATATTTTATTTGTACCGTATTTTCCGCACTGAAAGGCGCACCTAAAAGCCTTCCATTTTCTTAAAAGCTCATAGCGCACCTTAAAATCTGATGCGCTGTGTGTATGGTCATTACGGTAATATTTCCACCCCAAAATGGACCCTTGCTAGAGACATGTTTACAACGCAGAGTTCAAACTTAAGGCGATCAGTTACGCAGTCGAACACGGAAATAGAGCAGCGGCAAGAGAGTTCAACGTTAACGAGTCAATGTTATAACTTGCTGTTGGTTAAGTGAACTGTGTCGCTGCTTCATTCAATAAGTTTTACTGACATCTGATCGTTCTGTTGGTGTTTACTTGAGCGTAGCTCCATCTAGTGGATGCATTGTAGATTGCATCATATAATGCGGTGCATCCCAAAAAAATTACGAAATAGGCCATTCATTGAAGGTGCGCCTCATAATCCAGTGTGCCTTTTAGTGTGGAAAATACGGTATTAGTAATTAGTGTGGTCAGTAGTTTGATGAGTATTTAATCAAATTGGCATAACCAAGTGCACATTTACAAGGAACTTCACATTCCTATTCTTTTCAGACTTTGACACTTTAATTACAACAATATCCTCTTTTGTTTTTTTTTTAATGTCAGAGATTTATGTGATTTATGTTATATGAGATTATTATGCGATATACTTTTATACTTTCTTTATGGCAGCCAAGCTGACATCTCATTGGGCAGAAAAGGCCTGTGAAGAAATATGCATATATAACCAAGTGCACATTTACAAGGAACTTCACATTCTTATTCTTTTCATACTTTGACACTTTAATTGCTACAATATCCTCTTTTGTTTTTTATTTTAATGTCAGAGATTTTTTATTTTTGTGTGATATACTTTCATACTTTCTTGATGGCAGCCAAGCTGATATCTCATTGGACAGCAAAGGCCTTTGAAGAAATATGCATACACCAACAAGGATTTTAATTACATTTTAATTGTGATATGTGTGTAAATATGACTTATATTACTAATTTGTTCCGACATGCATGTTAATGACAAAAACACAATTATATAACAAAGAAAACCCACTTATTATTTCAGATTGTGCCTGAACGAAAGCTTGAGAAACGATCACACTGTTTCCTGCCACAGCCACTTTATGCCAGTAATTCCAGCGGCGATGAAACAACACATTGTGAACTTCTTCATTAAAGCAAATGGAGAGCTTGTTCTGTAAGGCTTGCTGGCAGAATTTCCTATATTAGCAAGGCCTTCAAGCCATGGATGTATAACTGTCCAGCAAAGACAAAGTGCTGCTCTGATTTGATCGGAATCATGTTCAAGGCTCAGTATCTTCCAACTAAAGATGTTTGTTTGTTACGAACACGTGAGACAGGTAAATCATGGGTCGCTTATCAGTCAGGTGAGTAAAAGGGCCAGGACTGCTTGATTTAGGTTCAATCCCTACAAGCTGACGTCAGCAAAACGTCTATTTGCAACCATCACAGTTAAATGACACATTTAAAAGTTACAACACACCTGCAACCACTCTTACATGAAACGTGGTGTTCACTCATTGTGATTTTATCGAAGATTTCTGCCAGGCCCCAGTTTACTCAAGGATACAGCTATCACTGCAGAAATTTTTTACTTGAGCGGGATGTCATTTGTCTTCTATGCTTCAAGGTGTCCTCTCCCTGCCTTGAGCTTGGTCAACAATGTGCCGTGAAAGACCGAGACATTCAGAGAATTTCAAGAGTAACATCTGATATCCGGAGGGTGGACAGTATACTGCAAATCTGCACTGATGCCTCCCGTCAATAATTTCAGAACATATTTGTAAATATCAGCAATATCGGGCGAAAACCTCCTATGTCCGAATTTGCTCAATGCTGCTAATATTTTTCAGCGCCCACATGGGGCTGTCATTTATCCATCCATCTCTCCATTTTCTGATCTGTTTTATCCCCACATGAGTTGCGGGGCGTGCTGGAGCCTACCCCAGCTGTCTATGGGCAGTATGCGGGGGACACCCTGAACCGGTTACCAGCCAATCGCAGGGCACACACCGACGAATAACCATCCACGCTCACACTCACACCTAAGGACAATTTTTCAGTGTTCAATCAGTCTGCCATGCATGTTAAACCGTAGTACCCGGAGAAAACCAACGCAGGGACAGGCAGAACATGCAAACTCCACACATGAAGGCCAGAGCTGGAATTGAACCTTGCACCTCTGCACCGTGAGGTCGACGGGCGAACCACTCGACCACCTGTCATTTATTTATTTATGTATGTATATCTGTATTTATTATTTATATATTTATTTCTACAAACTAAAGTGTTGAAAAGGGCTTGCTCTCCTTGACAATGCAATGTT
This sequence comes from Hippocampus comes, assembly GCF_001891065.2. NCBI lineage: Eukaryota > Metazoa > Chordata > Actinopteri > Syngnathiformes > Syngnathidae > Hippocampus > Hippocampus comes. The sequence continues at coordinate 950,258 of NW_017805839.1, read as the reverse complement.
AATGGCTCAACAAACACGCTGTGAAAAAGTGACGGTTTGGAGGATTTTAAGGATTTTGTACGATGCCAGCAATGTGCAGGTCATAACACGTCAATGCCGACCTTCAGACAGCAGTCCGTTTGTGCAATTCAGTGACTTTACAATGCATAAAAGAAGAAGTGCACTTTTTACAGTGGTCCTTGACTGTGATCAATCCAAATCCTACTCGTACTGTAATCATGCACTTCATTCAACATCTCACTTGATAAGTACATTGATTGTAGTGGCATAGTGAGGGGTGTAAATTTTCCCATCGGATGTTCACCGATTGTCCTTCTCAGACTGATATTTGTGTCATGGGTTTCCTGTATATAAATGGACTGAGATGGATGGATAGAGCATCGGGAGATACAGTACACAGAGAGATCAAGATATGTCACTGTGTCCGCCTTTGCAGCTGTGAAGGCCACAACAGTGTTGAGGGGTGTTAAAGTAATCCTTTGGCAAAGACCGGTGCCCCAGATGCAGGCGTGGTGATGAGCCTCATGCAGAGGGGGTCGTCCGTCCCACTGTCTGCGCTTTGGGTCACCAGACCAGATGCTGCCATTGCACACCAACTGTATTGCTTGTGTGTCATTTGAATCACGTACCCGTGTCTTAGAGGGTGTTGTAACTTTGCCACACTTTGCACCAGCGTTGTCATTGTGTGTGCAAGCTCCCTGATGATTTTGGCCCTCGTTAGCATGGCTGATCTGCCGGGGCGTTGGTGTTGTTTACTCAGGTTGCGTCAAGCGCTCAGTGTGACATCTGCCAATGTGTGAATTAGATCTTCCAAAAGAATGCAGCGAAGGTCTATTTAAACCCAGCGTCGGGCAGCATGAGGGGGCGCAGAAAGTTTTGAATTTCATGAATGTCCAAAACTGGGCTTATGAGTGAATAGTTGAAAGGTAAGTGTCATGCTTTTTCTGCCTGCATCATTCAGCGGAGCATCCTCCGTCATTTACGTAAAACTCATCGTGTGTGGGAGGAAGCACTGAATCCTTACAAGCCCACACACTGCAACTACAAATCACCTCATTTAGCCTATATGTAAAAAAATAAATAAAAATAAAAAAAATAATGCATATGAGTAGAATGACCATTTAGAGCAAACCCTGTAAACTTTAATTGCAGTTCACCAGGCTTGTGTCATTAAAGACCAACATGCACCGGGATGACTAATGGCAAGATAAACAGGGACTCCATGTTGAAAAGCACACCTGCCGTATGAATGGATCTGCAAAGTGATGGCGGTGGTGAATCAGGGGCATTCAATGCTTCCATGGGTGGCATCACGTGACATTCATCATAACAGTGAAGGGGCTCAGTATGGAAGGAGACAAGGGTGGCGTCACAAGCTTGTGTTAAGACTGAATAGCATGTCAAAATGAGTTTGTGCAAATGCAACGCCTGCAACAAAAAAAACGACAAATAAAATAGAACCCGTGTCTCCTCGGTGGACAATGCTGGCTCACATTGTCAGGCAACAACTGGCGGCATTGTTCATATTGATGAGGATGATGCACTGAATGAGCAACATGCATGCAAGCGTGTGCATTGTGACACTCTGATGCCACAGGCGTCTTTACAACCATCTGCTTGCAATAAATAAATCTGCAAGGGGCAGGGTGGTATGTGGTTTTGTCATATTTTATGTAGTATACATTTCAAATTTGGGTTCAGTCAACATTTAATTCGCGGGGGGTGGGGGCGCTAATCATTGCTGATATTTACCCCAATGGGAAGAACACATGAAAAAAAAAACGCTGTTTATGACATGCGTAAATACAAATATCCGGAGAACGACGCGTTTACATTACCTGAGCCGTGAGCCAAATCGATCTCCGGTTCGGTGAGTATATTCGGGTCACTTTGAGATCTGCCTCGCTGCAGACAGCCGTCTAGTCCATCCGATGTGGCCATGGGTGGACAGCACAGGAATCCCGGATCAAATATTGAGAAGCCAAGCCAGAGGCGTGCAAGGTCAGGAAGAGCAAAAGCAGCGAGGCACCGGGCTATTAATTCGCTCTGACAACAGCGGCTTGGAGCGTCTATTAGGGATCCATGGCCGGGCAAAAGAAACGTGGAGCATGCGTGTGTATGTATGCGCGCGCGTGCATATGTGCGCGCATGTGCGGCTACACAAGATGATGTGCTCCGCACGCGTCCCTATCCATCTTCCATGCACACGCACGCTGCCAAACATTCACGGATTTAACATGTTCTGTTCGATGTGTTATTATCACGTGCTACGTTGCAAATAATTACCCAATCTGACGGTGTGCAACATGACACTCCTCCGGTGATCTAAAAATCTGTTCGCAATCTGAAATGTACATCATAATTAATAACAAAGTCAAACGCAACATGCTTTCTTTTAATAACAAATCAAAAAATCCATTCAGTGCATCGGTACAGCTGTGTAGACACATCTCTGTGTTTGAAATAAACAACACATAGTAGTATTAATCCATCCATCCGTTAGCTGAATATTATCCTCACAAGGGGCGTGGGGGCGAATATTTTATTTTATTGAACCATATCAAACGTTAGTGTAGTATTGAAGTAACAATTCGCGCAAAACAAAGCATGTACATTCGTGGTCACGTGACTCTGTACGCGCAGATCCACTGGCTGGTTTGTCAAATGACGTTGACGGAAGTCAATGATCGTCACTCCTCCCCGGCTGTCACACACAAAAAAAAAAATGGTGCTTCACAGGTGCGGTGTCACGGTTGCACTGTTAGTTCTGATTAGTTTGTCGGTAATTGTCGTCGCATCCCGTCAAGAGTCGACATTAAACAATGGCCGTCATGACTTTCAAGAAGAACTGGTCATCAGTCCGCTACAGTCAGGGGATATTTATGCTAGCTTCCAGTTCCGCACCTTGTGGGAAGCAGATTTCTTTGGAGGAAACAAAGGTAAGCGAGCAGTCCCAATATAAAGTTAAAAGTCACTAGTGCTCTCATCGATCGCGTTTTCAAAGCAGTTCTAAACGTGTCTCAATCAAGCTTCGTTTGAAAGTAATGGCTCGTGTGGTCAAAGAGGTAAAGAATTCACATAGCTGCGGAATGAGTGTTTCGATAGTCGCTGCTTTTCCAACGCTTCCACCGCTGAAAACGTTGCCTTTGATGATGTGGACCTTCTTGGACCCAAAGTTTTGTAGGATGGTAGTGAGACTGCCATGTAGTACAATTTACAGTTGGTGGCGATGATCAGAAGACAGGCGACAGTGTTGAAGATACTGAGATTCAATTTGAAGTGAAGTGAAGAGAATGGATGGGCTCAGGAAGCTCCCCAGATGAGCAGCCTAGACTGGAAGGTCATAACGTTGAAAAATGACGCCTTTGAAAGATCTGTGCCGAACCCCCCCCCCCCCCACCGTTTTTAATCATGTAAACTTTGTGTATACTGTATGTCGAGTGGACCCGTTATTGTCTGATATCAGCATTTTTGACCATGAGTTATTATTATTATTATTATTAATCCAAAAGCATATGATCGTGCAACCATTACTATCTGGATTCTTTCAGTGTGGACGGCACGTGGAGCGAGCTCACAAATGTTTTGTCGGGGATCTTCTGCGCCTCGTTGAACTTTGACTCCATCAACAGCATTCAGCCCAGCGCCTCCTTCAAGCCACTGGGGATAGGCAACGGTGCCATTTGACACTTTTCAGCACTTTATGTTTGCATTCTGTCAACACTGATGGCGTTGGCTCGTCACATTTGTGAATCCAAATGTTGATGAAAGTAGCTCGGCTTGATGCTAAATTAGCTTTCCGTCTCCCTCAAAGTGACCGACCACCGCTTCCTACGCTACGCCACCCTTCCACGCGAGACTGTTTGCACAGAAAATTTGACACCCTGGAAGAAACTCTTGCCATGTGGCTCCAAGGTAAGGCTTCAATAATACGTCTTACATCCCACCACAGGGCCATCCCCATCGTTTCTTCAACGACGTCTTGCGTGTTTCTACCCAACATCAGCATCTGTTTTCTACGTTGGCACTTTGCTCCCCCCAGGCCGGCCTCGCTGTCCTACTCAAGTCCGAGAAACTCTTCCACAGCAGTTTTCATTCCCAGGCAGTGCACATTCGACCCGTGTGTCAGGACGCACAATGCGCAACCACCTCATGGGAGCTGAGACAGACGCTGAACGTAGTATTTGATCTTTACGTTTCCGGACAAGGCAAACGAGGTAGGAAGCCCACCCTGCTTGTTTTTTCTCGGCCACTGAAGGAATATATTTGAACGTGTGGCTTCCATTGCTCTGATCCACAGAGTGGTCTCTTTTCAAGATGTTCTCCCGGACCTTGACGGAGGCATGCCCTCTGGCTTCCTCCAGTAAAATCTACGTTGACGTTTCGGATAATTCTGAGGTTTGAACGGCGCACATAAATCTGGTCAAACACAAAAATCCTTTCTTCACACATTTTGGAGTAACGTTCGTTATTTTGCAGGGGGAGGATTTTGTGCTGAGCCCCGCCACTCCTCTGCTCAGGCAAGCAGTGGTGCTCGGGGACAGGCGGACCTTCTCCGTTTACGACCTGACCCAAAAAAGCACCTTTGGCACAACGTCCTCTCTCAACCTTCTGATTCGCTGGAAATCTAGCGATGGTGAGTCGGAAAACCAGCCGGAGACAACGGGAAAAGACACTTTAACCGTTTGTGTGCACTTGTGTTTCCTTGTAAAAATTCCTCACATATGAGACTGCCGAAGGACCTTGACCTTTTTTTGTCCCCCCCCCCCCCCCGGCCACCA
>NW_017805839.1:940355-941990 GCF_001891065.2 Hippocampus comes | reverse complement strand
CCCACACCCCCCCCCCCCCCCACCGTTTTTAATCATGTAAACTTTGTGTATACTGTATGTCGAGTGGACCCGTTATTGTCTGATATCAGCATTTTTGACCATGACCTTCATTGAAGGAAAATATTGGTGCTTGATCTTTGCACCTTTTCGGCAACATGCTTGGCATTATCACTGTTTCTACTAAAAGGCATGTGGGTGCTATTTGGCTGAGTTATTCATCGTGATGTGAGACTGCGTGCAATGGTATGGCTGGGTGGATGTCTGTAGGATCTGAGCAGTGAAGAGTGACAAGAATTTACAACATGGACCCCGGAGGAGACGGCGAGAGGAGTCAGTGTTTGAAAATTAAAGTGAGGAGGCTCTAACAGGAACTGGGGAATTGAACCATTCTTTCCATATTTGCGTGTGACAGTTGCTTGTTTACTTTCAATCTTTTAGCAGACCTGAGTGACATTTATGCTGAGATCGGGATATTCCTGCTTAACCGGTTAAAGGGGTCTTTGAATCACTGTCGTCTATAATCATTTCAAACAACAAAACCTATGTAGGGATGGAGACAAAGCTTTTGTTGGCTTATGTTTGTGTTTATGCTTTATCTCGTGTATTCTTTTAAGTGCTTTGTTAAAGCTGAAGCTAATGTGAAAGCGTTCTATGAATAAAGTTGAGTTTGTCAATGATGTTATTTCCAACAATGCAACTCTCTGCTGGTGGTGTCTGTGATGGACTCACTTACGCCGAGTGATGCGAGCTATTTTGAATGAAAGAGATGATAAAATTAAATAAACACGCATACTGTAGCTAGTTCATTTTTCCCGTAAATAGAATTATTTTCAGACTTTTTACAAGATTGTGCAGGCATCTACGCGTTTTGTCCTTGTACTGTCGCCAGGGTTAGCGAAACCAATATGGCCGACCTGCTACGCATGCTCGCACAGATCAGGAGCTCAGATCATATCTTGAGAGGGACTGTGGCGACTGGAAATAGTAGAACTGGGCGAGATTTTTAGCAGAAAGTCCTGCCCTGTCTGTCGCATAAACCCCATAAGAAGAATGGATGAATGTAATACATCATCATCTGACTGTACTTCGATAAACTCCAGTCCAACTCAACTGTATTTCTTAAGATATTTGTTTAACAGGCACCATTTGTTTTTGCGCTTTCTCCTTAGTGTCCCACTACCGGCTGTTTCCCAAGTCTCTGGGACAAGTTATCTCCAAATTCTCCGTGCGTGAGCTGCACATCTCCTTGACACAGGGGTACTGGAGGACCATGCAGTGGGGGCAGCCTTATCAACCTTCTCCCCCTGGAGCTGAGCTCTGGGTCTGGTTCCAGGACTCCGTCACAGAGTGAGTCGTCCTTGAGAAAGTGGCAAGACATCATTGTATTGTAATTATTAGAATAAGAAATTCTCCTAGGTGCAACTTTTCTGTTGTTTTTGTTATTATTATTATTATTATTAATCCAAAAGCATATGATCGTGCAACCATTACTATCTGGATTCTTTCAGTGTGGACGGCACGTGGAGCGAGCTCACAAATGTTTTGTCGGGGATCTTCTGCGCCTCGTTGAACTTTGACTCCATCAACAGCATTCAGCCCAGCGCCTCCTTCAAGCCACTGGGGATAGGCAACGGT
>NW_017805839.1:927208-939436 GCF_001891065.2 Hippocampus comes | reverse complement strand
AGTGTCCCACTACCGGCTGTTTCCCAAGTCTCTGGGACAAGTTATCTCCAAATTCTCCGTGCGTGAGCTGCACATCTCCTTGACACAGGGGTACTGGAGGACCATGCAGTGGGGGCAGCCTTATCAACCTTCTCCCCCTGGAGCTGAGCTCTGGGTCTGGTTCCAGGACTCCGTCACAGAGTGAGTCGTCCTTGAGAAAGTGGCAAGACATCATTGTATTGTAATTATTAGAATAAGAAATTCTCCTAGGTGCAACTTTTCTGTTGTTTTTGTTATTATAATTAATCCAAAAGCATATGATCGTGCAACCATTATTATCTGGATTCTTTCAGTGTGGACGGCACGTGGAGCGAGCTCACAAATGTTTTGTCGGGGATCTTCTGCGCCTCGTTGAACTTTGACTCCATCAACAGCATTCAGCCCAGCGCCTCCTTCAAGCCACTGGGGATAGGCAACGGTGCCATTTGACACTTTTCAGCACTTTATGTTTGCATTCTGTCAACACTGATGGCGTTGGCTCGTCACATTTGTGAATCCAAATGTTGATGAAAGTAGCTCGGCTTGATGCTAAATTAGCTTTCCGTCTCCCTCAAAGTGACCGACCACCGCTTCCTACGCTACGCCACCCTTCCACGCGAGACTGTTTGCACAGAAAATTTGACACCCTGGAAGAAACTGTTGCCATGTGGCTCCAAGGTAAGGCTTCAATAATACGTCTTACATCCCACCACAGGGCCATCCCCATCGTTTCTTCAACGACGTCTTGCGTGTTTCTACCCAACATCAGCATCTGTTTTCTACGTTGGCACTTTGCTCCCCCCAGGCCGGCCTCGCTGTCCTACTCAAGTCCGAGAAACTCTTCCACAGCAGTTTTCATTCCCAGGCAGTGCACATTCGACCCGTGTGTCAGGACGCACAATGCGCAACCACCTCATGGGAGCTGAGACAGACGCTGAACGTAGTATTTGATCTTTACGTTTCCGGACAAGGCAAACGAGGTAGGAAGCCCACCCTGCTTGTTTTTTCTCGGCCACTGAAGGAATATATTTGAACGTGTGGCTTCCATTGCTCTGATCCACAGAGTGGTCTCTTTTCAAGATGTTCTCCCGGACCTTGACGGAGGCATGCCCTCTGGCTTCCTCCAGTAAAATCTACGTTGACGTTTCGGACAATTCTGAGGTTTTAACGGCGCACATAAATCTGGTCAAACACAAAAATCCTTTCTTCACACATTTTGGAGTAACGTTCGTTATTTTGCAGGGGGAGGATTTTGTGCTGAGCCCCGCCACTCCTCTGCTCAGGCAAGCAGTGGTGCTCGGGGACAGGCGGACCTTCTCCGTTTACGACCTGACCCAAAAAAGCACCTTTGGCACAACGTCCTCTCTCAACCTTCTGATTCGCTGGAAATCTAGCGATGGTGAGTCGGAAAACCAGCCGGAGACAACGGGAAAAGACACTAACCGTTTGTGTGCACTTGTGTTTCCTTGTAAAAATTCCTCACATATGAGACTGCCGAAGGACCTTGACCTTTTTTTGTCCCCCCCCCCCCCGCAGCGCACATGCTGCGCCCCTTGCTGCACGCTGAGCGCTACGTGGCGGGTTACAGGCTGCAGTCTGGAGAGATCCACACGCTGATGTACAACAACCACCCCTACCGGTCGTTTCCCGTACTGCTGCTGGACTTGGTGCCCTGGTACCTTCGTCTCTACATACACACCCTCAGCGTCACAAGCAAGGGGAAGACGAACAGGCCCAGTGAGTAAAGAGCAACACGAGTCACTCACTCAAGTCTTCAGCTGGCGACTCAAGATGAACCAGTTATTCATGCGGCAAATTTTCATGATTGTTGATTTGACGACAAAGTGGCAACTAAATTTGAATTAAAAAAAAATCCTGGCAAATCCTGCCACCTTTTGTACTTGACATAAATTGTAAATGGCAACACCCAGGGATAACTCGACTTGTCCCAAGTAATTCTACACGGTTCCGACTTCAAATTCTGAAATGCGTCTGTTGTCCTCAACACATAGAGAGCTTGAGGTTGTTTTTTTTTTTTTTTTTTCTGACATGAGCCCGAGAATTGTCCCGTTTCATAAAATCATGACTCCTCATGTAACTCTCTGGTATCCGATTTATCCTCGTGTTGAGCTTCCTCCTTGCGACATCATAGGCCTTTTTGATTTCTTGCCTGGCATCTCAACTCATCACAGCCATCCAACTGTCAAAGCAAATGCGCATTTGGTCAAGATCAACTTCATTGTCAAATGTGCTCGATGTACAACATGCAGCACAGATGAAATTTCTTTCCTCTCAATCCTCAGTGCAAACATGCTGTGCATTAAAACGCGCCCAGCAGCTCAAGATAAGGCAGCGAAACTAAATTGTATCAAAAAAACATATTTATCAAACATATTTGTTGTCTGTTGCACCAACGCCGCAAAATGTCCGCTGTATGTCGTAAACGCCTTCATCGTGACAATGTTTAACTTTCTGCCGCGCCACTGCCGTCAGGTTACATCCACTATGAGCCGTCCAAGGACCGTGTGAAGCCGCACACGCTGGAGATGCTGGTGCAACTTCCCCCCAACTCTGTCACTGAAGTCACCGTGCATTTTGACAGAATTCTGCTCAAGTGGACAGAGTACCCCCCTGACCCGAATCATGGCTTCTATGTCGGGTTTGTTTTCGTTTCGTTAGTCCCCCCCCCATCACGTTTGCTTTTTCAACAGTGTTGCTGACAATGTATGTGCATTTAAAAAAATCTGACTCATTTCTCTCTTTGGTGTTTAGGTCCTCTGTTGTCAGTTCCCTTGTCCCGAGCATTGTTGCCATGGATACAAACGCCACACACGAATGCCCTCTTTTCAACAGTTTGTAAGTATTTTGTCAGATGTCTGACTCTACAAAATCGTAAGGTTCTCCTCTAATGTGAGTATCACATCTGCCTCCAGCTTTCCCAGTAAAGAAGAGACCAGTTACTTTGTGCGCCTCTATACAGAACCTCTGCTGGTCAACCTGCCCACACCAGACTTTAGCATGCCTTATAATGTCATCTGCCTGACCTGCACTGTAGTGGCTGTGGGTTATGGATCCCTCTTCAACCTGCTCACGCGCAATTTCCAGATAGGGGAGCCAAGGCCGGGAGTGGCCAAACGCATTGCCAACGTAATTCGGAAAATGCGGGGCGTGCCGCCACTCTGAAAAATGGCAGGGCGACAGGCCCGCTCTACTCTGTTCCTTTAGTTAAAGCCACTGATCAATGCGCCCAATTCAGGGAGGAACTGATTGATTTTTATTTTTTATATATTTATTTGGAAAACATGTTTCCAGGATTGTGTGTGTCACTTGAGGACATGTTAACACACTTGGATTGAAAATAGATGGAGGACAGGATCCTGTCGTGGTCAAGCATAAGCAAGCAGGTAAGCAGAATTTCTGAGCTCATTCCTGCCCAAGCCGAGATCACAACAGACCGTCTTTGCTGTCGTAGAGACAATTAAGTTTCTGCAAACATACACACACCTGTGCTGTTTTCCAACCTTTATTGTAGCCAGGGCACATTTTGAAGGAAAATATTTTTGTCATGAAGTTGATTGTTGTCAACTCAGAGGGGCTGAGAACAGGTGTGACCACAGGCTGCCTGGCAGCATTTCTGGTCACCTGGACACTGACCGTCATGGAAGCAGTTCGATGCACACGTTCCTTGGGGCAGAGGGCAGTTCGGAACAGTCTCTGTCATCAAAGCAGAGGAAGGCACAATACCCTAACTGCCCTGTTGTATCCGGACACACTCCTGGCTTATCTGAAAATCAGATCCCGAAATGAGCAGGTTTTAATGAAATGTTCTGTAAACCCGCGTTGTTACAGCTACACCTGCTGTGAAAGTGCCACACAAATAAAATGTTTTGGAAGGGTGTGTCGCAGAGAAGCACAAAAGTCTGACTCCCATTAGGGAAACAAGTTTGGAATTCGTACTGAAAGCAGGAGGTTTTAATGTTCCATTAATTAACCTGCCATGCATGTTTTTGGAATGTGGAAGTAAAAGGTATGGGGAAAACATGCAAACTCTACATCGGAAGGCCAGAGCTGGAATCGAACCCTGCACTTCTGCACTGTGAGGCCGACGTGCTAACGAGTCAACACCGGGCCACGCTTTCTCAACAGCTGCAGCTGTAACAAAGGGCTTTACAAAACATTTAACATTTAAAAAAAAAATACATAACATAAAACACAGACAATAGAATTGTAACTATTGTTTTGAAAGGCGCTTATAAATGAAATGTATTATTCTTATTTCTGCTTACACCTTGTTTGAAGCAGTTACTGATAAAAGAGGAGACTCAATCTTCATTCTCCAGTGGACCAGAGACCTCATGAAAACCTCCTGGGTCCTTGTGCCTGTACGATACAATCACATCCATCCGTTCATCCTTTTGATGATCAACTTGATCCTCAAGTGGGTTGCGGGGCATGCTGGAGCCTTCCCAGCTGCCTTCTGGCAGTAGGCGGGGGCCACCCTGAGCTGGCTGCCAGCCAACTGCAGGGCACACAGAACGTCACAAACGTCTGCTCCAAACTAAATTTGACATAAACAATTATTGAGTCATAAAATGAGCAAATTGTCTTCGAAAAATGTTTTCATTGTAATCATTGCCAGATACTGTCCAATTAAAACTTACTGTTGTCTTAATCCTGTACAATCTCACCAAATGACTGTCAAACAGTTGCTACGTCTCCAAGACGGACATTAACGATGCATGTTTGTCGAATATTCCACTTTTACACACACAATATGGCGACTCATCAACGTCCAATTTAGTGCCTCAGGGGTTAAACAAAATTAGCGAATCATGTTGGCTTCCAACTTAGAACAGGCTCTATTTTGAGGAAGCATTATTTTAAATTAAAATGATGCTTTTTTTAAAGCGTTATAAGTTTAAAAAAATTTAACTTTGTTAACATTTTTAACCACGTTATATTTAGAGATGATTGTGCTCGATGGTTATGATGGAAAGAAACAATTACATTCGATAACATGAGCGAGCGCTGCCAGACGAATCGACATAATTGTTGGCCACGTGATGAGCGATGCCATTCCTGGCGTGTGGTCACTGGTCACACCTGCTTTTCAGAAAAACTCCTTGGGTCGCACCAAACACTTCAGTGATATCACAACAGTATAAAAAAACTGATTAAAGTCCGTTTAACAGACTCGTGGCAAGTTAACTTTGGCAAGCTTGATGAATACAACGGTATATCGCCAAGCACTGTAGTTCAATGACGACACCCACCTGAATAAAGTGCTTCTGTCTCAATGATGTCATCCAACTGTGGGCGGGGACTGTCGGTGTTTAGCTCCTCCTCCGAGTGGCTGACGCATGCGTAACTCACGTGCTGCCCTCAATGAGCATGCGCATTCAAATTGAATTCGGTTTCAGTCAAATATAAATGGGGTTCTATGTTTATGCATAAGCAAGCAGGTAAGCAGAATTTCTGAGCTCATTCCTGCCCAAGCCGAGATCACAACAGACCGCCTTTGCTGTCGTAGAGACAATTAAGTTTCTGCAAACATACACACACCTGTAATGTTTTCCAACCTTTATTTTAGCCAGGGCACATTTTGAAGGAAAATATTTTTGTCATGAAGTTGATTGTTGTCAACTCAGAGGGGCTGAGAACAGGCGAGACCACAGGCTGTCTGGCAGCATTTCTGGTCACCTGCACACTGACCGTCATGGAAGCAATTCTCTGCACACGTTCCTTGGTGCAGAGGGCAGCGGCCCGGCTTCACTGACACACCAAAACACATAAGAGGGCAGGGTTACAGAGCAAAATGTACCCAAGGGAACAATGCGGTCGCAGGGTAGTGAAAAGTCACTTCAGCTAACCTTTGAAAGGTACCAAGCAATCAAATCCGCACCCGTTGTGGCAGCATTTCTTCTCGTCAGGACAGTCTCTGTCATCAAAGCAGTGGTTTCCACAATGCGCCATAACCCCCACTTTATTCGGACACACTCCAGGCTTATCTGAAAATCAGATCCCGAAATGAGCAGGTTTTAATGAAATGTTCTGTAAACCCGCGTTGTTACAGCTACACCTGCTGTGAAAGTGCCACACAAATAAAATGTTTTGGAAGGGTGTGTCGCAGAGAAGCACAAAAGTCTGACTCCCATTAGGGAAACAAGTTTGTAATTCGTACTGAAAGCAGGAGGTTTGCAGACATCTTCACAGTCGAAGACGCAACACTTGTGGTCCCCAGGGCAGTCTTGGTCACTCACACATCCGCTTTTTGATGGTGCAAGTAAATAATTACGGGAACATTCGCCTGGTTTTGGGTGAATCTCTGAGTGAAAGAACAAAACAAAACATCTTGAATCATCCAAGAGTGTCATGTTTTTAAATGGCAAAGAAAATGATCAAGAACTTACTGGGAGAATCCTGAGTAAAAACCGGATGAAATTGCACAAATGCACCGAGCGCGAAAACCAACGCACAAACAGCGTACTTGTCCATGCTTGTATGCGAATGTGCTCTTGATTCCCTCTGTTGGGACAAACACGACTTGCAGGTGTGTCGCCCTGAAGAGGATGCTGGGTCCTTGTGCCTGTACGATACAATCACATCCATCCGTTCATCCTTTTGATGATCAACTTGATCCTCAAGTGGGTTGCGGGGCATGCTGGAGCCTTCCCAGCTGCCTTCTGGCAGTAGGCGGGGGCCACCCTGAGCTGGCTGCCAGCCAACTGCAGGGCACACAGATACATACAACCATTGGCACACGCACACACACACACACCCCTAGGAACAATTTAGAGTTTTGGTTCACACATGCCTGCTCTAAAACAACGTGAAAAAATATCACTGCTTACAATCAGACAAAATGTCACAAAAAATAGCTACATTGAAATGATGATCGTGTCTCCATTTATTCACAAATTTATTTTTTCAATGTGAAATTCATCTGGGCCCATTGAGTTGCGCACAAAGTTTTTTTTTTCTGCTGTGTGAATGGCAACAAGTTGGTTCGCATGTCAATTGCACTTTCTGCCATCTGGTGGAAGAGCATTTTAATTGTTCAGCCTGTCACCAGACAAAAACACCACATTCTTCTTCTTCAATAAATAAATTCTGGACCAATTAAGTGAAATTGTCCAATTATTGGGAATCACTGCACGAGTGGATACATTGAGCACTTGGTCTTCATGTGCATTACTGCGACACAACGGAGTTTGTTTGCCTTGGCAAAATGGTTGATGCTTTATTTATTTGCAGTTATCCTTTTGTTTGCACTGCTGTTTAGTATGCATTTGTGAAAAGCAATACCGTCGTCTGGGACTCTCTACCAATCAAGCTCTCTTTTACTTTTTGCACTTATGGTGATATGTATTCAGCTTTTATTTGGCCAGGCAAGCTACATGCAAAGTACTGACTATGACTGCCCATTCATGGAGCGATAGCCTGACAGGAAGACGGCGGCAGTCGTTTGAGGGCTGCAACTAATCAGCTGAACTTTTTCAAAACATGCACAACAGACTTCACATTTTATTCAGTTGCTGTAACTTTTGTCTCATCCCATCAGGGGTTCCCACAGTGAGTCACTTGTATGATTTATTTGGCAAGTTTTGCACCAAATGTGCTTTCTGATGGAACTTTTCTCCCTCTTCTTGTTTTAATAAATAAACATTGAGTACCCATATGACATCTCTGGCAGCATCAATCAATTGTGAGACTTCTTGCACATAAAATAAGACTGTACACTGAAAGATTGTGTATATGCCAAGTCAAGTCAGCTTTATTATTTTTTTCATGTACTTATGTTGTACTTAATGAAGTGGATGTCCTGTGTATATATAAGGTCAACCAAAACATGACAGTATTTTCACTGCTGTCATCTTATTCTGTTTTTTGGAATTCATCTTTCCATTACATTAAAATTAAAAACAAAACACATGTATTGTGAGCGGCCTGCTTCTATTTTTTACCCACTTGCCATTTGAATTACGGTAATGCATCTTCCAGGTTGATTGCACATCCAAAATGTTGGCTTGCACACTTTGACCACACCACTAAGTTCTTAGTTCGCCAGATGTTAGACAGAAAAAAAAATCTCTTTCTTATTGTGCTACCTGTGTGAGAGGCAAAATATGTTTACAGTGATCAGATGACCATTTTTATGATGACCTGAGGAAAAGAGGGTCACATTTTGGAGAGTGCATCAATGTGGGAGCTGGATTACTTCTCTCTGACTGCCCTCATTTATGGACTAGACTGGACTGTACAAGCAAACTCCAATGGGGCAGACAAACACAAGAGGTCACCATGTAGAAGGGAGTTGCAGGGGAGATCAGCTGCAAATGGTTTCCTCTTCAAGTGTTTCATAAAGAGCAGGCTTCAGATAGCTGTGTGATTAATATGCTGATGTGCCCGTGTAATTGATGAAAAGCAGTGATCGCTGTGTTGAAGATGTTATGAGATGTGCTGGTCCAATGTGTAAAGCAGATACTATCACGTTGGAGTGTTGCAACATTCCTGTAAACATGTTTTCATTGATGGCATACTTCGGGAAGTAATCGTGCAACACATTTCTCATTTGTAGCACATTTATTTTTAAAAAATAGCAAACAGGAAATGATTTGAGCTAAATATCAAAATTTGTATGATCTGAATACTTTTGATGTACCCTGTAACCACCGTTGAAGGAAAATGTATATTAAAAAAAACACTCTCCTGTCTCCTTCTGTATTTTTGTCATGAAGTTGATTGTAGTCAACTCAGCAGGGCTTACTGCAGGCGTGACCGCAGGTTGTCCTGCAGCATTTCTGCTCCTCTGGACATTGACCATCATGGTAGCAGTACTCTGCACACATGGGAGTTCCTTGGGGCAGAGCGCAACGGCCCGGCTTCACTGACATACCAAAACACAAAAGATTGCATGGTTACAAAGCAAAAAAGTACCAAACGGACCAATGCGGCCACGGGGCACTAAAAACTCTTAAGCTAACCTTTGTAAGGGACCGTGCACTCGTGTCCGCATCCGTTGGAGCAGCATTTCTCCTCATTGGGACAGTCACTGTCGTCATAGCAAAACTCGGCACACTGCCCATAGCCCCACTTTCGACGCGGACACACTCCTGGTTTATCTGAAAATCAGATCCCGAAATGAGCAGGTTTTAATGAAATGTTCTGTAAACCCGCGTTGTTACAGCTACACCTGCTGTGAAAGTGCCACACAAATAAAATGTTTTGGAAGGGTGTGTCGCAGAGAAGCACAAAAGTCTGATTGACTTCCAAAAGGGAAACAAGTTTGTAATTCGTACTGAAAGAAGGAGCGACGCAGACATCTTCACAGTCGAAGACGCAACACTTGTGGTCCCCAGGGCAGTCTTGGTCACTCACACATCCGCTTTTTGATGGTGCAAGTAAATAATTACGGGAACATTCGCCTGGTTTTGGGTGAATCTCTGAGTGAAAGAACAAAACAAAACATCTTGAATCATCCAAGAGTGTCATGTTTTTAAATGGCAAAGAAAATGATCAAGAACTTACTGGGAGAATCCTGAGTAAAAACCGGATGAAATTGCACAAATGCACCGAGCGCGAAAACCAACGCACAAACAGCGTACTTGTCCATGCTTGTATGCGAATGTGCTCTTGATTCCCTCTGTTGGGACAAACACGACTTGCAGGTGTGTCGCCCTGAAGAGGATGCTGGGTCCTTGTGCCTGTACGATACAATCACATCCATCCGTTCATCCTTTTGATGATCAACTTGATCCTCAAGTGGGTTGCGGGGCATGCTGGAGCCTTCCCAGCTGCCTTCTGGCAGTAGGCGGGGGCCACCCTGAGCTGGCTGCCAGCCAACTGCAGGGCACACAGATACATACAACCATTGGCACACGCACACACACACACACCCCTAGGAACAATTTAGAGTTTTGGTTCACACATGCCTGCTCTAAAACAACGTGAAAAAATATCACTGCTTACAATCAGACAAAATGTCACAAAAAATAGCTACATTGAAATGATGATCGTGTCTCCATTTATTCACAAATTTATTTTTTCAATGTGAAATTCATCTGGGCCCATTGAGTTGCGCACAAAGTTTTTTTTTTCTGCTGTGTGAATGGCAACAAGTTGGTTCGCATGTCAATTGCACTTTCTGCCATCTGGTGGAAGAGCATTTTAATTGTTCAGCCTGTCACCAGACAAAAACACCACATTCTTCTTCTTCAATAAATAAATTCTGGACCAATTAAGTGAAATTGTCCAATTATTGGGAATCACTGCACGAGTGGATACATTGAGCACTTGGTCTTCATGTGCATTACTGCGACACAACGGAGTTTGTTTGCCTTGGCAAAATGGTTGATGCTTTATTTATTTGCAGTTATCCTTTTGTTTGCACTGCTGTTTAGTATGCATTTGTGAAAAGCAATACCGTCGTCTGGGACTCTCTACCAATCAAGCTCTCTTTTACTTTTTGCACTTATGGTGATATGTATTCAGCTTTTATTTGGCCAGGCAAGCTACATGCAAAGTACTGACTATGACTGCCCATTCATGGAGCGATAGCCTGACAGGAAGACGGCGGCAGTCGTTTGAGGGCTGCAACTAATCAGCTGAACTTTTTCAAAACATGCACAACAGACTTCACATTTTATTCAGTTGCTGTAACTTTTGTCTCATCCCATCAGGGGTTCCCACAGTGAGTCACTTGTATGATTTATTTGGCAAGTTTTGCACCAAATGTGCTTTCTGATGGAACTTTTCTCCCTCTTCTTGTTTTAATAAATAAACATTGAGTACCCATATGACATCTCTGGCAGCATCAATCAATTGTGAGACTTCTTGCACATAAAATAAGACTGTACACTGTTGAGTACCCATATGACATCTCTGGCAGCATCAATCGTGAGACTTCTTGCACATAAAATAAGACTACACGAAAAGATTGTGTATATGCCAAGTCAAGTCAGCTTTATTATTTTTTTCATTATTTTAGCCAGGGCACATTTTGAAGGAAAATATTTTTGTCATGAAGTTGATTGTTGTCAACTCAGACGAGCTCATGACAGGCGTGACCACAGACTGTCTGGCAGCATTTCTGATCACCTGGACACTGACTGTCATGGGAGCACTCCTCTGCACACGGGGCAGGTCCTTGGGGCGGTGGGCAATGGCCCGGCTTCACTGACACACCAAAACACATAAGAGGGCAGGGTTACAGAGCAAAATGTACCCAAGGGAACAATGCGGTCGCAGGGTAGTGAAAAGTCACTTCAGCTAACCTTTGAAAGGTACCAAGCAATCAAATCCGCACCCGTTGTGGCAGCATTTCTTCTCGTCAGGACAGTCTCTGTCATCAAAGCAGTGGTTTCCACAATGCGCCATAACCCCCACTTTATTCGGACACACTCCAGGCTTATCTGAAAATCAGATCCCGAAATGAGCAGGTTTTAATGAAATGTTCTGTAAACCCGCGTTGTTACAGCTACACCTGCTGTGAAAGTGCCACACAAATAAAATGTTTTGGAAGGGTGTGTCGCAGAGAAGCACACAAGTCTTCTTGACTTCCAACAGGAAAACAAGTTTGTAATTCGTACTGAAAGAAGGAGGGATGCAGACAGCTTCACGGTCAAAGACGCAACACTTGTGGTCCCCAGGGCAGTCTTGGTCACTCACACATCCCCTTTTTGATGGTGCAAATAAAGGATTACGGGAACATTCGCCTGGTTTTGGGTGAATCTCTGAGTGAAAGAACAAAACAAAACATCTTGAATCATCCAAGAGTGTCATGTTTTTAAATGACTAAAAATAGCAAAGAAAATGATCAAGAACTTACTGAGAGAATCCTGAGTAAAAACCGGTTGAAATTGCACAAATGCACTGAGCGCTAAAACCAACGCAGAAACAGCGTACTTGTCCATGCTTGTACGCGAATGTGCTCTTGATTCCCTCTGTTGGGACAAACAAGACTTGCAGGTTTGTCGCCCTGAAGGGGATGCTGGGTCCTTGTGCCTGTACAATACAATCACATCCATCCATCCATGTTATTATTCGCTTACCCACACAGGGGTCGCGGGACATGCTGGAGCCTTCCCAGCTGCCTACGGGCAGTAGGCAAGGGACACCCTGAACCAGCTGCCACCCAACCGCAGGGCACACAGAGACATAAAAGCATTTGCGCCCACACACACACACACACACACACACACACACACACAC
>NW_017805839.1:914139-924289 GCF_001891065.2 Hippocampus comes | reverse complement strand
TTATATGTATAAATGTATGTGCACACACACACACACACACACACACACACACACACACACACACACACACACACACACACACACACACACTGGCTATGGGGGAGCTGACGAATATTTGAACATCATGTGAAGTGCATGTTGGAGCGTTCACGTATGACACGCTCACTTGAAATCCTGGTGCACCCCCTCACGCAAATTGGGGCCCCATATTATTCATGTATTCAGTTGAAGTGTATTTTTGTATTCGGTGAATTGATATATGACACAATAGATTTTAAATTAATTGTTGTATTAATCAAGTATTAACACATTAAATCACGCTATTTATATTGGGCTCCTTTTTTAGTTATTTTGCCTGATGTAAGTAATGAACTGATTAGAAAAACTGGAGCATCAAAGTGCAGCAGTGGTTCAAAAAATGTTGAGGATGTGCTCATGACATTAAATCCAGGAAGAAATAATTAACACATAACAGGTACTCTTCAAACACGGCGGGCAAAAAAAAAGTTCATAAAAAGCTTTTTTCAATTAACCGATGAATTGTGATCAATCAAAATAACCGTTGACAGCTCTAATATATCTATCAAAGAAATGCGCAGCGTGCATCAAGGGTTGGTACGTTATTTCAAAATATGTTGAACCGCTGAGTGGTATTTTGATTTGGTTTTAAGCTGTGGTGCAATCCAGCGCTTTGACAGTATCAGCTGGGCTTTGCTTTGCTTTGGAGACTGCTTGCTCAACAGAAGGTTCAACTGGGAGTTTTAAGCGGAAATTTCGACACTGAATTGTCATGAAATTTCAAAACCAAACCAAGAGACATGATAAATGCTGACATTGGCAATACAAACCAGAAGAAGCACTGATTCACGTGGATGAAAAGCAAGCAAAGCAAATAACACGGTTAATTTGAAGAGAAGTGAAACTTATTGACACCCATTTCTGACTCTTTTTGTTCCTTTCCCTTTGCACCGTATGCAATTTTTTTTTTCTGCTGTGTGAATGGCAACAAGTTGGTTCGCATGTCAATTGCACTTTCTGCCATCTGGTGGAAGAGCATTTTAATTGTTCAGCCTGTCACCAGACAAAAACACCACATTCTTCTTCTTCAATAAATAAATTCTGGACCAATTAAGTGAAATTGTCCAATTATTGGGAATCACTGCACGAGTGGATACATTGAGCACTTGGTCTTCATGTGCATTACTGCGACACAACGGAGTTTGTTTGCCTTGGCAAAATGGTTGATGCTTTATTTATTTGCAGTTATCCTTTTGTTTGCACTGCTGTTTAGTATGCATTTGTGAAAAGCAATACCGTCGTCTGGGACTCTCTACCAATCAAGCTCTCTTTTACTTTTTGCACTTATGGTGATATGTATTCAGCTTTTATTTGGCCAGGCAAGCTACATGCAAAGTACTGACTATGACTGCCCATTCATGGAGCGATAGCCTGACATGAAGACGGCGGCAGTCGTTTGAGGGCTGCAACTAATCAGCTGAACTTTTTCAAAACATGCACAACAGACTTCACATTTTATTCAGTTGCTGTAACTTTTGTCTCATCCCATCAGGGGTTCCCACAGTGAGTCACTTGTATGATTTATTTGGCAAGTTTTGCACCAAATGTGCTTTCTGATGGAACTTTTCTCCCTCTTCTTGTTTTAATAAATAAACATTGAGTACCCATATGACATCTCTGGCAGCATCAATCAATTGTGAGACTTCTTGCACATAAAATAAGACTGTACACTGAAAGATTGTGTATATGCCAAGTCAAGTCAGCTTTATTATTTTTTTCATGTACTTATGTTGTACTTAATGAAGTGGATGTCCTGTGTATATATAAGGTCAACCAAAACATGACAGTATTTTCACTGCTGTCATCTTATTCTGTTTTTTGGAATTCATCTTTCCATTACATTAAAATTAAAAACAAAACACATGTATTGTGAGCGGCCTGCTTCTATTTTTTACCCACTTGGGTACTTATGTTGTACTTAATGAAGTGGATGTCCTGTGTAAATATAAGGTCAACCAAAACATTACAGTATTTTCACTGCTGTCATCTTATTCTGTTTTTTGGAATTCATCTTTCCATTACATTAAAATTAAAAACAAAACACATGTATTGTGAGCGGCCTGCTTCTATTTTTTACCCACTTGCCATTTGAATTACGGTAATGCATCTTCCAGGTTGATTGCACATCCAAAATGTTGGCTTGCACACTTTGACCACACCACTAAGTTCTTAGTTCGCCAGATGTTAGACAGAAAAAAAAATCTCTTTCTTATTGTGCTACCTGTGTGAGAGGCAAAATATGTTTACAGTGATCAGATGACCATTTTTATGATGACCTGAGGAAAAGAGGGTCACATTTTGGAGAGTGCATCAATGTGGGAGCTGGATTACTTCTCTCTGACTGCCCTCATTTATGGACTAGACTGGACTGTACAAGCAAACTCCAATGGGGCAGACAAACACAAGAGGTCACCATGTAGAAGGGAGTTGCAGGGGAGATCAGCTGCAAATGGTTTCCTCTTCAAGTGTTTCATAAAGAGCAGGCTTCAGATAGCTGTGTGATTAATATGCTGATGTGCCCGTGTAATTGATGAAAAGCAGTGATCGCTGTGTTGAAGATGTTATGAGATGTGCTGGTCCAATGTGTAAAGCAGATACTATCACGTTGGAGTGTTGCAACATTCCTGTAAACATGTTTTCATTGATGGCATACTTCGGGAAGTAATCGTGCAACACATTTCTCATTTGTAGCACATTTATTTTTAAAAAATAGCAAACAGGAAATAATTTGAGCTAAATACCAAAATTTGTATGATCTGAATACTTTTGATGTACCCTGTAACCACCGTTGAAGGAAAATGTATATTAAAAAAAACACTCTCCTGTCTCCTTCTGTATTTTTGTCATGAAGTTGATTGTAGTCAACTCAGCAGGGCTTACTGCAGGCGTGACCGCAGGTTGTCCTGCAGCATTTCTGCTCCTCTGGACATTGACCATCATGGTAGCAGTACTCTGCACACATGGGAGTTCCTTGGGGCAGAGCGCAACGGCCCGGCTTCACTGACATACCAAAACACAAAAGATTGCATGGTTACAAAGCAAAAAAGTACCAAACGGACCAATGCGGCCACGGGGCACTAAAAACTCTTAAGCTAACCTTTGTAAGGGACCGTGCACTCGTGTCCGCATCCGTTGGAGCAGCATTTCTCCTCATTGGGACAGTCACTGTCGTCATAGCAAAACTCGGCACACTGCCCATAGCCCCACTTTCGACGCGGACACACTCCTGGTTTATCTGAAAATCAGATCCCGAAATGAGCAGGTTTTAATGAAATGTTCTGTAAACCCGCGTTGTTACAGCTACAGCTGCTGTGTAAGCGCCACACAAATAAAATGTGTTGGACGGGTGTGTCGCAGAGAAGCACAAAAGTCTGATTGACTTCCAAAAGGGAAACAAGTTTGTAATTCGTACTGAAAGAAGGAGCGACGCAGACATCTTCACAGTCGAAGACGCAACACTTGTGGTCCCCAGGGCAGTCTTGGTCACTCACACATCCCCTTTTTGATGGTGCAAATAAAGGATTACGGGAACATTCGCCTGGTTTTGGGTGAATCTCTGAGTGAAAGAACAAAACAAAACATCTTGAATCATCCAAGAGTGTCATGTTTTTAAATGACTAAAAATAGCAAAGAAAATGATCAAGAACTTACTGAGAGAATCCTGAGTAAAAACCGGTTGAAATTGCACAAATGCACTGAGCGCTAAAACCAACGCAGAAACAGCGTACTTGTCCATGCTTGTACAAAAAAAAACACTCTCCTGTCTCCTTCTGTATTTTTGTCATGAAGTTGATTGTAGTCAACTCAGCAGGGCTTACTGCAGGCGTGACCGCAGGTTGTCCTGCAGCATTTCTGCTCCTCTGGACATTGACCATCATGGTAGCAGTACTCTGCACACATGGGAGTTCCTTGGGGCAGAGCGCAACGGCCCGGCTTCACTGACATACCACGAATGTGCTCTTGATTCCCTCTGTTGGGACAAACAAGACTTGCAGGTTTGTCGCCCTGAAGGGGATGCTGGGTCCTTGTGCCTGTACAATACAATCACATCCATCCATCCATGTTATTATTCGCTTACCCACACAGGGGTCGCGGGACATGCTGGAGCCTTCCCAGCTGCCTACGGGCAGTAGGCAAGGGACACCCTGAACCAGCTGCCACCCAACCGCAGGGCACACAGAGACATAAAAGCATCAAAAAAGTACCAAACGGACCAATGCGGCCACGGGGCACTAAAAACTCTTAAGCTAACCTTTGTAAGGGACCGTGCACTCGTGTCCGCATCCGTTGGAGCAGCATTTCTCCTCATTGGGACAGTCACTGTCGTCATAGCAAAACTCGGCACACTGCCCATAGCCCCACTTTCGACGCGGACACACTCCTGGTTTATCTGAAAATCAGATCCCGAAATGAGCAGGTTTTAATGAAATGTTCTGTAAACCCCGCGTTGTTACAGCTACAGCGAAAGCGCCATATAAATAAATTGTACGGGAGGGTGTGTTCCAGAGTAGCACTTAAGTGTGATAAACTTTCATGATGGGAAAATCGTACTTAAAGAAGGAGGGACGCAGGCAGCTCCACAGTCAAAGACGCAACACTTGTGGTTCTCAGGGCAGTCTTGATCACACGCGCAGCCCTTGCGTGATGGCACCACTTTCAGAAGACGAGGGCATCGGCCCGCTTTCGGCCGAATCTCTGAGGAAAAAAATCAAAACAAGAAAATACTGAATTAGACGAGAGCGTAAACTCGAAACAGATGTTTTGAAATGAGTAAAAACGGCAAGGAAAATGATAAAGGTCTTACCTGTCAAATTGTTTCGGGAATTCTGAGTAAAAACAACCTTGAACTGCACAAATGCACCGAGCGCTATAACCAACGCACAAACTGTGTACTTATCCATACTTCGACAAGAATGTGTTCTTGTTTTCCCCCCCGTTACTCTTGTTTTCCCCCCGTTAGGACAAACACGACTTTCAGACTGGGGTCGCCCTGGAAGAGGATGCTGGGTCCCTGTGCCTGTACGATACAATCACATTCTGTCGGAATATGTTCTAAAAGCTATTTTTTTCTCATGAAATCATTAACTCTGTATGTGTGGCCCCGTAGCAATCAGATTTAAGATCTTCCTACATATCCTGTTTAAGATAAATAGTAATCCTTTTCAGGATCGATTGGTTGGTCAGATCTAAATCCAGATCCCGATTAATCGTCTTATTTAGTTATTTACATCAAATTAGTTATAGTAACCACTAAAGAAAACTTATTCACGATTTTTTCAAGGTATTAAACGGGACATATATTTGGATAGCGCTTTGTCAAGAGCTGCAGCTGTACCAAAGCGCTTTACAGAGCATTTCACATAAAATAACACAAACAATACAGCACAACATAAAACACGCACAATATAATCATAACTACATGTTTGCACTGTGGTTGAGAGAGGAAAGTTATTTCATTTGTGCTTTATGTTGCACATAGAGCATATTTGACAATAACAACTGACTTGATAACTATTCCTGCATACACCTTGTTTGAAGCAGTTACCGATAAAAGAGAGACTCAATATCCTTTCTCCACTGGATCATAACAATGTGCATGACGTCACACAGGTCGGCTCAATTATCGAGTCATAAAGTGAGCAAATTGTCTTCGTAAAATGTTGTGATGTCTTAAACCCATACAATCTAACCAAATGACTGTAAAACATTTGTTTTGCCTCCAAGAAATTCAGAAATTAAGGATGTATCTTTGTCGAATGTTCCACTTTTACACACGCAATATGGCAACTTATCAACGTCCAATATGGTGCCTAAGGGGTTATCGTACATATTTCCGCGTCTGTGCGAAACACGTCAAGTGTCCAAATAGGAACTTCCCTCCTCAATAGGGAACAAGAACACGAAAGCAGAAATATTAACTTAAGGTGGCGGTAATGCGCACGGACCCTGGTTGCCAACTATACCGGAAGAAAGAAGAAACACAATCGCAATGGAGAAGGAATATGTGCAAATATTGCTTCTGACTTTGCGAGCTTATATTGGAACCCGTCATCGACTTCTTCAGTTTCTCCGTGACATGCATCAACAGAGATTACGTAACAGGAAGAAGGTAAGTTTGATAGTATTGTTATGATGAACACTGCGACCTATTTTCCCGATCTCTCTCAAAGTCTCAAATCTTCATGTCCCCGTGAATCGTCAGTCCACAGCTGGTTAACGTGTGCGTTAATTAGGCCTCGTCTTTGTTTTAAAAGTGAACCATTAATATGATTTTTCGAGGGCTCAACCCTTCAAAAAAGGGAAGTCATGAACCATCATATCATTTGATTTGTCCAGCTCAACCATTATTGGGATACTTTTCGCAACATACAGAATTGTATTTAATTTGTCAATTTATTATGTTGCTGTTTCCCCCCCCAACAAATACTCAGGAACCTTAAAATGTGTTAAATAAACATTGCCGAATAAATCCTTTACGATGAAATCAAGTTACATTTTATTTGGATACTAATTAATTTTTTCTATTACGAATAAAATTTTAGCATTACTCTAATAATAAGGTTGTAAATCAATGCTTACGTTAGAGTTTACCCACATGAACATTATTCCAGCTCGTTTAACTGCTTTGCCAGTTGGTCAAGAAAAAAAACACAATAATAAATGGAATTTAATCTGTTATTTTATCATCAAGCGGGATGGACAATGTCTTTTTAATGGTGTCTCAGAATCACTTTATTACAGCTGCGGTTATTGTTTGTCTTGGGACAACTCGAATTTACAGGTGCTGTTGTGGCTCATATCAAGGCGAGCGCCACCTTCTGTGTGGATGCGTCCGCGTTCTCGGCACTGGTGGGACCACGTTGTTCCGGATTTCAGCCCTTCGCAGTTCCAGCAGAATTTCCATTTATCCAGGAAGACCTTTGAGTACATCTGCGGTCGGGTGAGACGTGCCATGGGGAGAAGGGACACAAATTTCCGTCCCTCGATCCCTTTTGAAAAGAGAGTCGCGATTGCCGTTTGGAAGCTCGCCAACGGCGGTGGCTACAAGACCATTAGTCGTCTCTTTGGGGTGGGCCTGAGCACCGTGTACTTGTGTGTGCGAGACTTCTGCATCGCGGTCACTAAGCTACTCCTTCCCATCCACATCAGATGCCCCGATGCTGACAAATTGGTGGAGATGTCCACCTTGTTTCACGGCATTTGGGGAGCACCACAATGTGTGGGTGTACTCGGTGCTTGCCACATTCTCATAGCGATTCCGAATGAGAACCCCCAACACTACAGAAACCAGAAAGGCGGATACTCTGTCATTCTCCAAACGGTTGTGGATGGAAAAGGACACTTTTGGGACATATGTGTTGACTCTCCGGGGAGTGCGTGTGACGCCGCAGTGCTACAGCAGTCACCGTTGTGGGAGCTTCTAAGCGACGGGCAATTGTTGGGTCAAAACAAAGTCGACATCTCGGGCCGTGATGTTGGCCATTACCTCATTGGTGGCCCATCGTACCCCGCGGAGGAGTGGCTCATGACACCCTTCTGCGACACGGAAGACCTGACTCCGGAACAAGTCGCCTACAACTCCCGACTGAACGTTGCAAGGTCCGTTTTAGAAACAGCCCTCGGGAGATTGAAAGGTCGATGGAGATGCCTCACGAAGAAACTGGACTGCAAAGTGGAGCTCGCCAGGGAAATGGCTATTGCCTGCTGTGTACTGCATAACATTTGTGAAGAACATGGTGACGATTTCCAGGAGGCGCAGCCTGAAAGTCCACCTGGTCAGACTTCCCCTATGGACTGTACCGCACAAGGGCCTGGTATTAGAACCGCATTGCTGCAGTACTTTAGCGGGGACAATCAGTGAATGTCATCCATCCATCCATTTTACATGCCGCATAAACCAGCGCCTCTCCTGAAGGAACACTACTTGCCGGGCCCGTCGCCAAAGCATCACAGGATGCACAGATGACTCACAAAAATGTAAGGATCTTAGGCTTTCGCGTGAAATTTCGGGATGAACCTAAAATGCACTCTACCCTTACCAGCGGAACTTATTTGGACCATGTCTGAACTTTGAAATCTGAAATGTCCAGCTGTTCAGTGCTTCGGTTGTTTTTGCACAACATTCCTCTCGCAAGGAACTAACTAAATGTCAAAATTCACAGTATGCGTTTGGTTATTTATTTATGTATGTCATTTCCGAGGAGATCCACTTCTATACCTTTATTGATGAGACTCGATAAGCTCAGTTAGCCGCCACCTTTCTGAGAACATCCTTGAGTACTGTTCAATCGCTCGGTGTCAAAATGTGTACAGCGTGATGGGAGCTGTTTGAATGCCAATTCTGATTGAATCAGGATATTTTAGTCATCCATTCATGAATCGAACTCCTATTTTGAAATTTGCCATTGTATGATGGCTATTTAAAATGTATACTGTGAAGGAAGATCAACCTAAAAATATCATCTAAAGGTGTGGCAGGCCGCCGTGCATCATGGCCCACAACTGCAAACTATCATTTCGAACATCTTGTTAAATGTCTTTGATAGTGTCACGTAAAACAGGAGTGAATGATTTTATCGTGTGTCAGCCACGTGTCCACAGAGGTTTTTCTTAAACTATGGCACAGGCCCCTTGAGGTACTTGTTCAAATGGCGTTTCTGGTTACTGTACCAAATGTGATGACATGTCATGGTTTCTCCCTCCTGTGTTGTCATTTTAACATCAGGGTTGATTACGCAGCTCAGATTAATTTAAAAGCACACATTTTTAATAAAAAGTTTTAAAACCACAGTGTCATATTCGTAATTGATGACAAAGTAGAATCACCTCAAAATTTTACACCTGGTGATAGTCTCCACTCCTGTTTTTAATATTCTAACCAACCTATTTAGATAAATGACACATGATTGAATACAGATGTATGCCCCATTAGATTTGTTCAAGTGTACTTAATGAATTATCTTGTCAATGTGCCCTGAAGAAGAAAGTCCATCAATAAAAATCTACAGCAAGTCTTGTTGATCTTCCATCCCGCTTGTCCTCACTATGTCGGGCTGAAGTCGACAACATTCACCATCACTCGACAAGAATATTTTTGGAATGTGGGAAGAAACCCAAGAACGCAAACGTCACACGAGACGGCCGGAGCAGCCTCACGAACGTGCTCATCACTTTTATACCAAACGTACTGTTTTGGGAACACTTGGAGGGATAAAATAGAGCGTAATGGACGTCATTACATGGTGGGGTATACCTAATGAAGCGTCCGTTTTGTGTGAGTATATTCTCATCACCAACCGACAGAGGGCGCTGTCGTATCATTGCATGATGCCGACCTGCAATAGAAAAGGTCCCACTTAAAGCCATTGGAGGCTGCCTCACCTTCAATATCAGTTCACTTGCATAATTTCGATACGTTTTCCACTTCTTTTCATTTCAGTTTCATAAATAAGCGCAAATAAATAAAAGTCACATTTTTAAATAGCCAGTTTGTTTTAATCGGCCTCACAGTGCAGGAGTGCACGGTTAGATTCCGGCTCCGGCCTTCCTGTGCAGAATTTGCATGTTCTCCCCATGCCTGCGTAGGTTTTCTCTGGGTACTCCGGTTTCCTCCCACATTCCAAAAAAAAAAAAAAAAACATGCATGGCAGGCTGATTGAAAACTCCAAATTGTCCCTAGGTGTGAGGGTGAGCGCGGACGGTTGTTCATAAATGTGTGCCCTGCGATTGGGTGGCACCCCCCGCGACCCTTGAGAGAGGAAGCGGATTACAAACTGGATGGATGGATGAACTACTGTAAATAAAAACAAAGTCAATGGCGTGTGTCATGTCATTACTAGCACGGTCAAATTAATTTCTTACTTTTGTTTTTCACCTTGTGACATCATCTCTCAGCATTCACATGCAACCAGCAAAATCATTCAAAAAAAACATTTTTTTTTTTTTTTGTGGAATTAGACATGCATGCAGTTGCGGATCTTTTGTGCCATGAACATTAGACTGCTTCTCCCCAACCTTGAACAGCGCAGCTTTATACGGGAACGAGTCAATGACTCCCATACGCCTTCATATA
>NW_017805839.1:903533-908389 GCF_001891065.2 Hippocampus comes | reverse complement strand
TCCACACGCTGATGTACAACAACCACCCCTACCGGTCGTTTCCCGTACTGCTGCTGGACTTGGTGCCCTGGTACCTTCGTCTCTACATACACACCCTCAGCGTCACAAGCAAGGGGAAGACGAACAGGCCCAGTGAGTAAAGAGCAACACGAGTCACTCACTCAAGTCTTCAGC
This sequence comes from Hippocampus comes, assembly GCF_001891065.2. Classification (NCBI taxonomy): domain Eukaryota; kingdom Metazoa; phylum Chordata; class Actinopteri; order Syngnathiformes; family Syngnathidae; genus Hippocampus; species Hippocampus comes. The sequence goes on along the minus strand of NW_017805839.1, from coordinate 908,215 downwards.
TGGCGACTCAAGATGAACCAGTTATTCATGCGGCAAATTTTCATGATTGTTGATTTGACGACAAAGTGGCAACTAAATTTGAATTAAAAAAAAATCCTGGCAAATCCTGCCACCTTTTGTACTTGACATAAATTGTAAATGGCAACACCCAGGGATAACTCGACTTGTCCCAAGTAATTCTACACGGTTCCGACTTCAAATTCTGAAATGCGTCTGTTGTCCTCAACACATAGAGAGCTTGAGGTTGTTTTTTTTTTTTTTTTTTCTGACATGAGCCCGAGAATTGTCCCGTTTCATAAAATCATGACTCCTCATGTAACTCTCTGGTATCCGATTTATCCTCGTGTTGAGCTTCCTCCTTGCGACATCATAGGCCTTTTTGATTTCTTGCCTGGCATCTCAACTCATCACAGCCATCCAACTGTCAAAGCAAATGCGCATTTGGTCAAGATCAACTTCATTGTCAAATGTGCTCGATGTACAACATGCAGCACAGATGAAATTTCTTTCCTCTCAATCCTCAGTGCAAACATGCTGTGCATTAAAACGCGCCCAGCAGCTCAAGATAAGGCAGCGAAACTAAATTGTATCAAAAAGACATATTTATCAAACATATTTGTTGTCTGTTGCACCAACGCCGCAAAATGTCCGCTGTATGTCGTAAACGCCTTCATCGTGACAATGTTTAACTTTGTGCCGCGCCACTGCCGTCAGGTTACATCCACTATGAGCCGTCCAAGGACCGTGTGAAGCCGCACACGCTGGAGATGCTGGTGCAACTTCCCCCCAACTCTGTCACTGAAGTCACCGTGCATTTTGACAGAATTCTGCTCAAGTGGACAGAGTACCCCCCTGACCCGAATCATGGCTTCTATGTCGGGTTTGTTTTCGTTTCGTTAGTCCCCCCCCCATCACGTTTGCTTTTTCAACAGTGTTGCTGACAATGTATGTGCATTTAAAAAAATCTGACTCATTTCTCTCTTTGGTGTTTAGGTCCTCTGTTGTCAGTTCCCTTGTCCCGAGCATTGTTGCCATGGATACAAACGCCACACACGAATGCCCTCTTTTCAACAGTTTGTAAGTATTTTGTCAGATGTCTGACTCTACAAAATCGTAAGGTTCTCCTCTAATGTGAGTATCACATCTGCATCCAGCTTCCCCAGCAAAGAAGAGACCAGTTACTTTGTGCGCCTCTATACAGAACCTCTGCTGGTCAACCTGCCCACACCAGACTTTAGCATGCCTTATAATGTCATCGGTCTGAACTGCATTGTAGGGGCTGTGGGTTATGGATCCCTCTTCAACCTGCTCACGCGCAATTTCCAGATAGGGGAGCCAAGGCCGGGAGTGGCCAAACGCATTGCCAACGTAATTCGGAAAATGCGGCGACATGCCCGCTCTACTCTGTTCCTTTAGTTAAAGCCACTGATCAATGCGCCCAATTCAGGGAGGAACTGATTGATTTTTATTTTTTATATATTTATTTGGAAAACATGTTTCCAGGATTGTGTGTGTCACTTGAGGACATGTTAACACACTTGGATTGAAAATAGATGGAGGACAGGATCCTGTCGTGGTCAAGCATAAGCAAGCAGGTAAGCAGAATTTCTGAGCTCATTCCTGCCCAAGCCGAGATCACAACAGACCGTCTTTGCTGTCGTAGGGACAATTAAGTTTCTGCAAACATACACACACCTGTAATGTTTTCCAACCTTTATTTTAGCCAGGGCACATTTTGAAGGAAAATATTTTTGTCATGAAGTTGATTGTTGTCAACTCAGAGGGGCTGAGAACAGGTGTGACCACAGGCTGCCTGGCAGCATTTCTGGTCACCTGGACACTGACCGTCATGGAAGCAATGGTCTACACACGTTTCTTGGTGCAGAGGGCAGCGGCCCGGCTTCACTGACACACCAAAACACAAAAGAGGGCAGGGTTACAGAGCAAAACATACCCAAGGGAACAATGCGACCACAGGGTAGTGAAAATCACTTAAGCGAACCTTTGAAAGGTAGCATGCAATTATATCCTCCACATCCGTTGCGGCAGCATTTCAACTCGTCGGAACAGTCTCTGTCATCAAAGCAGAGGAAGGCACAATACCCTAACTGCCCTGTTGTATCCGGACACACTCCTGGCTTATCTGAAAATCAGATCCCGAAATGAGCAGGTTTTAATGAAATGTTCTGTAAACCCGCGTTGTTACAGCTACACCTGCTGTGAAAGTGCCACACAAATAAAATGTTTTGGAAGGGTGTGTCGCAGAGAAGCACAAAAGTCTGACTCCCATTAGGGAAACAAGTTTGGAATTCGTACTGAAAGCAGGAGGTTTGCAGACATCTTCACAGTCGAAGACGCAACACTTGTGGTCCCCAGGGCAGTCTTGGTCACTCACACATCCGCTTTTTGATGGTGCAAGTAAATAATTACGGGAACATTCGCCCGGTTTTGGGTGAATCTCTGAGTGAAAGAACAAAACAAAACATCTTGAATCATCCAAGAGTGTCATGTTTTTAAATGACTAAAAATAGCAAAGAAAATGATCAAGAACTTACTGAGAGAATCCTGAGTAAAAACCGGTTGAAATTGCACAAATGCACTGAGCGCTAAAACCAACGCAGAAACAGCGTACTTGTCCATGCTTGTACGCGAATGTGCTCTTGATTCCCTCTGTTGGGACAAACACGACTTGCAGGTGTGTCGCCCTGGAAGAGGATGCTGGGTCCTTGTGCCTGTACGATACAATCACATCCAACCTTTCATCCTTTTTATGATCCACTTGATCCTCAAGTACACACACACACACACACACACACACACACACACACACACACACACACCCGAGGGACAATCAAGAGTCTACCGTCTTTATTACCGATTTGCTTTACTGTTTGTTGTATATGTTAAATTGCTCCATGTACAGCGCTTTGTATGCAGCGATGGCTGAAAGTGCTCGATAAATACAGTTGAGTTGAGAAAAACATTCTGTCGTAATTGTTTCCAAGAGCTTTTTTTTCTTGTGAAATCACACATTATGCTTGGCCCTGTACCGATCAGATTTGGTATCATCCTACATGTTCCGCTGAAGATAAACTAATAAACCACAATCTTTTTCAGTGTTGAGTAATTCGTCTCACAGACACTTATAAAAACTCCGTGATTCGTCAGATGTTTGCTTATTTTTAGGAGAGCGGAGAGTTTATCATTGAAATGCATATTTTCAAACATGTTACGTGTCTTTGTCACTGTCCGATCTCAATCCAGATCTTGATTAATTGTGTTATTTAGTAATTTATATCAAATTACTGATACCAACCATAAAAAAATCGGATTTACTATTTTTTCATTGTATTATCCATCCATCCATTTTCTGATCCGCTTTATCCTCAGGCGGGGGACACACTGAACTGGTTGCCAGCCAATCACCGGGCACCCATAAACTAACAACCATCCGCAGTCAAACTCACACGAGGCACAATTTAGAATGTTCCATTAATTGACCTGCCATGCATTTTTTTGGAATGTGGAAGGAAAAGGCAGGGGGAGGGCATGCAAACGCCACAGAGGAGCCAGAGCTGGAATGGAACCCTGCACTTCTGCACTGTGAGGCCAATACGCTCACCAGTCAACACCCGGCCACACTTTCTAAACAGCTCCAGCTGTAACAAAGGGCTTTACAGACCATTTCACATAAAAAAAAAAAAATAATAAATAATACATGATAACATAAAACACAGACAACAATAGAATCGTAACTATTCCTGCATATACTGTACCTTGTTTGAAGCAGTTATAGATAAAAGAGGTGAGTCAGTCTTCATTCTCCAGTGGAGTAGAGACGTCATGAAAAATTTTACATGACGTCACAAACGTCTGCTCCAAACTAAATTTGACATTACACAAGAATTATTGAGTCATAAAGTGAGCAAATTGTCTTCGAAAAATGTTGTGATTATAATCATTGCCAGATACCGTACAATTAAAACTTTTTGTTCAGTCTTAATCCTGTACAATCTCACCAAATGACTGCCAAACAGTTGCTTCGTCTCCAAAACAGAAAATAACGATTCATGTTTGTCGAATATTCCACTTTTCCACACACAAAATGGCGACTCATCAACGTCCAATTTGGTGCCTCAGGGGTTAATCAACATTTGCTCATCATTTTGGCTTACAATTTTGATCAGGCTCTATTTTGAGGAAGCATTATTTTAGGTAGAAATAATGCTTTTTTAAAAGTGTTATTAAGTTAAAAAAAATTTAACTTTGTTAACATTTTTAACTACACCACGTTATATTTAGAGATGATTGTGCGCGATGGTTATGATGGGAAGAAACAATTACATTCGATAACATGAGTGAGTGCTGCCAGACGCATCGACATAATTGTTGGCCACGTGATGAGCGATGCCATTCCTGGCGTGTGGTCACTGGTCACACCTGCTCTTCAGAAAAACTCCGTGGGCCGCACCAAACACTTCAGTGATAATCACAACAGTATAGAAAACTGATTAAAGTCAGTTTAACAGATTCGTGGGAAGTTAACTTTGGCAAGCTATTAACTAGCTTTCAACCCCCCCCCCCACCCCCCACCATCACGTTTGTTTATTCAACAGTGTTGCAGACTGGATATGCATTTTTTAAAAATCGGACTAATTTTTCTCTTTGTTGTTTATGGCCTC
>NW_017805839.1:861239-900217 GCF_001891065.2 Hippocampus comes | reverse complement strand
AAAAAAAACACTCTCCTGTCTCCTTCTGTATTTTTGTCATGAAGTTGATTGTAGTCAACTCAGCAGGGCTTACTGCAGGCGTGACCGCAGGTTGTCCTGCAGCATTTCTGCTCCTCTGGACATTGACCATCATGGTAGCAGTACTCTGCACACATGGGAGTTCCTTGGGGCAGAGCGCAACGGCCCGGCTTCACTGACATACCAAAACACAAAAGATTGCATGGTTACAAAGCAAAAAAGTACCAAACGGACCAATGCGGCCACGGGGCACTAAAAACTCTTAAGCTAACCTTTGTAAGGGACCGTGCACTCGTGTCCGCATCCGTTGGAGCAGCATTTCTCCTCATTGGGACAGTCACTGTCGTCATAGCAAAACTCGGCACACTGCCCATAGCCCCACTTTCGACGCGGACACACTCCTGGTTTATCTGAAAATCAGATCCCGAAATGAGCAGGTTTTAATGAAATGTTCTGTAAACCCCGCGTTGTTACAGCTACAGCGAAAGCGCCATATAAATAAATTGTACGGGAGGGTGTGTTCCAGAGTAGCACTTAAGTGTGATAAACTTTCATGATGGGAAAATCGTACTTAAAGAAGGAGGGACGCAGGCAGCTCCACAGTCAAAGACGCAACACTTGTGGTTCTCAGGGCAGTCTTGATCACACGCGCAGCCCTTGCGTGATGGCACCACTTTCAGAAGACGAGGGCATCGGCCCGCTTTCGGCCGAATCTCTGAGGAAAAAAATCAAAACAAGAAAATACTGAATTAGACGAGAGCGTAAACTCGAAACAGATGTTTTGAAATGAGTAAAAACGGCAAGGAAAATGATAAAGGTCTTACCTGTCAAATTGTTTCGGGAATTCTGAGTAAAAACAATCTTGAACTGCACAAATGCACCGAGCGCTATAACCAACGCACAAACTGTGTACTTATCCATACTTGGACAAGAATGTGCTCTTGTTTTCCCCCCGTTAGGACAAACACGACTTTCAGACTGGGGTCGCCCTGGAAGAGGATGCGCGGGGGACACACTGAACTGGTTGCCAGCCAATCACCGGGCACCCATAAACTAACAACCATCCGCAGTCAAACTCACACGAGGCACAATTTAGAATGTTCCATTAATTGACCTGCCATGCATTTTTTTGGAATGTGGAAGGAAAAGGCAGGGGGAGGGCATGCAAACGCCACAGAGGAGCCAGAGCTGGAATGGAACCCTGCACTTCTGCACTGTGAGGCCAATACGCTCACCAGTCAACACCCGGCCACACTTTCTCAACAGCTCCAGCTGTAACAAAGGGCTTTACAGACCATTTCACATAAAAAAAAAAAAATAATAAATAATACATGATAACATAAAACACAGACAACAATAGAATCGTAACTATTCCTGCATATACTGTACCTTGTTTGAAGCAGTTATAGATAAAAGAGGTGAGTCAGTCTTCATTCTCCAGTGGAGTAGAGACGTCATGAAAAATTATGTGTGGCCCCGTAGCAATCAGATTTAAGATCTTCCTACATATCCTGTTTAAGATAAATAGTAATCCTTTTCAGGATCGATTGGTTGGTCAGATCTAAATCCAGATCCCGATTAATCGTCTTATTTAGTTATTTACATCAAATTAGTTATAGTAACCACTAAAGAAAACTTATTCACGATTTTTTCAAGGTATTAAACGGGACATATATTTGGATAGCGCTTTGTCAAGAGCTGCAGCTGTACCAAAGCGCTTTACAGAGCACGTCACAAACGTCTGCTCCAAACTAAATTTGACATTACACAAGAATTATTGAGTCATAAAGTGAGCAAATTGTCTTCGAAAAATGTTGTGATTATAATCATTGCCAGATACCGTACAATTAAAACTTTTTGTTCAGTCTTAATCCTGTACAATCTCACCAAATGACTGCCAAACAGTTGCTTCGTCTCCAAAACAGAAAATAACGATTCATGTTTGTCGAATATTCCACTTTTCCACACACAAAATGGCGACTCATCAACGTCCAATTTGGTGCCTCAGGGGTTAATCAACATTTGCTCATCATTTTGGCTTAACAGAGCATTTCACATAAAATAACACAAACAATACAGCACAACATAAAACACGCACAATATAATCATAACTACATGTTTGCACTGTGGTTGAGAGAGGAAAGTTATTTCATTTGTGCTTTATGTTGCACATAGAGCATATTTGACAATAACAACTGACTTGATAACTATTCCTGCATACACCTTGTTTGAAGCAGTTACCGATAAAAGAGAGACTCAATATCCTTTCTCCACTGGATCATAACAATGTGCATGACGTCACACAGGTCGGCTCTTTGCTCATCATTTTGGCTTACAATTTTGATCAGGCTCTATTTTGAGGAAGCATTATTTTAGGTAGAAATAATGCTTTTTTAAAAGTGTTATTAAGTTAAAAAAAATTTAACTTTGTTAACATTTTTAACTACACCACGTTATATTTAGAGATGATTGTGCGCGATGGTTATGATGGGAAGAAACAATTACATTCGATAACATGAGTGAGTGCTGCCAGACGCATCGACATAATTGTTGGCCACGTGATGAGCGATGCCATTCCTGGCGTGTGGTCACTGGTCACACCTGCTCTTCAGAAAAACTCCGTGGGCCGCACCAAACACTTCAGTGATAATCACAACAGTATAGAAAACTGATTAAAGTCAGTTTAACAGATTCGTGGGAAGTTAACTTTGGCAAGCTATTAACTAGCTTTCAACCCCCCCCCCCACCCCCCACCATCACGTTTGTTTATTCAACAGTGTTGCAGACTGGATATGCATTTTTTAAAAATCGGACTAATTTTTCTCTTTGATGTTTAGGTCCTCTGTTGTCAATTCCCTTGTACCGAGCATTGTTGCCATGGATTCATCCTGTGAAGGACATGATAAATTAATTCCACTTCAAGGGTCTTTTGCTGTTGCACTTGTGTGAGATTTAATAACTGTGCACATGCATACATATGCATACCGGTACACCCGCGTGCACACACACGCACGCGCACGCGCACACACACACACACGAATGCCCTCTTTTTTCAACAGTTTAGTATTATATCCGGCATAATAATCCAGTATTATGCCGGATTTCTGACTCTACAAAGTCAGAAGTCGTGTCTGCCTCCGGCTTCCCCAGCAAAAAAGAATCCAGCTACTTTGCGCACCTCTACACAGAACCTCTGCTGGTCAACCTGCCCACACCAGACTTTAGCATGCCTTATAATGTCATCGGTCTGAACTGCATTGTAGGGGCTGTGGGTTATGGATCCCTCTTCAACCTGCTCACGCGCAATTTCCAGATAGGGGAGCCAAGGCCGGGAGTGGCCAAACGCATTGCCAACGTAATTCGGAAAATGCGGCGACATGCCCGCTCTACTCTGTTCCTTTAGTTAAAGCCACTGATAAATGAGCCCTATTCAGGGAGGAACTGATTGATTTTTATTTTGTATTTTATTTTTTTATATTTATTTGGAATACAAGTTTCCACGATTGTGTGTGTCACTTGAGGACATGTTAACACACTTGGATTGAAAATAGATGGAGGACAGGATCCTGTCGTGGTCAAGCATAAGCAAGCAGGTAAGCAGAATTTCTGAGCTCATTCCTGCCCAAGCCGAGATCACAACAGACCGTCTTTGCTGTCGTAGGGACAATTAAGTTTCTGCAAACATACACACACCTGTAATGTTTTCCAACCTTTATTTTAGCCAGGGCACATTTTGAAGGAAAATATTTTTGTCATGAAGTTGATTGTTGTCAACTCAGAGGGGCTGAGAACAGGCGAGACCACAGGCTGTCTGGCAGCATTTCTGGTCACCTGCACACTGACCGTCATGGAAGCAATTCTCTGCACACGTTCCTTGGTGCAGAGGGCAGCGGCCCGGCTTCACTGACACACCAAAACACAAAAGAGGGCAGGGTTACAGAGCAAAACATACCCAAGGGAGCAATGCGACCACAGGGTAGTGAAAAGTCACTTAAGCTAACCTTGGAAAGGTGGCATGCAATTGTATCCTGCACATCCGTTGCGGCAGCATTTCAACTCGTCGGAACAGTCTCTGTCATCAAAGCAGAGGAAGGCACAATACCCTAACTGCCCTGTCGTATCTGGACACACTCCTGGCTTATCTGAAAATCAGATCCTGAAATGAGCAGGTTTTAATGAAATGTTCTGTAAACCCGCGTTGTTACAGCTACAGCTGCTGTGTAAGCGCCACACAAATAAAATGTGTTGGACGGGTGTGTCGCAGAGAAGCACAAAAGTCTGATTGACTTCCAAAAGGGAAACAAGTTTGTAATTCGTACTGAAAGAAGGAGCGACGCAGACATCTTCACAGTCGAAGACGCAACACTTGTGGTCCCCAGGGCAGTCTTGGTCACTCACACATCCGCTTTTTGATGGTGCAAGTAAAGCACGACGGGAACATTCGCCTGGTTTTGGGTGAATCTCTGAGTGAAAGAACAAAACAAAACATCTTGAATCATCCAAGAGTGTCATGTTTTTAAATGGCAAAGAAAATGATCAAGAACTTACTGGGAGAATCCTGAGTAAAAACCGGATGAAATTGCACAAATGCACCGAGCGCGAAAACCAACGCACAAACAGCGTACTTGTCCATGCTTGTATGCGAATGTGCTCTTGATTCCCTCTGTTGGGACAAACACGACTTGCAGGTGTGTCGCCCTGAAGAGGATGCTGGGTCCTTGTGCCTGTACGATACAATCACATCCATCCGTTCATCCTTTTGATGATCAACTTGATCCTCAAGTGGGTTGCGGGGCATGCTGGAGCCTTCCCAGCTGCCTTCTGGCAGTAGGCGGGGGCCACCCTGAGCTGGCTGCCAGCCAACTGCAGGGCACACAGATACATACAACCATTGGCACACGCACACACACACACACCCCTAGGAACAATTTAGAGTTTTGGTTCACACATGCCTGCTCTAAAACAACGTGAAAAAATATCACTGCTTACAATCAGACAAAATGTCACAAAAAATAGCTACATTGAAATGATGATCGTGTCTCCATTTATTCACAAATTTATTTTTTCAATGTGAAATTCATCTGGGCCCATTGAGTTGCGCACAAAGTTTTTTTTTTCTGCTGTGTGAATGGCAACAAGTTGGTTCGCATGTCAATTGCACTTTCTGCCATCTGGTGGAAGAGCATTTTAATTGTTCAGCCTGTCACCAGACAAAAACACCACATTCTTCTTCTTCAATAAATAAATTCTGGACCAATTAAGTGAAATTGTCCAATTATTGGGAATCACTGCACGAGTGGATACATTGAGCACTTGGTCTTCATGTGCATTACTGCGACACAACGGAGTTTGTTTGCCTTGGCAAAATGGTTGATGCTTTATTTATTTGCAGTTATCCTTTTGTTTGCACTGCTGTTTAGTATGCATTTGTGAAAAGCAATACCGTCGTCTGGGACTCTCTACCAATCAAGCTCTCTTTTACTTTTTGCACTTATGGTGATATGTATTCAGCTTTTATTTGGCCAGGCAAGCTACATGCAAAGTACTGACTATGACTGCCCATTCATGGAGCGATAGCCTGACAGGAAGACGGCGGCAGTCGTTTGAGGGCTGCAACTAATCAGCTGAACTTTTTCAAAACATGCACAACAGACTTCACATTTTATTCAGTTGCTGTAACTTTTGTCTCATCCCATCAGGGGTTCCCACAGTGAGTCACTTGTATGATTTATTTGGCAAGTTTTGCACCAAATGTGCTTTCTGATGGAACTTTTCTCCCTCTTCTTGTTTTAATAAATAAACATTGAGTACCCATATGACATCTCTGGCAGCATCAATCAATTGTGAGACTTCTTGCACATAAAATAAGACTGTACACTGAAAGATTGTGTATATGCCAAGTCAAGTCAGCTTTATTATTTTTTTCATGTACTTATGTTGTACTTAATGAAGTGGATGTCCTGTGTATATATAAGGTCAACCAAAACATGACAGTATTTTCACTGCTGTCATCTTATTCTGTTTTTTGGAATTCATCTTTCCATTACATTAAAATTAAAAACAAAACACATGTATTGTGAGCGGCCTGCTTCTATTTTTTACCCACTTGCCATTTGAATTACGGTAATGCATCTTCCAGGTTGATTGCACATCCAAAATGTTGGCTTGCACACTTTGACCACACCACTAAGTTCTTAGTTCGCCAGATGTTAGACAGAAAAAAAAATCTCTTTCTTATTGTGCTACCTGTGTGAGAGGCAAAATATGTTTACAGTGATCAGATGACCATTTTTATGATGACCTGAGGAAAAGAGGGTCACATTTTGGAGAGTGCATCAATGTGGGAGCTGGATTACTTCTCTCTGACTGCCCTCATTTATGGACTAGACTGGACTGTACAAGCAAACTCCAATGGGGCAGACAAACACAAGAGGTCACCATGTAGAAGGGAGTTGCAGGGGAGATCAGCTGCAAATGGTTTCCTCTTCAAGTGTTTCATAAAGAGCAGGCTTCAGATAGCTGTGTGATTAATATGCTGATGTGCCCGTGTAATTGATGAAAAGCAGTGATCGCTGTGTTGAAGATGTTATGAGATGTGCTGGTCCAATGTGTAAAGCAGATACTATCACGTTGGAGTGTTGCAACATTCCTGTAAACATGTTTTCATTGATGGCATACTTCGGGAAGTAATCGTGCAACACATTTCTCATTTGTAGCACATTTATTTTTAAAAAATAGCAAACAGGAAATAATTTGAGCTAAATACCAAAATTTGTATGATCTGAATACTTTTGATGTACCCTGTAACCACGTTGAAGGAAAATGTATATTAAAAAAAAAACACTCTCCTGTCTCCTTCTGTATTTTTGTCATGAAGTTGATTGTAGTCAACTCAGCAGGGCTTACTGCAGGCGTGACCGCAGGTTGTCCTGCAGCATTTCTGCTCCTCTGGACATTGACCATCATGGTAGCAGTACTCTGCACACATGGGAGTTCCTTGGGGCAGAGCGCAACGGCCCGGCTTCACTGACATACCAAAACACAAAAGATTGCATGGTTACAAAGCAAAAAAGTACCAAACGGACCAATGCGGCCACGGGGCACTAAAAACTCTTAAGCTAACCTTTGTAAGGGACCGTGCACTCGTGTCCGCATCCGTTGGAGCAGCATTTCTCCTCATTGGGACAGTCACTGTCGTCATAGCAAAACTCGGCACACTGCCCATAGCCCCACTTTCGACGCGGACACACTCCTGGTTTATCTGAAAATCAGATCCCGAAATGAGCAGGTTTTAATGAAATGTTCTGTAAACCCCGCGTTGTTACAGCTACAGCGAAAGCGCCATATAAATAAATTGTACGGGAGGGTGTGTTCCAGAGTAGCACTTAAGTGTGATAAACTTCCATGATGGGAAAATCGTACTTAAAGAAGGAGGGACGCAGGCAGCTCCACAGTCAAAGACGCAACACTTGTGGTTCTCAGGGCAGTCTTGATCACACGCGCAGCCCTTGCGTGATGGCACCACTTTCAGAAGACGAGGGCATCGGCCCGCTTTCGGCCGAATCTCTGAGGAAAAAAATCAAAACAAGAAAATACTGAATTAGACGAGAGCGTAAACTCGAAACAGATGTTTTGAAATGAGTAAAAACGGCAAGGAAAATGATAAAGGTCTTACCTGTCAAATTGTTTCGGGAATTCTGAGTAAAAACAATCTTGAACTGCACAAATGCACCGAGCGCTATAACCAACGCACAAACTGTGTACTTATCCATACTTGGACAAGAATGTGCTCTTGTTTTCCCCCCGTTAGGACAAACACGACTTTCAGACTGGGGTCGCCCTGGAAGAGGATGCTGGGTCCCTGTGCCTGTACGATACAATCACATTCTGTCGGAATATGTTCTAAAAGCTATTTTTTTCTCATGAAATCATTAACTCTGTATGTGTGGCCCCGTAGCAATCAGATTTAAGATCTTCCTACATATCCTGTTTAAGATAAATAGTAATCCTTTTCAGGATCGATTGGTTGGTCAGATCTAAATCCAGATCCCGATTAATCGTCTTATTTAGTTATTTACATCAAATTAGTTATAGTAACCACTAAAGAAAACTTATTCACGATTTTTTCAAGGTATTAAACGGGACATATATTTGGATAGCGCTTTGTCAAGAGCTGCAGCTGTACCAAAGCGCTTTACAGAGCATTTCACATAAAATAACACAAACAATACAGCACAACATAAAACACGCACAATATAATCATAACTACATGTTTGCACTGTGGTTGAGAGAGGAAAGTTATTTCATTTGTGCTTTATGTTGCACATAGAGCATATTTGACAATAACAACTGACTTGATAACTATTCCTGCATACACCTTGTTTGAAGCAGTTACCGATAAAAGAGAGACTCAATATCCTTTCTCCACTGGATCATAACAATGTGCATGACGTCACACAGGTCGGCTCAATTATCGAGTCATAAAGTGAGCAAATTGTCTTCGTAAAATGTTGTGATGTCTTAAACCCATACAATCTAACCAAATGACTGTAAAACATTTGTTTTGCCTCCAAGAAATTCAGAAATTAAGGATGTATCTTTGTCGAATGTTCCACTTTTACACACGCAATATGGCAACTCATCAACGTCCAATTTGGTGCCTAAGGGGTTATCGTACATATTTCCGCGTCTGTGCGAAACACGTCACGTGTCCAAATAGGAACTTCCCTCCCCAATAGGGAACAAGAACACGAAAGCAGAAATATTAACTTAAGGTGGCGGTAATGCGCACGGACCCTGGTTGCCAACTATACCGGAAGAAAGAAGAAACACAATCGCAATGGAGAAGGAATATGTGCAAATATTGCTTCTGACTTTGCGAGCTTATATTGGAACCCGTCATCGACTTCTTCAGTTTCTCCGTGACATGCATCAACAGAGATTACGTAACAGGAAGAAGGTAAGTTTGATAGTATTGTTATGATGAACACTGCGACCTATTTTCCCGATCTCTCTCAAAGTCTCAAATCTTCATGTCCCCGTGAATCGTCAGTCCACAGCTGGTTAACGTGTGCGTTAATTAGGCCTCGTCTTTGTTTTAAAAGTGAACCATTAATATGATTTTTCGAGGGCTCAACCCTTCAAAAAAGGGAAGTCATGAACCATCATATCATTTGATTTGTCCAGCTCAACCATTATTGGGATACTTTTCGCAACATACAGAATTGTATTTAATTTGTCAATTTATTATGTTGCTGTTTCCCCCCCCAACAAATACTAAGGAACCTTAAAATGTGTTAAATAAACATTGCCGAATAAATCCTTTACGATGAAATCAAGTTACATTTTATTTGGATACTAATTAATTTTTTCTATTACGAATAAAATTTTAGCATTACTCTAATAATAAGGTTGTAAATCAATGCTTACGTTAGAGTTTACCCACATGAACATTATTCCAGCTCGTTTAACTGCTTTGCCAGTTGGTCAAGAAAAAAAACACAATAATAAATGGAACTTAATCTGTTATTTTATCATCAAGCGGGATGGACAATGTCTTTTTAATGGTGTCTCAGAATCACTTTATTACAGCTGCAGTTATTGTTTGTCTTGGGACAACTCGAATTTACAGGTGCTGTTGTGGCTCATATCAAGGCGAGCGCCACCTTCTGTGTGGATGCGTCCGCGTTCTCGGCACTGGTGGGACCACGTTGTTCCGGATTTCAGCCCTTCGCAGTTCCAGCAGAATTTCCATTTATCCAGGAAGACCTTTGAGTACATCTGCGGTCGGGTGAGACGTGCCATGGGGAGAAGGGACACAAATTTCCGTCCCTCGATCCCTTTTGAAAAGAGAGTCGCGATTGCCGTTTGGAAGCTCGCCAACGGCGGTGGCTACAAGACCATTAGTCGTCTCTTTGGGGTGGGCCTGAGCACCGTGTACTTGTGTGTGCGAGACTTCTGCATCGCGGTCACTAAGCTACTCCTTCCCATCCACATCAGATGCCCCGATGCTGACAAATTGGTGGAGATGTCCACCTTGTTTCACGGCATTTGGGGAACACCACAATGTGTGGGTGTACTCGGTGCTTGCCACATTCTCATAGCGATTCCGAATGAGAACCCCCAACACTACAGAAACCAGAAAGGCGGATACTCTGTCATTCTCCAAACGGTTGTGGATGGAAAAGGACACTTTTGGGACATATGTGTTGACTCTCCGGGGAGTGCGTGTGACGCCGCAGTGCTACAGCAGTCACCGTTGTGGGAGCTTCTAAGCGACGGGCAATTGTTGGGTCAAAACAAAGTCGACATCTCGGGCCGTGATGTTGGCCATTACCTCATTGGTGGCCCATCGTACCCCGCGGAGGAGTGGCTCATGACACCCTTCTGCGACACGGAAGACCTGACTCCGCAGCATTTCAACTCGTCGGAACAGTCTCTGTCATCAAAGCAGAGGAAGGCACAATACCCTAACTGCCCTGTCGTATCTGGACACACTCCTGGCTTATCTGAAAATCAGATCCTACTCCGGAACAAGTCGCCTACAACTCCCGACTGAACCGTGCGAGGTCCATTTTAGAAGCAGCCCTCGGGAGATTGAAAGGTCGATGGAGATGCCTCACGAAGAAACTGGACTGCAAAGTGGAGCTCGCCAGGGAAATGGCTGTTGCCTGCTGTGTACTGCATAACATTTGTGAAGAACATGGTGACGATTTCCAGGAGGCGCAGCCTGAAAGTCCACCTGGTCAGACTTCCCCTATGGACTGTACCGCACAAGGGCCTGGTATTAGAACCGCATTGCTGCAGTACTTTAGCGGGGACAATCAGTGAATGTCATCCATCCATCCATTTTACATGCCGCATAAACCAGCGCCTCTCCTGAAGGAACACTACTTGCCGGGCCCGTCGCCAAAGCATCACAGGATGCACAGATGACTCACAAAAATGTAAGGATCTTAGGCTTTCGCGTGAAATTTCGGGATGAACCTAAAATGCACTCTACCCTTACCAGCGGAACTTATTTGGACCATGTCTGAACTTTGAAATCTGAAATGTCCAGCTGTTCAGTGCTTCGGTTGTTTTTGCACAACATTCCTCTCGCAAGGAACTAACTAAATGTCAAAATTCACAGTATGCGTTTGGTTATTTATTTATGTATGTCATTTCCGAGGAGATCCACTTCTATACCTTTATTGATGAGACTCGATAAGCTCAGTTAGCCGCCACCTTTCTGAGAACATCCTTGAGTACTGTTCAATCGCTCGGTGTCAAAATGTGTACAGCGTGATGGGAGCTGTTTGAATGCCAATTCTGATTGAATCAGGATATTTTAGTCATCCATTCATGAATCGAACTCCTATTTTGAAATTTGCCATTGTATGATGGCTATTTAAAATGTATACTGTGAAGGAAGATCAACCTAAAAATATCATCTAAAGGTGTGGCAGGCCGCCGTGCATCATGGCCCACAACTGCAAACTATCATTTCGAACATCTTGTTAAATGTCTTTGATAGTGTCACGTAAAACAGGAGTGAATGATTTTATCGTGTGTCAGCCACGTGTCCACAGAGGTTTTTCTTAAACTATGGCACAGGCCCCTTGAGGTACTTGTTCAAATGGCGTTTCTGGTTACTGTACCAAATGTGATGACATGTCATGGTTTCTCCCTCCTGTGTTGTCATTTTAACATCAGGGTTGATTACGCAGCTCAGATTAATTTAAAAGCACACATTTTTAATAAAAAGTTTTAAAACCACAGTGTCATATTCGTAATTGATGACAAAGTAGAATCACCTCAAAATTCTACACCTGGTGATAGTCTCCACTCCTGTTTTTAATATTCTAACCAACCTATTTAGATAAATGACACATGATGGAATACAGATGTATGCCCCATTAGATTTGTTCAAGTGTACTTAATGAATTATCTTGTCAATGTGCCCTGAAGAAGAAAGTCCATCAATAAAAATCTACAGCAAGTCTTGTTGATCTTCCATCCCGCTTGTCCTCACTATGTCGGGCTGAAGTCGACAACATTCACCATCACTCGACAAGAATATTTTTGGAATGTGGGAAGAAACCCAAGAACGCAAACGTCACACGAGACGGCCGGAGCAGCCTCACGAACGTGCTCATCACTTTTATACCAAACGTACTGTTTTGGGAACACTTGGAGGGATAAAATAGAGCGTAATGGACGTCATTACATGGTGGGGTATACCTAATGAAGCGTCCGTTTTGTGTGAGTATATTCTCATCACCAACCGACAGAGGGCGCTGTCGTATCATTGCATGATGCCGACCTGCAATAGAAAAGGTCCCACTTAAAGCCATTGGAGGCTGCCTCACCTTCAATATCAGTTCACTTGCATAATTTCGATACGTTTTCCACTTCTTTTCATTTCAGTTTCATAAATAAGCGCAAATAAATAAAAGTCACATTTTTAAATAGCCAGTTTGTTTTAATCGGCCTCACAGTGCAGGAGTGCACGGTTAGATTCCGGCTCCGGCCTTCCTGTGCAGAATTTGCATGTTCTCCCCATGCCTGCGTAGGTTTTCTCTGGGTACTCCGGTTTCCTCCCACATTCCAAAAAAAAAAAAAAAAACATGCATGGCAGGCTGATTGAAAACTCCAAATTGTCCCTAGGTGTGAGGGTGAGCGCGGACGGTTGTTCATAAATGTGTGCCCTGCGATTGGGTGGCACCCCCCGCGACCCTTGAGAGAGGAAGCGGATTACAAACTGGATGGATGGATGAACTACTGTAAATAAAAACAAAGTCAATGGCGTGTGTCATGTCATTACTAGCACGGTCAAATTAATTTCTTACTTTTGTTTTTCACCTTGTGACATCATCTCTCAGCATTCACATGCAACCAGCAAAATCATTCAAAAAAAACATTTTTTTTTTTTTTTGTGGAATTAGACATGCATGCAGTTGCGGATCTTTTGTGCCATGAACATTAGACTGCTTCTCCCCAACCTTGAACAGCGCAGCTTTATGATTGTGTGTGTCACTTGAGGACATGTTAACACACTTGGATTGAAAATAGATGGAGGACAGGATCCTGTCGTGGTCAAGCATAAGCAAGCAGGTAAGCAGAATTTCTGAGCTCATTCCTGCCCAAGCCGAGATCACAACAGACCGTCTTTGCTGTCGTAGGGACAATTAAGTTTCTGCAAACATACACACACCTGTAATGTTTTCCAACCTTTATTTTAGCCAGGGCACATTTTGAAGGAAAATATTTTTGTCATGAAGTTGATTGTTGTCAACTCAGAGGGGCTGAGAACAGGCGAGACCACAGGCTGTCTGGCAGCATTTCTGGTCACCTGCACACTGACCGTCATGGAAGCAATTCTCTGCACACGTTCCTTGGTGCAGAGGGCAGCGGCCCGGCTTCACTGACACACCAAAACACAAAAGAGGGCAGGGTTACAGAGCAAAACATACCCAAGGGAGCAATGCGACCACAGGGTAGTGAAAAGTCACTTAAGCTAACCTTGGAAAGGTGGCATGCAATTGTATCCTGCACATCCGTTGCGGCAGCATTTCAACTCGTCGGAACAGTCTCTGTCATCAAAGCAGAGGAAGGCACAATACCCTAACTGCCCTGTCGTATCTGGACACACTCCTGGCTTATCTGAAAATCAGATCCTGAAATGAGCAGGTTTTAATGAAATGTTCTGTAAACCCGCGTTGTTACAGCTACAGCTGCTGTGTAAGCGCCACACAAATAAAATGTGTTGGACGGGTGTGTCGCAGAGAAGCACAAAAGTCTGATTGACTTCCAAAAGGGAAACAAGTTTGTAATTCGTACTGAAAGAAGGAGCGACGCAGACATCTTCACAGTCGAAGACGCAACACTTGTGGTCCCCAGGGCAGTCTTGGTCACTCACACATCCCCTTTTTGATGGTGCAAGTAAAGCACGACGGGAACATTCGCCTGGTTTTGGGTGAATCTCTGAGTGAAAGAACAAAACAAAACATCTTGAATCATCCAAGAGTGTCATGTTTTTAAATGGCAAAGAAAATGATCAAGAACTTACTGGGAGAATCCTGAGTAAAAACCGGATGAAATTGCACAAATGCACCGAGCGCGAAAACCAACGCACAAACAGCGTACTTGTCCATGCTTGTATGCGAATGTGCTCTTGATTCCCTCTGTTGGGACAAACACGACTTGCAGGTGTGTCGCCCTGAAGAGGATGCTATTTGGACCATGTCTGAACTTTGAAATCTGAAATGTCCAGCTGTTCAGTGCTTCGGTTGTTTTTGCACAACATTCCTCTCGCAAGGAACTAACTAAATGTCAAAATTCACAGTATGCGTTTGGTTATTTATTTATGTATGTCATTTCCGAGGAGATCCACTTCTATACCTTTATTGATGAGACTCGATAAGCTCAGTTAGCCGCCACCTTTCTGAGAACATCCTTGAGTACTGTTCAATCGCTCGGTGTCAAAATGTGTACAGCGTGATGGGAGCTGTTTGAATGCCAATTCTGATTGAATCAGGATATTTTAGTCATCCATTCATGAATCGAACTCCTATTTTGAAATTTGCCATTGTATGATGGCTATTTAAAATGTATACTGTGAAGGAAGATCAACCTAAAAATATCATCTAAAGGTGTGGCAGGCCGCCGTGCATCATGGCCCACAACTGCAAACTATCATTTCGAACATCTTGTTAAATGTCTTTGATAGTGTCACGTAAAACAGGAGTGAATGATTTTATCGTGTGTCAGCCACGTGTCCACAGAGGTTTTTCTTAAACTATGGCACAGGCCCCTTGAGGTACTTGTTCAAATGGCGTTTCTGGTTACTGTACCAAATGTGATGACATGTCATGGTTTCTCCCTCCTGTGTTGTCATTTTAACATCAGGGTTGATTACGCAGCTCAGATTAATTTAAAAGCACACATTTTTAATAAAAAGTTTTAAAACCACAGTGTCATATTCGTAATTGATGACAAAGTAGAATCACCTCAAAATTTTACACCTGGTGATAGTCTCCACTCCTGTTTTTAATATTCTAACCAACCTATTTAGATAAATGACACATGATTGAATACAGATGTATGCCCCATTAGATTTGTTCAAGTGTACTTAATGAATTATCTTGTCAATGTGCCCTGAAGAAGAAAGTCCATCAATAAAAATCTACAGCAAGTCTTGTTGATCTTCCATCCCGCTTGTCCTCACTATGTCGGGCTGAAGTCGACAACATTCACCATCACTCAACAAGAATATTTTTGGAATGTGGGAAGAAACCCAAGAACGCAAACGTCACACGAGACGGCCGGAGCAGCCTCACGAACGTGCTCATCACTTTTATACCAAACGTACTGTTTTGGGAACACTTGGAGGGATAAAATAGAGCGTAATGGACGTCATTACATGGTGGGGTATACCTAATGAAGCGTCCGTTTTGTGTGAGTATATTCTCATCACCAACCGACAGAGGGCGCTGTCGTATCATTGCATGATGCCGACCTGCAATAGAAAAGGTCCCACTTAAAGCCATTGGAGGCTGCCTCACCTTCAATATCAGTTCACTTGCATAATTTCGATACGTTTTCCACTTCTTTTCATTTCAGTTTCATAAATAAGCGGAAATAAATAAAAGTCACATTTTTAAAGAGCCAGTTTGTTTTAATCGGCCTCACAGTGCAGGAGTGCACGGTTAGATTCCGGCTTCGGCCTTCCTGTGCAGAATTGTCATGTTCTCCCCATGCCTGCGTAGGTTTTCTCTGGGTACTCCGGTTTCCTCCCACATTCCAAAAAAAAAACATGCATGGCAGGTTAATGGAGCACTCTAAATTGTTCCTAGGTGTAAGTGTGAATGTGAATGGTTGTTCGTCTCTATGTGCCCTGCAATTGGTTGGCAACCAGTTCAGGATGTCCCCCGCCTACTGCCCGAAGACAGCTGGGATCGGCTCTGGCAAGGCCGTGACCCTTGTGAGGATAAGCAGATTAGAAAATGGACGGATGGATGTTTCAAAGGATCAGTATCTGATAACTGCAGTGACGTATTTTCCTGAAACACATCTGCATCATCTTCCATAGATGCCGCTGCAATGTATCTATGCAAATCTATTCTGGCTGGATTTGAATTGATTGACAGGTACACCCAAACCATCAAACACACTCAGTCTACTCGGTTATTATGCTCGGTGCAGTGAGCAGACAAGTAACATTAACCCCAGGGGAGTAAAGGCCATGCAATTTGGATGTCTAAATGCACTGCTTCTTGCAAGCTCAGAGCTCAGTAGCCAGCCTGGGCTTTTTTTGGTAAAGTTTTATTTATTTATTTTAACCTAATCACATTTATTATAATATAGTTGACTCTTCCAAGGTGTCTTATGTACAATTCCGATGATTGAATACGACATCATAATTTAATGGTTTTGAGGTCTTTATATGTGGTTTTCTTTTGTGCACTCATCACACAGAATCTTTGGAATGTATCATTTGTGCTCCCTCCCTTCAACCTTTTCTACCCCCCCCCTCTCTCTCTCCCCCTCCAGCACCTCCCATGTCCTTGGGAATTCAATTATGGAAAAGTGTAGCTGGAAACCTTTCCTCTATGTATTCATATAAGGAGGCTTGGCTCGTGGGTGATATTGTATGTCCTTGAAATGATGTAGATGCTATCAGTTTCAGTGGCTGGCTGTCAACGTTGCATATGGGAATGAAGTAGAGAAGGGCAGTTTAGACTGTAAGTGGGGAAAAAAAATAGTTCTCAAATTTTTATTGATCCGGATCTGAAACTTGCAATTAAGCCGAAGATATGGTTGGAAAACACTTGCGTAATGGATCATAGAAAGTATAGTCCAGTTAGCTTCATGTTATTGTGACTATCACACCTCAAATTGCGTGCACTGTAGACACGGTATCTGTAAAGCTAAAGTCTCGAGTCTGGAACAGTTTTTCGACCCACAAAATGACTAAAACTGACAATAACAAGGCATGTATGAAACTGGCCTTGCCAAAAAAAGATCATACCCTAAACTTCATATCTTGCTGCACATCCTTTTGGGGCAAGCGCTACAATCAGGCGATTTCTGTCACTCTCATGTGAGACTTGTGCACCTGTCGACAGCTATTTTGGCAAACTGCTCCTGACAGCATGTTTAAGCTCCTCCCACAAATGTTGAATATGATTTATATCACAAATCTTTGGAATAGTCCATTGTGTTGCTCTTAAACTGTTCTTGGCTCTTTTGGGGTCCCAGTGCCATGTCAATCTTGAGATGATGTTATTTGTTTAAAGCTACCCGGTGGCGGATGCAGCAAAGTAGCCCAGAACAGGACCGAGCCTCCTTTGTGTGTCAGGGTAGGTAAGGTGCTCTTTTTCTTCGGATTCTTCATATTTACGTCTGCAAACACAGAGCTTCTGTGACTTGTCAAAAGCTCCAGTTTGTTTTTCTCTTTGTTGTTTCAGTCCAATCACTTTCAAGTTATTCCAGTGACCACTGTGGCTTTTTCTTTCGGGGAAGGGTACCAAGAATTGCGTGTTTGTGTTCCTATTGTAGCCTTAAAAAAATCATTCTTGTGAATGGTTGATAGACATTCATTCTAAAGTCGAATTACTAACCAGACAAATGGGCATAATTCAGTGACTCATGCTGCTACTGTGTCCACAGTGACCCCCCCCCTCCAAAAGAGTCTGAACTCCAACCTTTGACCTTAGCACCCCCCCCCCCCTCCTTCCTCGGGCTGCTTGACTCAATCATGTATTACGTTGTGCATTAACCGGCCGTTGACCTCTGCATGCTAAACCCGAATGCCAAATCATCTCCACCCTTAGCAATCGCACCGCTGATTCTGTTATCCACTCTAGCTTCGGGCTTCAAAAGTGTCTCAAATGACTTGTCTTATCTAAATCACCCAAATGGTAGCTGACAGAGAGATAGAGAATTGCTATATTTTCATTTTGTAACTTTATTTAAAAAGGCTCCTCTTGCCGCCTGACATTGGGAACCTCTCCATTTGTCACTGAAACGTTTTTGCCATGATGACCAATAAGCTTGACCGTTGCCCCCCACCAATATGTCGACTCACCCCGCTAATACAGAGAGTAATGGTCATCGGGCGATAATTTTTTTCAAAGTCAAGATAATGCTAATGCTTTTAATGATGAAGCATGCACCGAAATCCCTCCCCATCATCCAATTGTCTCCCGTGGTGGCGAGGCTGGCCTTGTCGCCCCGTGGGAGATCCGTGATGTATTCAGCCAGCCAGGCCTTGGGAGCAAAATGAAAACAAATGTAGTGTAATAAAAGAGAGAAGATGAAGTGATTCTGTGATGATGCTTTCCACCGCTGTTATAAATCAGAAAATAGAAGCGGAGCGAGTCATTTATGCTTCCACCTTCACACGATATACACAAATAAAGAAGGAATACGGCATACATGCACACATTTAGTGTTCTTCTGTGACTACGGCAACTGCATTAATTGCAAAGATTATTCACCTTGGCGTTTGGAGTTGACATGGTTGGATATGTCATACTGCTTATCCGGAGCCTTTCCCATCTGCCAAAGGGTGAGGGGTGGGATAGTGGGAAGTGTGTGGGGTCGATCAGAGAGCTGACCTATGGAGAATGCCAACCCTACACACTAGGAGCAGTCAAACTCCCCCCCCTCCCCCCACCCTCCTTTTTCCTTTGCTTGAAGCGATGGCGTTGCTGGGGCAAGCCTCCTATCTCCTATTAGAATGTTATATAGATTATTATACACAGCACTTGTCATATTATCCAGAACTGATAAAGCTGCACTCGCACAAGAGAATAAGCTCTAACTCCACCGAAAGCTGTTGGGTCTTTTCATTTTCATGACCATTCGCCAAACCCCATGCAAACAGATTGCACCAACTCAAATGATCATTCTCAATAATTATTTACAATTTGCAAGAAAACGAATTGAATACTTTTGAAGTGACCAAGACAGTCGCCTGATCTTGATTCAGTCAGCGAAGACTGTAAAAACTGCAAACAAGAAGCAAGTGAAGATCACTCCCCAAAAAAAATTGTTACTGTTGCTTTAATTCCTCCTGTGGTCAACGTGATATATTTGCGAGTACAATTCACTCACACATCTTAACTGTTTGATTTCGAATCTATTATTGTTTGTATTGTTTCGTTCTTTGAGTTCATTAGTCTTATTTGTTTTTATCCACACCCCTTGTGATGGTCTATCTCCAAAAGGCGGGGCGCACATTTGCAAATACAGTACAGTCGAGTCAAGACAGTACCAGAGAAGCACGAAGCTGTCATCCTGCTCTTCACCCGCAGGAGTCGCTGTGGTGCCGATGTAAGACTTGTACTCCATCGGGGGGGGGGGAAAGCTGCAGTCCCGATGCTAGTCATTGTGCAATTGTGACAACTTTCATTATACAGGAAATAAAACATCTACAGTGCTTAACATATCTATCAAGCCACATGTCATCGTTTGTCTCAGAGACCAGCCAAGCGTCATGAATTGCTTTACTGTGGACGCTCTCATCTTTTCCGTGAGCTCTCAAAAGTTTTCGCATTTTCAACAGTAGTGATACATTTCCAAAATGTATTTACTTAGTTTCCTAGTCAAAACCGAGCCTCTGAGAAGTCAGAAATAACCCAATTGTAACATTCAACCACTAAAACGGAATATTCTGCCATGCCATGCACATGAATGACATCATGTAGACATTTAAAAAAAAATCAAGCTTGTGCCCCCCCCTTTTTTTTTGCAGCACAACAGTAAAACTGAAAACGTACCCTTAAGAATGACATTTTAGCATTGAAAATATCAATTTGGTGAAAAAGCCTAGACCAGTACTGTATACTAACTTACAGCCCACAACCCCCCCAAAAAAGAAACTGTAGCACTGTATGTCTGACTCATTGCGAATTATCTTGGCCCAGATTTTGCCCAGATAAATTCAGATTTAAAGAGAGAACAACTGGGACTGATTAAGAAGAGGGAAATGCATCCTCCTCTTCATAGTGTGTTTAGATTTTAGAATCAATACCAAAGTGAGGAGTGATTTCTTTCCCCTGCTGTATTAGCGCCACATCCAAAGCCTCCCCTGCCCTCTTTTTACACCTGTAAACTTTGAAGGCGGACTTTAGACGTTCTCTGCTTATTTTCTACACATAAAGAATAATAAACAGAAAATGCAATAAATAATTGATGCCTAATAAGTTGACAGAGAGCACAGCAAGGCTCTTTTTTTGGGGGGGGCAGGAAGAGAGGAAGCATCCTGAGTTGTTTATTTCCTCCTTTGCCTTCCTTTCTTTCTTTTCATGTCCTTCTCATTTTACGAGCCATGAGTCAACACAGCACACGCAAATGATATTTCGACACACAGCGCCATGAATAATGCATTTGAATTTACTTTTATGCCAGAGTTAGACCCCTCTCAGCAGCCGTTCTCTCCATCTACCTTCCCTCCTCATAGTCCCTTCCCCCTTTTATTCTTACCCCACCCTCCTCCTCCAAACCTCCTCCCCGTCCTCCTCTCTTCACTTTTCATCCTCATCAGAGCTCAACCTCATTTCTCTTTTCCATAACCCTCCCTTCCCTTCCTCACTTCTCCTCTCCGTCTTTCGCCTCAACCATCATGGCAGAGAGGAAGCAGTATACAGGATAAGACTCAAGTGTTCCAATATTTCTTATCAAGGTCCTGCTCAGGTGGCTGCTCACTGACACATTTTATAATCATGACTCCAGGAATTGGTGCGCATCACCGATGGACTTGATTTACAATAGATGATTGGACTCCGATATATATGTGAAAGGTAGAAATGGGCTGAAAAGAGTCTTTCACCTTTAACTTTGCATTTAACGATGCTGCTGCTGCTGCTGCAGGTTTTATGTTTTCATGTATTTAAAACACATTTCTACAACAACGGGACAATGAAGTAATTGCGACACTGATGACGACAACATTGAATTGATTCAGTGTCTGAATTTATCGGCTATGACTTTATCTGCTCGAAGAAAGTTATCAACAGCCACCAACAAAGTACAACAACAGCATAATTGCATGTTTATCCACATGGGAAAGAATGGGGTCTGGGATCAAACTCAACTTTATTTATAGAGCGCTTCCATCCATGCATCCATTTTCTAATCCGCTTACCCTCACAAGGGTCGCGGGCGTGCTGGAGCCTATCCCAGCTGTCTTCGGGCAGTAGGCGGGGGACACCCTGAACCGGTTGCCAGCCAATCGCAGGGCACACAGAGATGAACAACCATGCGAACGCCACACATGAAGGTCGGAGCCGGAATCGAACCCTGCACCTCTGCACTGTGAGAACGACACGCTAACGGCTAACCAGTCGTCCAACGTGCCGTCGTAGAGCACTTTAATATTAATAATAATTTTAAAATTCCTTTTCGAATAAAAATAGAATCTTCCAGCCGTTTTTATTTCTCTTTGCCATTTTCGGGTCGCCTGCTGCTCTTGTCGCACAAAAACAAAAGCAAAAGGCAAATTTTATCCTTTGAATACTCACCCGAGCTCAAGTTTCCCAAGATCGGCTGCAGTTTCACGCTTGACAATGGTTACAACTCTGTTTATGTATCACACTGGAGACATATTTTGGAATAATCCACAGTCGTATTCAACTCTTCATCATTCTTTCCATGTTTCTGTCTTTTAGCACTTGAAAGACAAAATGTCCCAAAGGCAAAAGGAAAAGCGCTTGATGTCTTAATTATTACCAGAAGCAAAGGTGATTATATTTTCTGTGCGGATTGTATGTTTTTCTTACTCTTGGCAAAGTTATGCAAATACCACCTTCCTTGGGGGGATGGGTGGTGTGTATATGTGTGTGTGTGTGTGTGTGGGGGGGGGGGGGGGGTTGCAGAGTAAAACTATTCCATTTTGGTATAGGTCCAAAAATGTGGCGCAGATCCATATGTTTCGTTTACATCTTGCCCCTGCGCGAAGGCGCTTTAGCTCCTTGCCTTCCTAACCTTGTGAGGTATCAGACTGCAGCTCGAGTCAAGATTCAAATTGATACAGCATTGGCCTGTCAAAAATAATTAACCATTCAGCATACTTTGAGGAGATTAGCGTGCCAAAGTGCGGTTTGGATTCAACCCAACTCACAATAATGGCAGTTGAGTTGAGCAGCGCAGATGACGACGATGATAAGGTCAGTTTATATTATTAATGATCATTTTACATTTGAGCGCATCATATTATTTCATGTTAAGATGACCTGAATTGCATCCTGTTGTTGAATAATTGCTTCGATACGTTTTTATATTGATAGATTCTGATTGGCTGTTGAAGTAAGACAAAGCAGGAAGTGATTTTAGTTGCGAAGAGTGCGTTCTCGATCGTGCTGCGGTGCAGACGTCTTTTATTTAGCTTTTCAATAAAACTGCATTCAAAGGATTCCATCTCTGTTTTTGCCGTTCGTAAAGTCCATCCATGAAAAACAACGAACCCCTCAACTTACAATAATAATACCTTAACTCATTCAATCCCAGCCATTTTCACTGGAGCAACCCCCTCAATCCCAGCGTTTTACTGGATTTTGACTGATCTTGCAAGGCCCACAGAATATTTGGTTCTAATGCTATTTAAACATGGAGCCTACCAAAATAAAGTTTGGACTCTCTTCTTTCAGCAGAAAAAGTTTTTGTTGCTATCTTTTTCCATTCTTCAGCAATCGGCATTACAAAATGGCTAAGTTTCACGAAAATGGCGATTCCTGGGCAAAAAATGGAGAAAAAGAGCTTTTTGTAAAAGCATGCATTTCAATCACATGAGGCACCACTGCCACCTACTGGTCGCTTTTTTACATGATTTACAATGTAAACGGCTTATTCTCATTCACAGATTGCATCAGACCCTCCTCCTCTCTATGACGCAAAAAAAAAAAGACTTAGACATACAAGTACGTCCTTGGTAGGCGGGGCCTAATTTTAAAAAGACGTAAAAGTACGTCTTGTGGAATGAAAGAGTTAAATTGATTTTATTGTGCGGGTGAACTTTTTAAGCCATGTGTGCCAAACTTACGATACTGCATTCGGCAGTTTCTCCTTCTCTCCTAATACAGAAAACGAGCAGTGTCATTCCATTATTTAAGACCAATTCATTTGTTGAGTGTTTTTGCACTCTCAGATGGATCCTCGACGTTCCTCTCGCCAAACCGATTCCCATCACGCTGACGTTCCCGTAGCTGCCACCTCAGATCAAACGTTTTCGAGATCGCCTGGCTGTGCTTTATTACGACTTACTTTTGTGATCCGGTTTTGAATTGTGAAATCATGCCGAGGAGTGACAATAAGGGAAAGCAGGGGCTGCATAATCGGCTTCATCCTCATCATGCGCAGAGTAGTTCTTCATTCATAATTCACAGACTCACCCAACCCCCCCTTTCCCATTACATCTAATGAAAGCCACTGACCTGAAAATGCTCCGCGAATGAGCTTGGTCAAATGCGACGTGAGCATTGTTTGCATCCGCCCTGTACACGTTACCAGAAAACACCTTCAGTCAATATTGCTGCCACTGCGGCTGCATTTTTAGGGGTATGAAGCATGAAACTGCAAGATGTCATCCCGTTTTTTTATGCACGGTGTAAATTTAGCCTTGAGACACGGAGTGGTGTTTTCACTCGGGTTTTCCTTTCTGCTCTTTTCTATCGAGTCTCAGAACAGGGCGTTTATGTCCATTTTCGATTGGAAGAGCTCTCCCTCCCCTTTTATGACCCACAAACACAATTCTCAGCGATATTCAGAAAGTGCAAAGGCACACAATATTCTCTCCCATTTCTTTTAATATGTTGTGTCTGCGAATACATTTCTGAATGCAATCCACATAAATAGTGTGTATGTGTCCCTTTGGCTGTGTTTTCCTAAGATCAAGCTCTCAGACTGGAATTTATTATTTTTTGGAGGGGTCCATTCGACTGCAATATCCCACAAATACACAGTGTGTCGGTCCTTTACCCTGCAATGCACTGCAAACAAAAAAAAAAAGAAAAAGAAAATGCACACTTTACTAGCAGTGTTAGTTATCGGATCAACATTTGAGATTTATTTTGGGAAAGTCGACATTGATCGTTTTATAGAACCTGTTCTCCAGTCAAAGAAAGTTCAGCACTCTCCTTTTTCTTTTTTCCCTTTCTTGTAAAACATGACTAGCTTTCACATTAAATATATAGGCTGTTTAATCTCAGCTAAATGCATTCGTCACCGTGTTGGCCCGAGGCAGCGACTGTGTTCACGCCGCATCACTGGCTGTGATATCTAAAGCTATCATATCCCTTTAAGCTAGTTTCACTGAGAGCATTTCTTGTTGCACTTAAGTGCATATTTAACAGACTGTCTCGTTTATCCGACGTCGTTCTTCATATTCACTCTTTGGCGATAAGCTGGTTTGCAGAGCAGAGTGGAAGGATCCCCCAACTTTAATCATTTGGGTCTTGCTCCGAGACGAGGGCGAACCCACTTTTGCACGAGTGGTACCACACTTTGAGAATCACTCGGCTAATTCAAATATAATGTGACATTTTTGTATAACTTGTCAATGAAGTGTCACTTTTTTTTTTTTAATTCATGAAGGTATGCTCAGTGCGGGGGTCGGCAACCCACGGCTCCAGAGCCGCATGCGGCTCTTTATCGCCGCCCTGGCGGCACCTTGGAGCTTTTTGAAAAATGTTTGAAAATAGAAAACGATGGGTGAGGGAAACATATTTTTTTGTTTTAATATGGTTTCTGTAGGAGGACAAACATGACACAAACATTCTTAACGTTTTCCAATGCTTTAAAAATGTGTCGAATAAATATTACATGTCAACGTTTCTGTCAACGAGGATTTGCGTCATAGCCTGCGACACACGTTTCTATTAGCAGGACGGGATGCCAGGCAGGTGGCTGTCGTGAAAAAAAAAAACAGCATTTCATGTACAGTTCCCCGAGGGTACTGGCAAAGAATGGGAATGTGGATGGCTGAGAGAAGCATTTTAAACGTGACATGTGAGCTACGATAGTCAGAACGCTGCAAAAGTGCATCCCATGCTTCAATCATTTTAGGGGCCATTATGGCTAATGCTCATTATGGCATGCGTGTGTATGCGCGCGTGCAGTAATGGGTCGATCGCAGGAGGTTGGTTGATCGAAAAGTAGATCTCTCGTCAAAAATGGTTGGGCACCCCTTCTCTGCAGGATGCATTGCAGGGAAAAAAAAACATTTAATCGTGAAGGCTTATTGTGTATTTGTAGCCACCTTAGTCATTTTGATAGTAGGCAAATATAGCTAATATACAGGTAGATTCATACCAGCATGTATTGCCTTCAATGTAAGGCTTATATAAGGCTTTTAATTTTTTTGCGGCTCCAGACATATTTGTTTTTTATGATTATTATTTTTTTTTGGTCTAATATGGCTCTTTCAACATTTTGGGTTGCCGACCCCTGGCTTAATGGAACACCTTTCTTGGTGTACCCGTTTCATCCTTTCTTTCCACATCTTTATGGAAACATCTTGATTTCAGCACCGGTGATGTGTCCATCGTCTCCACCTCATCACAGCGAAAGGTGATTTAGCGTGCGGAGCGGTCCTCCTCCTCGGCGCGTTGCAGCGACAAAGTGTAGTGAACCAAAGCTCCACCCCACCTCCCGATAAAACTGATTTGCTCTGGCATGTATTGTTTGGGAAAATAAATCAGTCCGTTCTTTCCACTCCATGCACTCATGACATCATTTGTTTCCCCCTCTTAACTCAATTATTGTCACTTAGTTCATCTGTAGGCCAACAATGACCTGCAGCCACAAAGTAGACATGGCCCCGCCCTGCCCGTTATGACGGAGAGCAACGGTTCCGCCTTCAGCTTGTAACTTTGGCAAAGTTAAACACAAGCGAACTGGAGAATTCGATGCCTTATTTCTCTGTCGCCCGATCCTCTTTCTCCCCGCCCCCCAGTGAAAGCTTTGAAAGATTATTTTGTCAAAAGGAACATGGAGGAAAAAAAAGAAAGAGTCAATCCATGAAATTGTATTCTGGATTTCTTGTTGCTTTTTTGCAGGAGGGTAACAATGCAGGGTGATTTGAATGATGGGTAATTACGAGATGGGCAAAGACATATTTAACTGATCGATGAAATTGAGATCTCTTTTTAGCCTATTTGGGATGCCCACGTTGCAACTTTTATTTCACTAAATTTGCGTGAAAGTAACTTGTTTGACTGATAATAATAAGAAAAAAAACAAAGTTAATTATTTAGGATTAAACATGATAGGGCAAATGTTATTGAAAAGATCTCTTGTTGTGTCAGTTAGCTGATTAAGTATCATCTACTCCTGCAGATCACCCCCAGATACCTGATCTGTTTTTAAACAGGCACAACGTGCACAAAAACAGCGGAGAGCATGCGGAAGGGCCACTTTTGACCGGCAGTCGGCCGCAATTTTATCAGCCTTTTACTTTAATTGCTTGCGTTTTATTCAGTACAAACCTCATTCCATTCCAATGAAGTTGGGATGTTGTATTAAACAGAAATTAAAAACAGAGTAAAATGATTTGCAAATCATCTTCAACTTATTGAATACACTACAAAGACAAGATAGTTACTGTTCAAACTGATAAATGTTATTGTTTTAAGCAAATAATTCTTTACTTATCATTTTATGGCTGCAAGACGTGTGGCGGTGGTTCGATTCCTGACCTGGCCTTCCTGTGTGGGTACTACATGATAGGTTAATTGATCTCTCTAAAATTGTCGCTGGGTGCGATTGTGAAAGGGAATTGTCGTTTGTCTCTCTGTGTCCTGCGATTGGCTGGCAACCGGTTCAGGGTGTGCCCCGCCTACTGCCCTAAGACAGCTGGGATAAGCTCCAGCATGCCCCCGCGACCTTTGTGAGGATAAAGCGGATCAGAAAATGGATGGATGGATATATATTTGTATTTACGAGCAGTAGTATGTGATTATGATGCATCTCTGACCCCATCTTGTGCCCATAATTTGAGCTATAGGAAACCACTATGCCTGAGGAAAAACAACCAATCAAAGACAGAAGGCGTAACATGTGCGGTTTCAATCATTTGCCATGCACCTGCAAGCACACTCATTTCGGGGACATTCTCGCCTGCAACCCTCGCGTGGATAAACGGATGAGAAAATGGATGGTTGGATGGTTGTTCAGTCGTAGAATTCTTCCTTGCTCTGCGAGAACCCCGGGTTCCGTTCCCGGTGGATGCAGCTCTTCTTGAGTTGAAGCGGATTAGAAAATGGATGGATGGATGTTGCAATAACTGCAAATATCTCTACCGCGGATGATTCCACCTCGAATGAAAAATCTGTTTGGCAAAGTGAGGTGTAGAAAGTACACATATCTCTTTTCATATGTGGGGAATAAAAGGAGAACGTCAACGGAATGCAACGACAGTCAAGTAAAAATTGAGAGCTGAAAGATCTGCTGAAGTACCGTACCCAAGCCGTATGTACCGTACTCGTGATTAGCACAACAGCTGTGCTGAATGACAAAACATTTATGATGGTTTGATTACTCTTTCACCCCGTACTCAGTTGGGCAACCGATTTTCATCATCAGGACCGACTGCTGCGGGCGATGAAATGAAATGAAATGGAATGGAAATAGATGTGTGTCGGAAAATTTGGGGGGGAGGGGGAGCATGGGGGAAGCTTTGTGACGGGTGGCTCAGCACAGTAAGCACTCTTCATCCTCCAAATATTGAGCAAGCACCTGATCCTTGGCTGCTGGTTTGAACTCGACCATATAAGGTCAGGAGGAAGACAAGAAGAGCTGCCGTAAAGAAACAGTGTGTCTCCTTTGATTTGCCCGTGTGGATGATGTCATCTGGTCGGAAAAAAAAGATTCTGAAAGTGGCTTTGTAATCATTGCAGATCAAACAATAGCTAATCTGGAAAATGCGGTGCACTTTGACTTAATTGCTTTCCCTGCAACTCGTTCAAACCATCCTTTTGTTTTACAAGTAAATGAAAAGATTGAATAGAAAAGTGACATCCAAATAATTCAATTTTGAAGGTTGTGGCACTCCAGCTCCAGATATCTCCCAATAACCTCGCACTGTATCATGATATTGAGTCAAGTCCCATTTATTTACATAGAAATAGCCTTCATAACAAACAGTCTCAAAGGGCTTCACATGCCCATCGTTGACAAATATTCTCGACATGCCCTGACCTTAACCCTCAGGAGGGGAATGAAAAACTCAAAAAGAAAACCCATCTGGGGAAAAAAAATGAGAAGCCTTGAGAAGGGGCCGCAGATGGGAGAATCCCCTTGGCTTCAATGGATGCTGAGTGGGCAACATTTGACCCAATATTGCACGATACAATGTAAGTTAGAATGATAGAAAGGTCCATTGAACAAGATGAAAATGTAAGGGGACGCCTTCGGAGAAGTGGGTCCTCACCTTGTTTTTATTTGGGGTTTATGCATCAGATTTCATGTGAGAGTGAAGCTACATCTTTCAAGAAGAAGCTTGGCCTCTCTCTCTCTCTCTCTCTCTCTCTCTCTCTCTCTCGCTTTTTTTTCTCCGCTCGAGAAATGGT
Organism: Hippocampus comes; assembly: GCF_001891065.2. Lineage (NCBI taxonomy): Eukaryota > Metazoa > Chordata > Actinopteri > Syngnathiformes > Syngnathidae > Hippocampus > Hippocampus comes. The sequence goes on along the minus strand of NW_017805839.1, from coordinate 871,649 downwards.
GGAAGATTGGAGTGTCTTGTAGATACAAGTGGGGCATTGTTCTCGTTCCTGAAAAGACAGCTTCCCGATGAATTTTTCAAAAATGTGACGTCGCAGTACTTTCAGTGCCACCAGCAAATTCGCCATATTGGGTGTATGAGTTCAAACAGGCAATATCATCTGTTTTGCTGTTTTTTACTGTTTGTTTATGTTATTGCGGTCACGTTAATTATTATTTCAAGTGACATTCTTTGGCTAGGTAGGGTTGAGGCCTTTCTCATCCTTTTGGGGGGGGCACAAAAGATCAGGAAGTGAACGCAAGACGGACGGATGCACTCTGACGTTTTGTATGGTGGTTTTTTTTTTTTTACTTATTTTATTGTTTTTGTTTTTGGGGGGGTATTTCAAAGTAGGAAAGGGTTCTTGTGCAAGTTTTATTTAATCTTTATTAGAACATAAAGAAACACTTACTAAAAGGATTGAATCCTTAATCTTAAACATTTTTAAAAAATATTTATTTGTTTATTTCACTCAAAAACCATTTTGAGTTTTAGGACAATAAATTCGATATATTTAGTTTGTGCATAAAATTGCTAAGCTTAAATTTTAACATTTTATGACCCCAAACAAGCATTTTAATTTTGAAAAAGGAAATGACAATGAGGATGATTAGGATAATGATCATAAAAATGATTAGGATAATCGTCATGATGATCAAAACAATGACAGTATTATTATTCATTGATTTGGGGGAGCAAGGCTTTATCATGATTGTCCATCATGATTATTATTTGATTATAGTTCATTATTATTTCATTCTATTTATTTATTATTTGTGGGAGGTGCACGAATTTGCGCACCAAACTTACTTCTTGTGACCTCCCAAAATATTTTTGGCTTTTGAGTGTTGTCTATATAACAATGATTCATGATTGTTATGCTCATATTTTTTTTCCTTTTTTTTTTCTCTCTCTCTTTTTCCTGTTGTGGTCATCTTAATACTACTCCGAAGTAACAATCTTGGGCTCAGCGACGTTCAAAAGCCTTCTTGTTCTGTTTAAGCCACAAGTGAACCCAAATTGGAAGCAAGACTGCCGCAGACAAGCATACATGAAAGTCTCCCTTTGTCTTCTCTGACATCGTTTCTCAGTAAGTCGGGTTATAGAGAATTGTGCGGCAGCCTTATTCATCCTATATGCACGGTTTGTGTGGGCGTTCACCTCACAGATGGACATCCTGATCTAAATTATAAGCAGGTTATTCAACGTTGTAGAGAGAAAGCTCACCACTGACACACAATTTGCAGATACTGCTGTGAAAACCCCCGTTTGCCTGATGCATGTGCGTCTTTAGTTCACTCTTGGCAGGAATGCGTCATGCTAAAATGACATGATGACAAAGTGACAAGTGGCCCGCTGGGCGACTCGTTAGCGCGTCGGCCTCACAGTGCAGAGGCGTAGGGTTCGATTCCGGCTCCGGCGTTCCTGTGTGGAGTTTGCATGTTCTCCCCGGACCTGCGTGGGTTTTCTCCGGGTACTCCGCTTTCCTCCCACATTCCCAAAACATGCATGGCAGGTTAATGAAGCACTCAAAATTGCTCCTTGGTGTGAGCGTGAGCGCAAATGGTTGTTCGTCTATGTGTGCCTTGCGATTGGCTGGCAACCAGTTCAGGGGTGTCCCTCGCCTACCCGAAGACGGCTGGGATAGGCTCCAGCACGACTCGCGACCCTTGTGAGGATAAGCGGATTAGAAAATGGATGGATGGATGGATATTCAACCACCTCTGTGTGATTGGCGCATGGAGATGTCCGTCAACTTGAACACACGGTGCAACTCTGCTTACCTTTTGGCGTTGACATGATAGCAGGGGCATCTCACCCGCGGGGCATGCGAATGTTTCTCCATGATTGCGCCTCTGCATGATAGCGTTTCACGCTGTGTAGCTAACCCGAACTTTGGGCTGCAGCCATTGCTCGGAAGTTGCTCTGGATCTTCGCCCAGCTTTGCCGATGAAGTCAGAACAGCTCTCTTACAGAGACACAATCGACATATAATGAAAGACTTAACTTGGTTATTTTAATTTCAAAGCCATGTTGAAAGGTCACGTTCGATCATTTTCATGTGACAGGAGGCGTCCTGGCTGGTCGTATACCGCAAACCAATGAAGTAGGTGATTTGTGGTCACCATAGCGATGACTGAGACAAGATGCATGCTTATTACAAGTCAGTGTAATCAAAATGATTGTCATCTTAACATAAATTACTGTGCAGCAATACGAGTTATTATATTGTTCTTTTTTCCCCCCTATTCTCTAATCCAAACATGAAAGGAGAAATCATGTCTTAAAATATCATCTCCACGTGCTTTCATCAACTCAAAATCCATAACAACTCTTGCTTATCGGTTCCGTTTTAAAAAAAAAAAAAAAAACTCGCCACACTTGGGCTGCATTTATGCTTTTCTCTCCCCCCCTTTTTTTTTTGCTCTTTTGTATTGCAGTGGCAAGATTTTCTCAATGTTCTCTCCCATCTGTGGGAATGTGATACCTTTCTATGGCTGAAGGATGGGGTGGGGGTGGGGGGGAGTGGTATTCTCTAATCCCAGAATCCCTCACATCGAATCATGCAAATTTGGTGCACTTTGAAGCGAATCCAGCTCCTACCATATGCAGAGTGAAAACAACAATCTATTATGCATGCAGTGCACCAAGCTTATGGTAATGCTATTTCACTGCTATTCCCAATAAAGTCAAATTTGCAGATGCACAACGTATCTAAAGTTTCTTTTAAAGTAATATTTGCTCCGTGGTGTGTGTGTGAATAACAAGCAAAGTATTTAGAGGCAGCTGCTGAGGTGTGCTTTGGTCTCACTGTTGCTGCAAGTGAGGCTTGAAAATAGGAGAGTGTGTGTGTGTGTGTGTGTGTGTGTGTGTGTGTGTGTGTGTGTGTGTGTGTGTGAGAAAGAGACTGAGGGTGTTCTCATGATTCAAGTTGTGCTCTTCAAACACAATAACGCAAGTAAAACCTTCTCGCATCCAATCCCTGTGTGTTTGTCACTGCTGTTGGCGAGCGTATTTCTCGTGTTTCTCATCCAGAAGTGGCCACCTTGCTTAATCGCAATCAAGTTGGGCACCTCCATATCATCTTTCTAAGTATGATTTCCTCCTCACAACAAAAATGGCCTGCGTTTTGTATATTACATGCCAAAAAGCTGTCAGCGCTCTTTGTTTCTCAGTCTATGGGTGGATTAACAACACAATGTCGATAAAGCCCCCCCCCCCCACACACACACACACACACCATATTTGTTCAATGCATAATTAGGACCTGCGTCATGCCAAGAATGATTTTCCTTCTTAGCTCATCCTAATTTGGGGGGAGGAATCGTGCAAAGTGTAATTGGCACGATGCTCTGTGACTGGCGGCTCCCAACGGCATCCGTGCTTTGTGAACACACTCTTAATGAAGATAGCAGCTATTCACCTCGTTATCCTGTACTATTATCTCGCTACGGTATTCATATCTGTGTCTATACAACATCCGGCTGTCAACGGAAAATTAATAATTAAATAAATAAACAGCCAGATTGATTTCTGTGTATTCTTACGTAACTATGTCTCGTGTCTCGCCGCCTTGCTTGCAGTACAGACTAACGAGTGATTAGACTTGAATATGTTTGGTTGGGAAATACCGGAAGTTCCCGTGTGAATAAATCCGAGGATGACTAGATGATCTTCTTAGGATAAGAGAAAACAATGTTAGTCGGATAGACCACAAGCCATTTTTAGTCAAGATAGTGGAGCATGACTTAGACATGTATGCAAGAGAAGTCAATTCGAATTAATTTGGGGTCACAAAAGAGTCTCAAAGGGGTTCACATGCCCAAAGATGAAAAATATTAACGACAACCCCTGATCTTAACCCCAATGGAGGGCATGGAATAACTTTAAAAAAAGAAAAAAAAAACATCTGGGGCGGGGGGTGTCAATAAGAAACCTTGAGAAGGGGCCGCAGATGGGGGAATCCCCCTTTCCAGAATGACGAGGCTGCAATAGTGTAATAATTGATATGCTATATAAGTGCGTCAAGTTGTAAGAGGGCAATATTTCACCCGATATGTTAGAATAGCGTAAGAGAAATATTGTTTGAACAACCACAACGTACGTGTGCTGCTATTGCTGCATGACTGTTGTTCCTGTTGCTTCTGGCAAGAATATTAAATCATCTTTAAGCTTATCCGGATCGCTCAGATATTATTTTGGTGATTTTAACTCTGTGTTCTGTTTATGAACCCGCATTATCAACAACTCGGTATACTTTCATACACCTGCCGACCGATCCACCGACCGTCGTTTCTCATCTCTTTCCTTCTGTGAGCAGATCTGAAAGAAGTTGACGAAAAGCAACATCAACAGGTTCGATGCAGTCTAGGCCAGTGTGGGTGGTGTGGAAGATGCAATGGAATATTAGTGAAAAGGACACACACACACACACACACACACACACACACACACACACACATGTGCATGGCCTCACTTGAAGTGATGAGTCAGAAGGTGCTGGGTTGAGCAGGATTAAATAGCTTTCTGGTTTAAAACCACAAAAAAAAAAAAAAAAAAAATCAGATGGTACATTGTATCAGCCAGTGTTCTAATAACGTGTAAATGCATTTCGTGCAATGTTTCCAGTAAATGGTCTTGTCACATGAATTACATTTCAGTTTCTCAGAAAGAGATCCAGTTATTTTCACATGATCACTTTAAACTGTAAGAATATCCTAACTTTTTTTCTATTTCGGATTCAAACGTACATTTTACCATATGTTGGAGAGGAATCATGCATGATACGTTCGTATCTATTTTCATACGCATTTCTTGAAGTACATTTCAGTTTTCAGAAAGAGATCCAGTTATTTTCACATGATCACTTTAAACTGTAAGAATATCCTAACTTTTTTCTATTTAGGATTCAAACGTACATTTTACCATATGTTGGAGAGTAATCATGCGTGATACGTTCATATCTATTTCATACGCATTTCTGAGAGGATTGTACATCAGTGCAACGTTAGCTTACGCTAAACGCCGTCGTCCCTGTCGTGGCAGGAATGCCGCGCACATTCATACACGACGGGAATCCTCCTCCTTCTGAGCTGTGCGCTAACAGCGCACACTTTATGAATCAAGAGGATTTGGGGAATGAAACTGTTAACCTACTGCTGAGCGTGAGCACGCGTTGGCAAGGGACCCCGGATGGGCAACGCGGGGTGGCTTTATCACTCCAACTGGCCCGATGGAGCCCGGTGCTTCCTGCCAGCCAGACTCCTAGTTATTGTATGCCACTGGAGCATTGATTTTCCACACTGTTAGCTCACATTATACCCCCTTTCCTCAGAGGAAAATTGCCAGGATGGAGGGAAAAAAAAAAAAAGGACTCCCTGTGATCGATTGGTGTACTGCGCTACTGAATTCAAGTTACAAGCCGAGGGAGATGAGAAGGGGGAGGTAGAGTGGGGATGAAGATTGTGTGTGTGTGTGTGTGTGTGTGTGTGTGAGAGAGGGGCTCCGGGGCAAATGTGGACCTCAGCAAGTCGGGCTGACGGTTACAATTGTAAAGCAATTCATCGATACATGCATGCGCACAAACTTGCTTTGTGCGTTAGCTCTCAATTGTTGCAAGCTGGTTTCCGCACAAGGTTAAAGTGGGCAGCTGCGTCACACTGGAATATGTTTGTAGAACGAGGGCGTGTTTGAGGGGTTGTTTTTTTTTTTTTTCATCCACTCATCAGACACATGATTAGCGAGACGCAGAGCATTGAAAAACATAGAACAACTGTGTGAAAAAGCAATTATACAGTAATGCTCTTTTTTGATTAATACAGTACTGTCACAGACGTTTTCCCCTTGAACAATTTATTTTATTTTTATGATTGTACTGCACTGCCCACTATTGGATGTTATGCCTTTTATTTTTTCCCCTCTCTCATATCCTTTTATAGGGTCTCATCACTGATACAACTGTTATTTTGTTTTTCTTCTCAAAGTTTTTCTTCAAATTTTATTTACTATAGCAAATTATGATTTCCAGCATTCTAATTGCTCACTTTTTCATGATCATCACCTTTTGATTGCTCCCTTATCGGGAGCATTGTGGCCAGACCCCTACACCCCAATTTACTTGTTTCATTTTTTTTTTTTTGGAAAACGAAAAAGGGGACATGATATGAAGTACAGTCCCCAAAAGGCTTGTGCTATCACTTAGACCTTCACTTAGCCATTTTCTATTAATAAATAATTCTTTCTCCCATTCGCTCTCAGCACTTACTTGTGACAGCTTTAAATTGAAGACATTTTCTTTCATTTTATGTCTTTCTTCACGATTGTTTCATTTTGCATATTCGGTGAGCTTTTATGACTCCGTTTTGCCTGAAGTGATGCACACTGCATGAACTTATTTTATGTGTGCATAAGAAGGTGCAATGGCCTGGATTGTTGCGAATACAATGTAGATTCGTCCTTGCGTATGGGTATGAAAACATCACATTCCTGCGTGTTTTGTCATGTAATATGATCTCAGATAGACTGTGTGGGATATTATAAGGGGAGATTAAGTAACATAAACATTGGGCGGTGGAATGTTACCATAAAATACATCTGTCATTTACAGTGAAGATAAAAAGTCAACACACCCCACTTCAAAAGTCAATTTTTTTGTGGGGGGGGGGGGGGGAAATAAGAAGATTCAAAACATTATCTACAATTAATCTGAATCATAACATGTACAACTCAATAAAGATAATATTAAATATTTAAGGAGGGGAAAAAAACCCCACCAAGCTAGTTCAAAAAGACAAAGAGAAATTGAATACATTGTTTGAAAATAATAAAACATATTATAATTGTAACTATCACCAGCGGCAGTTTTAGGGCGGGTCTAAGTCCTGCACATTCTAGCTAAAGAGTGAACATATTAAACATGAGTTTATGTCGCGTGCTGGTGATAGCATTTAGCTTCAAACTAAAGTGCTATACATTAAGTCATTTTTGGGGGCAAGATGATTCGTAGCTGACGAATGAGGGGGGAAAAATTTGTCAAATTAAAAGTGTAATTAATATGACACTGTGTCAAGTTGCAAATGTACAAATATTACAAGTTTAGCAAAGAAGAACTCACACTCTACAAGGGCCGTGTTTGCTTTGAAAATATCTTATGTAAACTTTTCATGTCGCTGGATTAATTTGCCCTGTCGCAATGAATAAATCAAATGACTCTTAAGGATTCGTGTCAGTGTTGAAGTGGCCACTACATAACTAACCCTGCAGTAGGCCATTAATTAACATCAACATTTGTGAATATTAGTCCTTTGATTTGGTTCATGTCATATTTCACCCAGAGTTTTGGTGTTGAAGGAAATATTCCTCCGAATTTTTCATCTCCTGGACCCAAACTTATCATAGCACTACATACTACAATCTGTTGTGCCAAGATGAAAAAAAGGCATTTACAATACATACAGGGTAACAATAATAAAAGAGGAAGAAGGAAATCCTAGATTTGAGAAGACCAGTGTTAATTATTTTACATAGATTTGAAGAGATGCGCTGTAAAATCAACCTGTTTCGAATACAGTAAACTTTGGCATGTATCACTGATGCAAATATGTTATTATTATTGTTGCTTTTTTTTTGTATGTATTCATTTTTAACTGGGGAAATTCATTTATCCTTCTCACTGCTGTGTATTAACTATTTTGTGATTGTATTCATAACTATTACAGTATTATTAAGGATAGCCTCTTTCCATACACAGGATAACCTTACTTTTTTGAGGGGCTTTTGTTGTGATTCTATTCAAGGTAATTATGCATGAATTTAATTCTCTTGGGAAAAACAAGGAATGATTATACTTGAAGTGTACTATTGTCTCCCAAAATGGGCAGTACTGCATATTACTAACACCCCAAACCACTATTCTTACCACAAGAACAAAATATTTGGCCAACTGATGATTATAAACTGATGAGTCTCTATCTATCTAGCTCTCTAGCTAGCTGGCTAGCTAGCTGCCTAGCTACCCAGCTAGCTAGCTGTCTGTCTGTCTGTCCGTCCGTCATTCCGTCCGCCCACCCATTTGTACGTCCGTCCCATCTATCCAATCTATCTATCGTATCAATACTGAAATGTTATGAAGTTATCCAAATAAATCCTGTTTTGGGAGTAATTTCTATAATTCCCCACAAATATTCTGATTTACCATATTCACTGTCTAGTTAGCCATTCAAACGTCATAGTGAGCAGGATTGGCATTTGCCATTGTTTCATTTTGTCTTTGAGGCAAAAGTGATTGGACCCTCTGAACCTGTGAAGAAATAATCAACGACAGTATTTCAACATTGTCATTAGAAGAGGAGTCCGAATTTAGTTTGTCGCCTGCCTTGTCATCAAAGTAATTCAAAAACTGCTCTTCGTCCATCATAACATTGTAACAAAAATCCTACACGTGTCTAAATGTAAAAGGCATCTTGCATCATCCAAACAGCCATCAGTGTTTGATGTTTATCTACTCAGGGCAATTCATTCGTCTTGGGCACGAGTTGGTGATGAGCATTGTCACTTTAATTACATCCAAGTAAATATTTCATATTGGCCAAATCAGATCTTGTGGCTGCAACATTCCTGTAAATGGAATTTTATCTGTAGCTCAAGACCATTAGTGGCACTGAGTTGTGAGGCAGCCTAGAGGACGGTAATTAACTCCACTCAGCCGTGACTAAACATTTTTGACATTTTTCCTAGTCCGGAATGAACTGTCAGTGTGCAGAGAGAGTAACCATCTTGTCACTTAGTGTTTGTATTAAAAAATAGAATAAAATAAAATACATTTAAAAAAAAAAAAGCTGGGTGCTCTGCAATGCATCCAAAGTTTTCTGTCCGACGTAAATTAAATGCATAAAACTAAAACAGCGTTTTATATATGACTTCTCTATGCTTTTACCATTACGTTTGGAGTTAAAGGGACTTTTTAAAGACTCTTGGTATGAAAGTGGTAAAGACTATAAGACATTGTGTTGAGAGATACATACCTGTTATTCTTGATATATATATATATATATTTTTTTTTTTTTACATGATGACAAAATGTGAAATGAACAAATCCGACAGTAAATTTCCCCCCAATGGTTACGTCTATGTGAACGCAGCGAAAACTAGTCCACATTTGACTCCTCTTCAAGTCAGCATTTGCTGAGGAATCTGGAGTCTTGTCATAATTTCTTCAAATATTTCCAACTTCAGGCCAAGGTCTTTGCTTTTTCTTGTATCGAAGCGCATTCTTCTGGAGAATCCAAGGCCAGATCGAGAAAATGTTATATAGTGTTTTTTTTCTTCCCTTTTTCACTTTTTATGGATGTATCTACGTCAAGAAATAATGAGTTCCATGAGATCCAAGGTGACTTTGAACTTACCATTGGGTGGATATTCAGCTGGCATGTTCATGAAGAACAAAACAACCTTAAGCCGTAATAACCAATACAAGCGTTCTATCAACGTTGCCTTGCTTGAGTAAATTGGCTATACCTGCATTAGGTTTGACGGTTGGGATTGCGTCAAATTGACAGAAAGACGCAATTATAATAGCAGGGGAGGAATATTGATTTGATAAAAGCGTGCAATTACTTTAAAATGGAAGAGCCCCGTCTTGCAAGAGATGTTAGCGTAAATAAAAAGTGTTTGCACTTTACACCGTGGCTTTGATTTTTTTTCAACAGATTCCATCTCCACTGTACTCGATTAACCCGTTCATTTTCCTCTGTGCTCATTTTCTCTTTGGATTCCAAATAGAGTCAATCAGCGCGGGTTGGGTGGTGAGTGGAAGTGGGGAAAGCCGACGGGAACATTAGTGGAAATAATTTTCAATGTCACGTTGGAGTGCGAAGATGATTTGTGCATCCTAGCGAAAAGCGTGCGCAAAGAACTGTTGCTTGAATGCTTGAATGTGTTGCCATGTAAGCACAATTTCAGCATGTATAAAAAAAAGGAGGAAAACTTTTTTATCTGGCAGATGCACCATGATATAGAGAGAGAGAGAGAGAGAGAGAGAGAGAGACAGACAGAGAGAGAGAGAGAGAAAATACCCCCATAAAAAAGCCATCTCTGCTTTCAGTTCAAATAGGTCCTATCATCTCCATGACAACAGTGGAAATGGTAACATGGAAATATATTAATGTAAAACCATGGCAACGTTCTCCAATTGAATTAAGCAGCACCTGTGCACATTACAGAAGAAGATAAAAGACAAAAGGAGGCAGTCTGTGCTTGCCAAGCAGCTGTGGCTTTCAGACCTTTAAAAAAAAAAGCCATCTATTTCCTCAGCACTTTTTTTTTTTTTGCAATGTTTCTCTCTGGCAAATTACCAGAGCAGCGAGGGGTCCCA
>NW_017805839.1:856871-860184 GCF_001891065.2 Hippocampus comes | reverse complement strand
CTCTCTCTGAAAAATAACCAGGGTGCGGGGGGTTCCCCCCCCCCCCCGCCCCCCTCTTTGCGCTCTTATTTGCACAAACAGATGAGCAATAGAATTATTCCGCTCTTTCTCCTCCGTACGCATCGGGATTAAGATTACATTTGCTCTATCATGAGATCAAACCGTGACGCAATGGGCCAACGGTTGTAATTGCTGAAAGGATCTACTGCAGCGGTTGCGCACAAACAGACGTCTTCGACAAGGCGAGGAAGTGACAGTGTTCGCGGTCCGCCTTGTTTTTCTTCATCTGAAAAGAGGAAACCTCATCTGCATCACCATGCCATAAAATCTGATGGGTTTGATCCCTCTTCTCACTCCCCCCTCACCGCTCCTCCCCCCTGTCCAGAGTCTGTGTTGCCAGTAATGGCAATGTTGCATTCACCCCCCGCCCCCCTCCCTGCCCCCACCTTTACAATGGAAGTCTGCTTCTATGTGTTTGTTTGAGCATGTAAAAGAGGATAAGAGAAAAGGTGGAAACAACTCTTGAAAGGATATTGTGGTTGCCATCGAGTGATGAGTGCTATGCTCGGTATCATGGTTTATTCATGCATCCGACACGTAGATGTGGACATGTGCAAGCTCGACTCGATCTGACATCAAGTGACTGGAGTCAACCCTAAAATCTTTAACCACTTGAAATCTGTTGCGGATATTTCTCGTGGACTACAATAACATGTTACTCACATCGTTCTCAGTTTTTATTTGTCATTCGCCAGCGGCCGGGCGGCCCCGGTCTGGCTTTGTCAGTCATCATTTCAAGTACAACCGAAACTGTAATCCTCAGTCATCACTCCGTCATTGTTATTTTAACCCCGCTTTCCGTCATTTCTAAATTACAGTTTGCCGCCCTGCAAAGTTGTGAAGTGTAACATTCATTCATTCATTAATTTTCCGACCCGCTTTATCCTCACAAGAGACGTGGGGGGTGCTGGAGCCTGTCCCAGCCGTCTTCGGGCAGTAGGCGGGGGAACACCCTGAACCGGTTGCCAACCAATCGCAGGGCACACAGAGACGAACAACCATCCACGATCACACTCACACCTCGGGACAATTGAGAGTGTTCAATCATGCCTGCTCTGCTATGCATGTTTTTGGAATGTGGGAGGAAACCAGAGTACCCGGAGAAAACCCACGCAGGCCCGGGGAGAACATGCAAACTCCATACAGGGAGGCCGGAGCTGGGATTGAACCCCTGCACTGTGAGTTCGACGCGCTAACCACTGGTCCACCGGCCGCTCGTAAAGTGTAACAGTGTTGACATTTGATTTTAATTTAATTTAATCACACTTGAAAAGAAGCATTAAGTGGACATTTGTGGTGCTAGTCATAAATCCGGCACACAGACGCTGCATTTGTGACACGGGTCACTGATGGGACGTCACCTCGTCTGACACAAGCCTATCAACAGCATGGGTAAGAAGAATGACGTGCGTGTTACAGTATACGATATATGCGATTTGATACATATGTCAATTCGATTCGATACACTCAAATCATTGAAGCCAAATCTGATTTCTGATTCAAATTGTCCACAACTATCATCTCAAGTTGCGCAGCATAATAATGTACAATCTCTATGTTGCGAGGATCTCGACCAAATTCCTGGATGATGAAAACACCCCAGTTCTTGCCTGGCCAGCATAGTCAGCGAACTTGTCACCCGTTGAGCATGTTTGGAATGCTCTGGGTCGGTGTCAAAAATCTCATGAACAAGTCGAGCTAATCAGTACTCACAATAAATGATTTATGAACAAGCTCGTCGTCCTGTAAAACATTTGTGAGTTCTCTTTCGACACTATTTGGAGCCTACTCGTTAAGAAGGATTTGAAAGATATGATACACTTGTATGCATATTACGTTGGAATTATATTCTGCAAGTGGGCTCACTATTTGATTAACAGCAGGTCAGGCTTCCACTTCTCAGTAACTCCCAGTAGTTCATAAACGCTTTCTAAAATGTGAACCAAATGCAATATCTATCTAGGTGAAATGCAAAATAAAACGTGATCTCCTTGTAGTCCTCCCCCCATATCGTCTGTCTTTTGAAAAAAAAAAAAAAAAAAAAGGTTTCCACGTCTTTGACCAACTCGATGCACCGAGGCCCTGCGGGGATTTTCCATGATTACGCTTCATGCTGCTTTGCGAGGTGGACGACACAATTAGAACATAATGTCACTCAAGTCACGTGGAAACACTGGAAATGATGACAAATGCAAAATGCAATAGAATATATGCGACGAAGGATGAAATAAAATCAAGAAAACACACACGTGGAGACGATGTTTGAGCAACTCAGATGTCAGACACTTAGCAAGTGTTATCAGTTTGACCTCTGGGGAGGCAGAGGTGCGACCTCCTTGCCTCCAGAGCTACAAAGGGGATGTTTTAGGATTACTGTGAGAGTGAAATGAAAGAGTTGCGAGGAACAAAATTTCAGGAGATGTTGGTGGATGTGTGTGTGCGGGCATGTGACACATGTTCAGTCAGTCAAGAGTAATATTGTAGAGCGTTGACTACTTCATGTTGTCCTCACTGTCGAAATGCACTCAATCCCACCGAGCGATCCTAACGCTGCAATCATTATTTGCTGTGATTTTTATACAATCTCAGTTTCAAAGTACATTTTTTTAATCATACAGTGATATAAATAGAGCAATTCTCTGATTGATCCAATGTAGTGGTGGTGCTAAATATGCAGTGCCTTATGGGGAACTGCCATTCAGACTGGGGAGTTCACACTCACCAGAACTAAGGTTGAAAATTGGTGATACAGATGCTGCATCCCTTCATGTAGTCCTCAATGCCGCACTGATGGTGTGCAACTTTAAACTCAAACGGTGAACATACTGTTTTGATTCTCCCCCGGAGATGACTATCACACGGATGGCACACATGCTGCAGCTTTAATGACATTAATGGTGGAGAAAGTCAGTCTCTGCTCATTTTTTTTTTTTTTTTTTACCAAAGTCAATGTTGGCAGGAACACAATCTAAGCTGTATTTGTCCTCTAGGAGCAGATTGTTGACACAGTTGGGACGTGCTGCTGCTTCTCATGCCCTCCCCAAACTGGCGGGGTCACTGTGACCTGGCACAGGGGTCGAAGGTCTGCAAACGGAGCCTCAAGTCTTCCTCAAGGTGATTAGGAGATCTCGAAAAAAAAAAAATGTGTGCGTGTGTGTGTGTGTTCGTGCGTGTGTGTATATATGTGTGTGCGTGTGTATATATCTATACTCTATATACCGTATATACTGTATCTCTCTCTCTCTCTCTCTCT
>NW_017805839.1:851092-856851 GCF_001891065.2 Hippocampus comes | reverse complement strand
AGATATATAGATATATATATATAGATATAGATATATATAGATAGATATATATATATAGATAGATAGATAGATGTATAATTTGATATATGTATGTATAATATATACCGGTATATTTAATGTGTCTGTGTCAGAGGTTTTTTTTCCGCAAAAATGTTAAATGATACTTTCTACACTACACAACTACATTTATTGAAGCCATGAGGTCCACTGACATTTAATAAAATCATTTTGAGTAAATGAAAAATCCTTGACATTTATCTTGCCCCTGAGTTAAATTGAGTTTTAAATGCCCTGAAGGTTCTCCGTTTCGCAGTCATAGTCACCACAGGCAGGTGGTGCATGAAAAATAATCGGCACAACTTCTGGTTGTGCTTTACATACGTCAGATTTTTTTTTTTTTGGGGGGGGGGGGGGGTCAATTTCCAAAACAACCAAAGAAATGTAACTCTACGACTTGATATTCGAAGCTAGTCAAGACCCAAAGGCCAGGATTGTATCCAAAAGCATGCTGTGTGCTTTTGGATGCAGTTCAGCAGTTATTAGGATGGTGGGGAACATTTGCATGTATCATACCCTTCACGGCACAGTTTGCGTGCCTCTATTAGAATATGCTAGCAAGCATGGATAGCAGAAAAATTAGCTCGTCTTGATTTGTTGTCAAAATTTGCTTTAAGAAAATGTGAGAAACACATATTTATATTAAAACACATGTACTGTGTGTGTATATACGGTATATATAATAGCAATATATGATGTGATTTAATATCAATGCAGTATAAAATATAATCACAATATGGTTCTCAAAACTCATTCTCATATTTCGTTTTGGAGTCAGATGTGTTTTTATGCAAATTACAGCACATGAATGTTGCAGTCAGCCAAATCCATTTTATCGGAGGGACTTACTACACCAGCAATCAAACTTCCAACTATTCATATGAAATCTCCTTCTCAAAATGAAGTAAGATTAAGTAAATTCATGGGGGGAAGAAAAAGCATTGTCTTTCGATTGTAGCTGCCATACGCATAGTGTGGTTGAAAGGTATGATTAAGTGAGGTAATAGGTAGAGGTATGATTAATTGTGATGTGTGCCCCCCCCCCCCCCCCCAGGCCTTCACTGTTTTTAATTTCGTGAAAGGGGACTTTTGCAAACAAACGTTGGACAGCTGCAAATTAATTGTGCTATACTATATATTGGCATACATTAAACATGAGGAGAAAATGTATCATCTGTAATTGTATCTAATTCACATTTTTTTCTATAACGAGCACATCATTCCGTACAGGCTATACTGGTACATCGGTTGCAGGAGAGGTGGGCGCGTCGATACATTTTGCCGCTCTGTCATTCGTCAGCGTCTGTCATCGCCGGTCTGTCATTATCTCAAGCCGAACCAAACTGTACTCATCAGTCCATCGTTGTTATTTTAACTGTGCTTCGATCATCGCTTCAATCAATAATTGTCACCGGTCCGCCAGTACGTCTTCCAAATAAAATTGGATTAAAATAGTAAATGCAGTGCACCATGTATTAGCATACCTACATCATACGGTGGCTACCCAAAGAGCTTTACAAAGCCTCACATACACTTACAACAGGGGTGTCAAACTCCTTTTTGTCGCGGGCCACATTATATTTCCCGTTTCCCTTGGAGGGCCGTGGTGACTGAAACTGTATCAAGAAGTCAAAAATAACGTTTCATTCAATTATTAAGTAACTTTGATGACGGGTTTGGTCACAAGAAAATGCTTATAATTTGTCATTGATTTCTTACATGTGAAACTGTGAAATTTTGGTTCAGATTTTAGCTGTCATCTTTGATTGGCTTTCGCGGGCCACTTAAAATGATATGGCGGGCCACATCTGGCCCCCGGGCCTTGAGTTTGACCCCTGTGATTTACAGTATTTGCAATCTTAATCGATTGAACTGTTCAATACAACCGGTGGTTGCCTGCTGCTTTTTTAACTCCCGAAAACGCCGAGTTTTAATTGAACCTTTAAAATGGCAGACAGTGCTGTGAAATAGTATTTCCTGATTTCTGTTCTTTGCATATTTATCTCATACAAAGGTTTCAGTTCATCAAGCCGATTTTTAATATCACACAGAGACTACCCAAGGAAATACAAAATGCAGTTTCCAAAGGCCAATCTAATTGTTTTTTGTTTTTTGTTTTTTTAATTTGTGGAATGTTATTCCCACTTCGCTTTTCGTAATCGTATGACTTCATGCGCCCCCGTATGCAGCATAACACGCCGGCGTCCTTTGTTTTTGTTTTCAGTTTTCTTGCCGCCCACACACAGAATGCACTGACGCCTTTGCCCCTCCTAGGTTAGCACTGCCATAGGCACGCGGATCAAAAGGAGCGTGTTGTGTCTACCTACGGTACAGAACGATGACCATTTCTGCTTATTGTTTTACATGCACCGCTTGTACAACTCCCCAAACATGATCGCACTTTAGAGTGCTTGATGTTGGAAGATGGACAAGGTTAGCATGTCGCATTGATGACTTTGGCTATCTTTCGCTTCTGATCTTGTCTTTGTCACACTTCTTATTTAATTAACTGCCCTTCAAATTTGCTGGTTAAATCTGGGCTGTTTTATTACAGAGGATGAGAATTAAAAAAAAAAAAAAAATTACAATTCACTCCAGTTGTGCTGCACTTTTGTGGTACTGCTCTTTATTATTGCCGTGAGGCATATGTTATTTCTTGTTGATTGTTGTTTATTATTCTGGGTCAAAATGAGCTGAACCCTCAGTAATCCTTTTGTTCTCGCATGCTTTACCCCCAAGCCCCCCCCCCCCCATTTCTGCACAACGGACCGAAATCCAAATGATCTTATCTACCTTTCATTCTCCAAATGTTTTCATCTGCATCACATTTTACTTGAGATTAAAGTAGGCCTGCGCCTTTGTGCAGTGCTAATTGCCACAGCGCTTGAGTAATTAAAGGACAATAAAGCCGTAGTAGTAATTAGTTTCTCTTGTTTGCTTGCTAGCCCATCAATTGTGCTTCAATAATACTGATCATTAGCATGCGCCGGGGCAGTGAAGGATGCTGGGAAAGGAACCGTGCACACACAGCACTCCACATTCCATTCCCATGAAGCCATGGCACCGAGCCATGTGTTTAACCCTCAGTGTGCTGGGCTGGGTGTGGAGGGGGGGGGGTGCTGGGCTGGAGGTGGTGGCTTGGAGTCAGGACGGACCGTGCCCGCAATTCAGCGCCCGCTCCGCAAAATTAAAGAGCTTCCCCTCAAACATAAGAGGGGTGCCGATATAATGACGAGCTAAAGATTGGGAAGATAAGAGCCGCAGCAGTGGGCGCATGCAGCCGTCATGCCTTGTGTTGAACAATAACAAAAACAGACACATGCACATACACAAACGCATCTCTAGCACTGTTATTCTATCCTAGATGACTTCGGGCAGAAGGCAGACTACACCCTGAAGTGGTCGCCAGTCAGTTGCAGGGCACATATAGGAATAAACGACCATTCACACCCACATTAACACCGTCACTGAGTGGGAACCGATCCCACGCTGCCCGCTCACAAGTGCGATATGTGTACCACTACACTATCAGCGACTCTCTCCGATGTGCTTTTTGAAATTCTGTTTTGCCCAATGTACTAAACTACACAGATAACAACTATTGTGCATCATTAATTTCGAAACATAGCGATAAACTTCTGTAACCACTTGTTGCCGTGCCGCCACCGTTATTTGTTTATAGTTCGTCCCCAAAAATAGTGAAAGAATGATGTACAGTGCATTCATCGTGTGCCTCGTTGTTCTGCTAAATATGAAAACACAATCACAATTACTTTTGAATTTTAAAATGATTGACTCACTTTGTTTAATACCGACGTCGGACTTCATGAACGTTGCCCGACAAACGTGTCGTCCGATTCGGAGTTGTCTTGACGCATCGCAGGCCGTGTCATGTGACATACTCAACGATTGGTCGTCTGGCATCCGGGATGCTTCATGACCATGACGACGAAAGTCTGGCATGTCTGAATTTTGTATTCATTTTGCCTCAAAGTGTGATATGTCCTACGTTATCCTTCTGATTGGCTCTTTTGCATGGACCAATAGGAAGATCGTTCCCTCCTACTTATGACGAGAGACTGGGCGTGGCACACATAATCCCATTGTGGTGGCCAGTATTTAAAAAGGGACTTGAACAAAAGGGGGAAATATTGGGAAGCACATGTAGCATTTCAACTCATACTCCATTTGCTAACCGCAACGCTTGTAGCTGATTAGCAAACAGGGCGTCATTAAACAAAGTCGTTACCTCAGATTCCTTTGGGGGAATAAACAATCCATCCAGGAACAGTGATACAGTGAGGCTACATTCATATCTTGCTAGCGATATGAACCCCAACCCCCCCACACTTTCATATTAACAGGGGTGCCCTTACTGTTACACTCGTTTGAGTGTTACAATATTCAAATGTCCATTAAAAATCGCTTGTCCTCTTCAAGGGAATGTGTTGATCCGGACTGAGTTGGACCTTCGATGTTCCCCAATATTGTGTGACCATTTCCTATGGTTACAGTACAAGCATGCATCGCAGAAACAGGCGAAATGAAAGGGAGCACAGTCATGAGAGTAACGCATTTGCGTGCAGGCAGTGGTGTGAGGCTTGCGCCGGAAAGTGTATAGCACAGTAATAGCGTCGGGCAACGGAAAATGCGCTCTGTTCGGTACTTTGCCTTGGCATGATTGAAAGACAATGGTCCCATTCAACATCAAATGTGCATGCACATCACAGGGCAAGGGTATGCTATCCATCACATTTGGCGAGCTGTCAGAAGCAGCTCTCCCAGCTTTGGCTTCTCTCGGCTCACAATTGCAACTGTGTGCCGATACAAGATTAAAGCTCCTTGTGCGTAATGGCACTGGTTGCAAAAGCTCGCTCATTATTTGAATATATACGCCGTCACATCGTGCATTGCTGTGCGGTTGTATTTGCGCTGTCTCAACGCTTCCTGCGTTTAACTTATGACAGAGACACGTGCAACTCGGGCACTGCTGGAATTTGCAATGAAAGGCATAAACTTTTGTTTTTAGTGGCAGCTGGAATGAACAAACACGAGGCAGTAGAACCACATGATTTTGGTTATATACCTCATGTTTAATTGAATATCATGAAATATCGATAACTCAAATGCCATATGTGCTTGGCATGCCCCTTGTGACCCTGCACAGGGGGCAAACACATACATGGCAATGGCGAGTGATGAAAAAAGCGGAAGGGGCGTGGCCTGGACGGGGGCGTGGCCTGGACGGGGGCGTGGTTACTTACAAAAGTGGCACTAAACATGCTGAAGATGAAGTGTATTAAATTTACACAGTTTGAAAATTGAACAGAAAAAAATCCCAAGATCGCCACTATTCTTTCAAGTGAAAATTTGTGCAATTTTGCCTATGCATTCCTGGTGAGCACCAATATGTAACTCCAAATTTGCTGCTCAAAATCAAAACTAAAAAAGTAAACACATCCCCTGCCATATTTAAGATTTGTTCATGACTTGTATTCATAAAGTGTTGTGTAAATGTGATAAAAAGCTGTTGATTCTTACCTCATACAGTGATAGTGAATATTTATTATGCATACAATTTATTATGCATAACCGTGCTTTATTATCCAAGACAAAACGTGAATTATCAATATGAATATAAAACGCAAATAAAAACAAATAAATGTTATCATGCTGTTGCTACAAATGCATACCAAATAAAA
>NW_017805839.1:841243-850624 GCF_001891065.2 Hippocampus comes | reverse complement strand
ATTGTCCAAGAGCTTCTGTAACTTCGTCGAACTTGGAGCCAATTTTAACCTTTACAGTGACTTTTCTGTCAAGCCAGTCCAATCGGAATTTATTCTTGACATTTGAGTCAATTTCTAGGATTAAAGACTCCTGATCTTTCGTCAAAAATGTCATAATTCCGCTCAAAACGATCCCAGAACAATGAATTTGCGAGACGAACAGGCCGCCATGAATCAGGTAAAACAATATGTAACATGCAATTTGATTGGTCCAATCGCTTGTAGTTAACCAATCGCTGTGCCGTTTATAATCGAGCTAAGACTTCCGCAACAAATAATGCCTTCAGTGATCTGATTAGTTGAAGCTTTCATACACGTCCAATCGCAGGGCTGTTTACAAACGGAAAACGGAGAGACTGTTCGGGAGAGCTCGTGAAAACTCGACGAGAAGGTACCTGACCAGCCCTAAAATTTTCTCAACGGATTTAGACGATTCACAAAAATGATCAATTTAAGAAATAAAACGGCGGATTTCCGCGGATCCGCGGAAAATTGCCATGTATGCAAACAGTCAGCAAAATGGATGGGAGGCCAGTGAAATATATTGTAATCATAATACTGGACTCCAATGAGAAGAATAAATGAGAATGTCACATCAGCCAAAATGTCTATTATTAAAGTGATATCTTGAAAAACCATTCTAATGCATTCAATGTCGGAAGCTTTATTCCATTTTATGATTACATGTAATGATAAAAATAGATCAGCAAGTAAAAAAAGACTTATAATGGTCGAGCAATGCACTTTGCACATATCTTGAAAAAAGCAACGGAAGCTGTACCAAAGGTGTGCTGGTGAATTCTGCTACACCTGAACAAAAAAAAAAAGTTATAATATTCCTTCTATAATGATGATAATAAAGCTGATAATATCTCTAGATACTCCAGAGGTTGCACAATTTTGAATTGGATGATGGATGGTTCATGTTTCATTATTTCCTGAGTGTGTGTGTGCGTGCGCGTGCGCGTGTGTTTCAGAATGGATTATGTTCGTTGCACTGGAGGTAAAATGAAACCAAACAATAGTGCGTAACAGGAGAAATGTGCTTGCAGGGTGCAGCAGGTTAATTTTACTTTAAAAAGCCATGCAAATAACGCACTGTACACACGCGTACACTAAAATGTGCACCTGAACTCAGCCTACACACTGCCTTGGCACAATCACCCGTATGGGAAGGAGTCTTTATGGAGCGCCAGTATAGAAAGGGGCACTCAGAATCCACACAAACACGCGCGCGAGCTATACACTACATTTGCTCCTAATCGGGAGTGCGCAGTTGCAGAAAGGAGCACACGGTTGCCAAGGCAGCCAACCAATCTCCCCTCCCTTCCCCCTCCTCTCTCTTTTTTTTTTTCTCTTTTCCTCTTTCCCTTGTATTATCGGCAGAGGTCGCATGGCAGAGGGAAGTCGGACCACTTCTGCGCACTGGAACCAGTGCGAGAATATGTGCACGTCCATAACAAAGCCAGTGTGAGAGCGCACAGAGGAGGCTGACGTTTGACGGTGGAGTTTTTAAAAAAAAAGAAAGAAAGAAAGAAAAAAGACAAAGAGAGAGAGAGAAAAAGTGTCAACTTGGGAGGTTTGTTTTGCTGTGGAATACCCGGATATACAGTAGTTGTGGCAGCACGTGTGCATCTGTGACATTTGTGCTTGGAGTGAGGGACTATTTGTCACGCTGAGGACCACTGCGCACCAGCCCGCCACTGAACAAGAGGGAAAAGTGCACCGAGAACAACTTAGATTCTGCCCCCCCACTCTTTTTTTTTTTTTTGTCTCTTTCTCTTCTCGTGTGTGCGTGTGTGTGCTTTATCGCCGAGACAACAGTGAGTTCGAGTCCAAGCTGGAAGTGATTTGATGCGTTCAGGCTCGCTCAACGTGAGATGGACGTGAGATTTTACCCTGCTCCCCCGGCCAATGTGGGTTCATGCTCCCTACCTGCTGATCCAAGTTGTTTGAGCTCGCTGGACTATTATCACCCCAACAAGGTAAAAAGACTTGCAAATAAGTCAATAACACGTCGCGTGCGTGCATGTGAGTGTGTGTACACGCGCCCGAGTCTTGCCAACCTGCGACTGTTTTCTTTCCTTTTTTGTAATGTACGCGCGTTTTACTTACTTTGTCTTCCTTCATAGTTTGTTCGACCCTCATAACGCTACAAAGACGGCTTTAAATTTTTATTCATGCCTGACATTAGGATTTCAAGTTTAGAATAACTTTTACTCTTGCTGTGACATTTCCACGGTGATGTTACGGTCAAATGTGCAATTTAGTCGTCCCCCGGTGTGAAGGAGCGGCGGGTGTCTTAAAATCCATCGTCGGTTCCTGCATTCTTTATAGCTTGAATGAATGTGTACGAGCAATAATGTACTCTTAATTGTTTGGTATCGCGATACGTACCGGACACCGTGACTGGCACGAAGCGCACACTTGGCATTTCACTGTCTACATTTATAAAAGCCACCGAGAAGAGGGACTCGCTGTCATGTTGGAACACGACCGGAGCAGCTAGCTCCGTGTGCGCATGTACCACAAGTTTAGCATAATGAAACAAAATAAGGCCAAGTACTTTAAGAGCATCCGTGGCCACTTTATTGGGTACACTTCTTCATGTAACCCATCGCTGCCTTTCGAAAGATGCTAGCTTAGAGCTCAGTTTCATTGGCAGTCACAAGACGCAAAACGTGAGCAACAATTCTCCACTCAATGCACACAACCCCCAACAACCTACAACCATATGACACAGTGACGATCTAAAACGGTTCCCCGTTTTTTAAATGAGTTTAGAGAATGATACATGACACTGTTCGGAACTCTATGGCAGACTGTGCGGGCAACGGAAAAGTGTAACTGAACGGAACATTGCAGTCATTGGTTGAAACAAGACTGAGGTGTTGGTGAAGATGGGTTCGTAGTCAATCACGTTTACACCTGTGACTCAACAATTACTTTTCCACTCTGTCTGCACTTTAGCAGGTTTCTCTTTTCTGTGAGTGAAAGGAATTTTGGAACATCCCGAGAATATGCTCAGTGCATCATCCTGGAGCCAAAGCCTCCGGATGTGTTGACACTATGCGGATAGAAAAAGCAGAGTAAGGCCTCAAGGGCAGGTGTCATGACACATGTAAACTACGATAGCAATCAATGTTTTTGTTTTGTCTTCTGAACACAATGAAGTTCACGGTTGTCGCTCATTAAAAGACGACTGTTATGCGTTACGTTGCAAAAGCCCGTAGATCAAAATATCACGGCTGACATCTTGATTCTACGCTTCTCTCGTCTACCGTGGAGCCAAAAATGAAACGTCGTAACTCTCCGCTTTGCATACGACCACAATTTCATGCTCTTTTTCTGATTTATTTGAGATACTCTTGATAGTCACTTTGTGCAAAAGGCAAGCATTGCTCGTCTTGCTGTCGAGTCTTTCTCTGTTGCACATGCTTATGCAAGCGCACGTGGCGAGCAAGCTTAATTGATATAACCCGAGCATGCGCTCGCATTTGAGCTTTACGCTGTGCTTATTTGCAAACCGCCAGTGCGCTTGGTGGATGCCGCGCGGAATGCGACCGCAAGTCTACTTTGAGTAATTAGCAAGTTTATGTGACAGCGAGCACGTGTGCTGCCGCCATGCTTTCAAATGCTGTCCCGCTGCTCATTTTGGCGCCGCAGCTGCTTCCATTCATAATCATTTGCGGGCATGCTGTGAGATTGCCGGTGCCACTTTTTACTCCCCTCCGCCCACCGCATTCGGTGGAAGCGTATCAGTTGCAGTGTTGATCAGTCAGAAAGTAACTACTAAAGAGTCCTGAGCTGTTTCTAGCTCCGATATGATTGATAAGTCGAACGATACAACAACGGAGCGTCTAAAGCCGATCAATCCGAGTTTGGCACACCCACCAAATTGTCCACGTTCACCTCCTGAGCAGACTTAATTGTTGTCACTCAGGTTCTTGCAATCGATTCTCGTGGTAGATACTGGTGACACCCCTCCATATATCTGGACTTGCACTAAAATGTAATGGCTTCCTATGCCCCACCCCTATGCAAAAAAAAAAAAAATTAAATAAATCTGTAAATCATTTAACTAATTTCATTTTTGTTCACCAAAGCATAACCCCCTCGGTAAGAAAAGTGACAGCACTGTATTTATGATGCTTTGCAGTTGGGTGGAACGAAAGAAAAAAAAAATAAAGCTGCAGAAAATGAACTGTGGGGGATACTTCAAGTGCAGGATGAGATGATTCAGAAAGATCCATAAATAACCCTGAAGATTTCTACTTCACTACTTTTCAGTGCCCACTTCATTTTCACTATGCGTTCACGTCTTTTATCTCCGTGGCGCTCTCGCAAGCGCCCGGGAGAATTTATACAGAATAATAGCTCCACAGCAGCTTTGAGCAGGGATAATATGAAACTGTGTCATTTGTTAATGCTGTCTGCTGCCTCACGGGCTGCATGCTTACATGTATTACTCATATGATGCACAAAAAGGCAGTTCTAGAAGGACTGAGATGCATTAAAAAAAAATTGGGGGGGGGTGTGGGGGGACAATTGTAACTGCGCAGAGGCTATTGGTTTGTCAGGCTCCCGTCGTTTGCTTTGCGAGAAGGGAACACCTTGCCTGCTCCTTTATTTGAATACCTTAATCAAACAGTGGTGACTGCTCCAGTGAGGCCACTGCCTACAGTGCAAGAGCACAGAGTGCAGCGAGAGTGAGGGCCCGGTGTTTATACACTCAGGCCCCACCCAGCTCATATATCCTCCCAACAACTGATATCTGCCTCGATAGGACATGACTGAAGAGCTGAAGCTTTGTTGCCTGGTGGTCCTCGCTGCCTCTGATAAGCTGGGGAATGATGCGCTCCATTTGAATGCCTTATCGCACTCCTGTATTTTCTTTTTTTTTTTTCTTTTTTTTTTTTTTTATTACAGTACCGCCTTGTATGCAATCGTGCGCGTGCGTGTCTTTGTTTGCGTGGTGCAAAGGTTACTTTCACTTTACATATTCAGACAGTTTCCATCCAGGCTCATCATGCATCAAGTGAACAGATTGAATCATTCTGTTCGGGTGTACGAGTCACCCTTCTGCCTATACTGCAGACAACTTATGACCCTCTATAACGAGAACGTCGTGATCAGTACAGACTTCCACCAAGGACAAATGGCAACGTTTTTTTTTTTTTTTACCTCCATCATCTATTCAACTGACAACAGACCACCTACTGGTTCATAAGTGTTGGCGAGCAGACACGAGGTTGGACTGTTCCATTTTTGGCAATTAGTAGTATATATATATATATATATATATATATATATATATATATATATATAGGTATAATGTTGAATTTTTGGAATTTTGAATACTTTTGAAAAATCCGCGCTGCACTGAAACCGCAATAAGTGAACCGTGAAGTAGTGAGGGATCACCTCATGACTTCAATTCCTGCTTCCCGGTTAAGACTCTCTGCAAAATCGAGTAGGTTCCTCATTTGCGCAGCCGGCAACTGATAATCGACAAAGTGCTGTGGGAATTTGGTTTTGTACATCGACTTTTGCCATGCATGGCATTCGTTGTTGGTTCTTGACAAATGTGAACGAGCAACAATGTGGCTAGTTTGGAAAAAAGTGGATCCTCTGCTGAGGCCAAACAAACAAATTGGCCAACTTCAACGATAATCATCGACATATACAGCCTAGTTCAGTCCCTCAGTGATGTCATTTGCATTCAACCAGCATTAACTTTGAAACTTGAGTGTTTCTCAGTAGATTCTACAACTCCTCCAAGACCTACAATTCATGTGGTTTTTACCACCACTTTACATCTCGCAAAATTCAGTGAAAAAAAACAAAGTAACTCAGAACCATCAATTAAAATATTACACAGCGGCAAAGTGGGAAAGGCCTTTTGATTGGATCTGCACCTGCAGCTTTTTATGGGTACTTCCTTGGCCTATGCCCTCCCCCTTCCGCAAAGTTGTGTGGGAATTGGTTGAACCCATTTTGATGTGATCCTGCTCGCTATCAGGCCTACCCGCCGGAGTTAAGACATCACCTCCTTGGCAGGGGTAACAAACGAACCGATTGCATCCGTCACTCAGGCGGGCTGCTGCATATTCATGTTGCGTGTACACCGCTGTCGCTTTTAGCTAATGACAAATTCTGTGGCATGTGACGGCGATGCGGGGAGTGAGAATCAAAGGATGAGTGAGAGTCAAATGGGTTGAAGTAATCAGTGGCCCGGTATGTGGACAGTGCCTGCGTGCGTGTATTTGCATCTGTGTGTGTGTGTGTGTGTGTGTGTGTGTGTGTGTGTGTGTGTGTGTGTGTGTGTGTGTGTGTCATGCTAAGTCAGGGCCATTCATGCGTTTTGCTGACTCCGGAATCACAATCACAATTGCTTTCATAGCCCTGTGTAGAGGAAGGCTGTGCATACCACTGTGGAAAAGCCGGTGACACACAGTGAGTCGAGGGTTCAAGCACAAACTGACACGACATCATAGTCCTCACACTTTAATACGCAGAGGTTTTTTTTTTTTTTGTATCGGGGACGCTGACCAAATGAAATATTTATTGATTTCAATAAAACCCGAATTGGCTCTGACATAGTCACACAGTCTGAGCTTCCCTTTTCGCTTCATGTTTTCACCTTGCTCACTTTATTTTACTACTGCTGACCTTGTTATGTCACTTAGGCAATGATTTATACCCATTATGGGGGGGGGGTTTGCCGTGGGAGATGACCCAATTTCACTTAATTTGCCCAAATATTATTTTTTTCCTTAATTACAAATATGTATTTGTTCATCTCGGTATGCCAGTGACGTGTAGTGAAAGGCAGAACAGTTCAATGCTCTTCCATTAGCTGGCAGCATGTCTAATGAACTTGTGTTTCCACCTGTTGCCATCAATACGACAAAATAAGTCACGGCTTTCTGCAAGCATTTCGGTTTTGTGTTCAATTAAACAGGCTTCGATTTCACACTGAGTCAGTCAATTTGCGAGTAAACCGAGACAAGCTCTTCGTCGTTTCGCCATTCAAACATTGTATGACAATTTTGTTTGGAAGTGAGATGTGAGATTTTTCTTCAGTAAAATGGGTGCCTTGGCTCAATACAGGTTGAGAAACCCAACAAATAAAAAAGCGGAATTCTATTTTTATTGCCGCTGCCTCACTTAGCCTCTGGATATAACGTGGGGCGGAGGGGGAGTGATCCACTATAAAATATAAATAATATAGAAATAAAAATACATGAAAAACAGTCTGTCCTTCATTGAATGAATTGCGTTTTTCTCTCTCTTCTGTTTTAGTACGAAAACGCAATAATTCAATAAAATTTTAAAGCATAACCGAATACCAAAATATCCGAATTGCTGCAGCTGTTTTTTTTTTTTTTTTTGCCAGATATATCAGTAACGATACCATAACAACATTATTATGGCTTCAGTGAAAACAAAGCTTTTCTTTAAAATTTTTTTGACAAAGAGAAAGCAAAATATTAACTCAAAAGGATCTGGCAAGTGCACTAATTTTATTCGAATTTACTGACAGCCATCAACATCATAAATAAAGCCAACAATATATTTTGTAAATAAATAAATTCAGATTGTACTGCAACCGTGCTTTAATGATAAATCATTTCATGCTACAACAGTGTTGTGTTTGCGTGTGTGCGTGTTAATTAAATCAACATGTGTGTTGTTTTGTACCAATTTGTCCATGCATTTGGCCTGACGCATTAGAGTGATTTAGTGCTAAGGCCCGCCGCACACGGCACAATGCTCCCGGACCCGATTTGGACTGCGGAAAAAAAAAACAACTAAATCCAGTTGTCCACTCACGATGTTAAGTGTGGACTCCCAGCAATGTGAATATTATGGCAGCCTGCAGTGTGTGTTTGAGGCTCCCCATACAATATGTCATGTTGTATGGGGACTTTTTTTTAATCTACAGAAAGATAGTAGCAGTCAAGGAAGACATGCAGGAATAGGACGTGAACGAGAATCATGAGGAAAGTGTCGATATTTTGAAAGACAATACTCGCTCCCACTCAATTAAATGGACCGGCGAAGTGCAGAATGCTCTTTTTTACCGGCACAAGCTTCCCTATTTCATCCACGACGACAGGTGAAATATGAATATGATCACATCATGTTGTAAAACACAATATATGCTTTATTTTATTAGCTGAATGCAAATAAAACGGCTGTCTCCAACTGTCGCTCACGCGGAAGTCAATTTTTCGCTTGTGTGCGTGTGTGCGTGCGTGCGTGCGTGCGTGTGTGTGTGAGTGTGTGTGTGTGTGTGTGTGTGTGTATACCTTTCCCATCCTCCCCACAAGGGGGGGGGGTGGGGGGGAGCGACCTCAAGCAGACAAAAATTATACTTCACATGCATGTATTGTGGTATTGTATGCATGGATCTTTCAAATGTAAATAAGTTATACTGTACATTAATATTTGGTTGCGACTTTGCGAATTTCGTCTGTGGGTTTGGTCTGAAACGTAACCCTTGCAAGGAATTACTGTAGTTCTCTGAGGGAGGCCAAATGAGTCTTATGAGAATTTGTCATTTAGAAGATATGCAATGTAGTGGCGGTGTCATGGTTGCTGATTAGTGGGGACAAGTGCACCCGCCCCCCCTTAGCCATAACGAAGCTCAGAGGCATCTCTCTGCGCGTCTGCCAGGGCCTTCCCATGGGGCTGTGCAATGGCATCCGCATTCCGACAACTGAAGAAGAAAGAAGACAATGTTGCCAGAACCTGCTGCAGAATAGTCCCCTGGGTTTTTAGTTAAATGTTGATTATGCTCGTTAATGGCTGACACAGCCATGTCTGACAGAGTGTTAAAGCTTTTTTACAATTCACATACATGCGCGCGCGCACACACACACACACACACACGCACACACACACACACATACACACACACACACGAACTATATATGTATATATATATATATATATATATATATATATATATATATATATATATATATATATATATATATATATATATATATATATATATATATATATATATATATATATTTACACATACATACATACACACACATTTATATTATTCAAAAAAGATTGTAGTACATGTACATCACAAGACTTTACACTTTTTCTAAACCGTCAATATTTAGAAACAAAAAAAAATGTTCTAGTACAAAAACAATTTCACTGTAATAATTGCTTCCTAATGTTGACCCATTGTCAATATAGTTACACTAATCATTGCATTTAAAAAAAAATCAGATGCCCATATCCATATAATATACAGTAATCCCTTGCGATAACACGGTTCCTCTTTCACGGATTTGCTGTTTCACGGGTTTTTTC
>NW_017805839.1:818962-841221 GCF_001891065.2 Hippocampus comes | reverse complement strand
TATATATATATATATATATATATATATATATATATATATATATTTTGGTTTTTACAGTGCATTGTGTTCTGCTTAGGGACTGTCGACTCATGTCAACAGTCTCCGCGCCTCGTCACTTTACAGCTTGCCGAATTTTCTCCATGACAAAACTCACAATGTGGACGAAATGTTCTGTACAGTATTTCTAAAAAGTGTGAGCTGTTTGGAAGAAAATGTTCATACTTTTTTTTTTTCTTTTCAATGCTTATGCTTGAAAAAAATGTTTCATCCTTGGTTTCACGCAATACAGTATTGTATACATAAGAATTGTAAAAAAATAAAGATGACGACACTGATTTCACTTATCACAGCTTCTTTTTGTAACGTAACCGCCGCGATAAACGAGGGATTACTGGATTTTAATTATTAAAATACCTGGTTAAACCTTGTATTGCTTATAGTCATAATACTGTCGCATATGCATACCCGAATTGTTACCTTGGATGAGAACAACCTTCAGTATGAAGGCCGACATTAGTTTTTATATTGCGCACATGTCCTAAATGTACTTCATATGTTGGGAATGTATGCATATATGTATGAATGGAAGAGGCAGGGATCTGGACAAACATTCCCGGTTGTCTCAGCTTCCTGAGGTATGTCCTGTGCAAACACAGCGGGTCCTGCTATAAGCTCCTTGCCAAGGTTGTAAGGCTCTTTTACTCTCTTGTTTTAATGGAATATCCCTTGCAAATATAATCGGCCCCAGTGTTTGCACGACAGGTTGAAGGGATAGCGCACACGCACGCACACACACACGGAAGTTGAATCGATGCTCCTTTGGTTGAGCTACAGTGAAATACTTTCACTGCTGAGCGGGTGGTGAAGAACCATGTGATCTGTCAAGAATACTTCTTTATCATGTCTGACATATTTAGCTAGGCTGATATAATTGCCGGGCAAGACTGAAATTGTAGCAGAGGCTGCGGGAGCCCACAGAACAACTCGGGGGAATCCAACTGTGGCTCCTTTTGGAGAGATAATGATGAGCTCCATGATTGTTTACAAGGGCCGGCGGAGAAGTGTTTGAGAAAGTCTGCTAGATGGAAGTTGTAATACCGTGGCGTCACCTCTTTGCACTGTTATTATATTGGGTTTAAAGCATGGGAGTTGGCTTAAGCACAATTATGGGGAGAGACTGGGGTTGTTCAAAAGGAAGTACAGAGGTCAGAGAATATCACGGAAAAGTACGGAGGAAAAAAAGGAAAAAAAAAGGCCCTTTTTCGGTGTTGTCAAACTCGACACGTTCACATGGGGCCGCATGCAATGCAGATGAGATAAGTGATGACCTTGCAAAGAAAAGACAAACAGCATTCTGGAAATAATGACATAAGGTTAATGTAGTCATGCTTTCAGGGACTGTTTTAGGTCTTCTCAAGCCTGAACAGCCCCGCATCCCATTGCGAGGGTTGTTAACAGACAGGAAAGGGTAACTTGAGCTGATCTTTTTATAGTTTTGTTAATAACACAGTCGACAGTAAAAAAAAAAAAAAAAAAACAGCCCAAAGCAGCACTTACTGCACAACCCGTGAGACCCAAGAAAGCGTACATCTGTTTATGGGTTTATCATGCCTGTGTATGTATTTCCCCATGCGTGTCTGCTTCTGTTTTTTGTGTATCTCACACCACAACGGACTCAATGCAGCGTATTGTCAATGTAATCGAGAATAAAAGTGACTCTGTTTGAGCGCTGCTCGTAAAATGAAGCAGCTTTCCAGAGCTGCACTAATGCTAATGCTAATGTCAATAAGATACAGAGTCATAAATAGTCACTGGTCTTTTTCTTTCAGATGTTGTCGTGAAAATTGTCGCTTTAGCTGCCTAATCATAAACCATGTAGTGTTTTTGGACTCCCTGTCCTTTGTCTATGACAGATATGTTCAATTTGCTCAGGAGCTCATATGGGGCGGCATTGCTCAGTGGTCGAGTGGTCGTTTCCCCAACCCGGAAGTTGGTGGCTTGATCCTCGGCCATTGCGACCACGTCAAAGTGTCCTTGAGCAAGATACTGAACTCTCAGTTGCTCCTGATGCTGCGTCATCAGTAGGTGAACAGTGTAAAGCGCTGAAAGTAAGTGACAAACCATATAATTGTGCCCCATGAAATTTACCTAGCAACAAGTGGTGTCACTTGATCAGGAAAACAAATCAGATGGATCATTGGTGTGCTCCAAACTTTAAGAGCTGCAACATCATTCTTGTCAAATGACACACAAGTGCATACCACTGAGTTGAAGACTGTTCAGATTTGTTTTTGATTTTGTATCTCTGCCGCAGCACTTTTACAATGTTTGCCCTGGATCTCTTTCCTGCATAAGAAAATACAAGAACGTTTCGGGGAATTTTGTTTTTCGGGAACTGTTTTTTTTTTTTTTTTTTTTGGTCAAGTTAAGCCAAGGAACACACTTGAGTTTAGTGTTTTCATTCAAAGAATACCAGCGCCTTTTGTTATTTCAGCAGAGCAACAGAAGAAAAAAACAGGCCACATAAGTCTGTGCAAAGGCACCGCCAGTGTCACAAGCAGCAACAAATGTTTATGTCCCAGCAGCGAAAAGCAAGTGAAATTGAGAGATGGTCATGTTTTATTAAGCCTGATAATACCGCCTAATCTGTGGTTCGGGTTACACACTGCTTTTGTGGGTAATTAGAGATCATGTCATTTGCCTGGCCTGCTGAAAAAGTGCACTCCACCCTAATCCCCCCCCTTCTCTCCGCCTTTTTCCCCCCCGCACCGCCCTTCTTCTTTCCCCTCACTCGTTTTGTCACTCGCGCACGGTCCTCACGCTTCCTGGTGAGCCGGCTTCCTGTCAACAAAGCACGTGCATGTACTTAAACAAAGATAATCCAGGTAGCTACTCATAAAGCGTCTGTATCCTGCCCGGTATACTCTGCGATGTTTCCTTGATCACAATTCTGTCGGGGGAAATCAACATTGGTGGCCGTTGTGGTGCGTGGAACTTGTTAGATGAATGATTTCAACCCCGCTGGCAAGTGCCCCGCGTTTATTATGACCTAAATAGTGGCTTTAGCTTTGGACTTTATGTAGACCTGAGCTCAGCATGCTGATTTTTGTTTTGAGCCCTAAACGCTGTCCATCATTTGAGCCAAATCCCCCAAACACACACACACACACACACACACACACACACACACACACACACACACACACACACACACACACACACACACACACATTATATACCTTTTGAAATGTAACCGTCTGATTGATCATAGCGCCCCCCCCCCTCCAAGTAATAAAGGAATCAGGGTGTCCATTACGAATGACACTTTGACTGAATTTCCGAGATTAAAAGTCAGAAAAAAAATCTATTAATCAATCAATGAATTGATTTTAAAAATCATTGGGTTTCGCGGAACTCCTGTTTTGAATCGCTGTCATATTCAGCGCACAAATGCTGCACGTTGGAGTTGCCGCGGCGTTCCTCATCGCCTGGCGTGCGGCAGGCCTGCGTGAGGCGCGAAGATTACGCTAACACAATTATTGATCTTTGTTCCTTGTATGACTGTTTAACTTTGTGTTGTTCCTTGCAAAGAACTTTATATTTTCTAATATGAATTTATCGTCTGTATTATTGATAACTGATCAATTGTAAAATATCATACCATTATTTTAACTCCATCCTCTGGTTCATTTGATTTCACTTGCAGGTGTTGTTTTGTTATTTGTCAAAAGACATAGATTTCATAGATGTGAAAGCATTGAATATCGTGTCATCAAAAAAATTAGATTGAAAAATCAAAATGTTCCAGAAATGATCACATAAGCCCATTAGACAAAACAAATCATAGGCTACGTTTGAAAGTGGGGCGGCGATCAGGGAAAACTGCATCATCTTGTGTGCATAATATTTGATGGCTTCTGGGTCAACCGAGCTAACTATGTTACACTTTTACCAGCTTTTATTCATGACATTCTTATCGCATCCACTCACTGTTAATACTGCACAGCACTAAACTTTATTAACCTCCTCGATTCCTCTACAGCCACTAGATGAGATCTCGTAAATTATTATTCTGTCAAACACAGAGCAGAGGGGGTAGGACATTATTACGCTGTCATATAGGAAACCGGCTTACGTATGGAAGCGCTGAGGATATTTGCATATTATTGTCATTATCCTGTTTCAGCGTGTCTCCAGTATTGACGTTTTCTCGTTCCTTGCCCTTTGCGAGGCGCTTTTGGTTGGTTCCGCATTTTCCTGTTTTTTTTACCTGCATTGTCGATTCTCCTCATTTGATTGGTTCACGTTTGGTGTATGCATAAATGTATATTTTACGAAATAAGCACCTGTATATTGCTTTAAATGACATGAAAACATATTTTCATGGAAGTTCGTACATAACTGTAATGTCCTAGGGAATATTGTTTTGGAACATTTTTGTTTTTTTCCGATGAAAGCCTCCGTTTAGATCCGCACCTCTTTTTGGACCGGTGCATGAGGTGCGATGGCTGCATGAGGAAGCTAAAAGAAAAACAATAATCCCATGTTGCCCAATTAGAGTGGTAAATTTGGAACCCAACTGGACCCTACATGCACACACGCAGACGTGCGCACGCACATGCGTGCGCACACAGGGAGCATATAGCTTCAAGGCATTTCATTTCCTCTCCTACTATGACAACATCACAATATAATAGGACACGGTGTCACATGACAGCAGCAACATGGAACAATGAAATCGCTCTCAGTGCCTCTCTGTCTTGAAGGGCAAACCAGGTAGTCGTTACATCAACCAGAATTGGTTCAAATACCCCCCCGCCCCCCCTAATAAAAAAATGTGCTTGGTATTCATGAAAGTAGGGCTGGACAATATGGTTGAAAAGTGGAACACGAGAGACTATTTCATCTGAGTTGATATCCATCTATATTGAATAATTTATCATTATTCTTTTTTACTCTTAAAAATAACGATCCGGTGGATCAAGGCTGAATCCGGGTCATTTTATTGCAAAATATATTTCAGGTTAAATAAGAGTCAAATCAAGAAGTTAATTTTAAGATCAAATAAACAGTTTTGGATGGATGGATAGATGTATGGGTGGATGGATAAAAAGCGTTTAAACATAGTCATACTTTGGTTTTTGACCATAATCCGTTCCAGAAGGCTGTTCTAAAACCGAAACCACGCTCTTTTTAAAAAAAAAATCTCATTGAACACGTCTGCTCACAACGGAACCCTACGGAAGGCGAGAGGAGTCAAGTGGCGCATTCAAGTGCGCTCAGTTTGGTCGAGAACCGATTTTCCGTCGTAATCCGAGGCATAAAAAAAATGGAAATTTTGGGTCGAAAACCGATTTGGTCGAGAACAGAGACGTTCGAAAACCGAGGTTTGACTGTAATGTGTTTAATAGGGCTGGGCGAATCACCATGTACATATTGAGCGCGGATGGTTGTTCATCTCATGCCCTGCGATTGGCTAGCAACCGGTTCAGGGTGTCCCCTGCCTACTGCCCAAAGACAGCTGCAATAGGCTCCAGCACCCCCCGCGACCCTTGTGAGAATAAGCGGATCAGAAAATGAATGAATGAATGACAATTTGACATTTCTGTACAGATTTTAGCGAGGATCATGGAAGTTGACACACATGATTTGCTTTTGCGGGCCACATGAAATGATGGGGCGGGCCGGATCTGGCCCCCGGGCCTCTAGTTTGACACCAGTGCTGTAGGGTTTATTTTTGTATGATAGTAGTGTTGTAGTGTGACGGTGGTGTGACAGGGTTTGACCAGAACAACCGTTTGTGGAACAAGGGAGCATAGCATTTCACACAGATATTTTTTCACCTCCGACCCATGTTTAGTTTGCTCAATTTCTTCGTATAGTCACCGCGTGCTCTTCCATGGCACACTTTCCAGATGAGCCTGTAATTAAGTCATTTCGCAGCCTTGAGAAGCACTCTGTCGTGTACTGAGCTGAGACCAATCTACCACTAATTGTCTCTAGTTTTTAATTTCTAATGGAATTAGGGCCGGAGGGAACGCAGCTTAATGAGATGCACTTACTGTGAACGCGTGCACTCTTTTATCTGTTTACTGTAACTGATTTGGCCCCGGTGGACGGGGAAACCAGAGTGAGTCGAGCAAGGTGTTCCATATTGATGTTTTCAACGCGTTTCTGTTTACTGCGCAAAGCACTCAAGAGGATGCCCGCACATCTCCCGACTGTAACTTTACGCACGGCGGGTGATAAATGCGCCATCAAACGCCTCATCGCTGCCTGCGTAGTGACACTGGATTTGGGTTAAGAGGAAATGGAGGCGTTGCCTCTCTTACAAATTGTGTGACAATGGGGGATCCTTTCCAAAGGCTTTTGGCCTTGGCATCAGAGTTAGTGCTCGGTAAGCGTGGTTGGAGCCTGGAACTGGGAAGGCTGTTTACATAGCCTTCGGAGTGTTTGTGTCTTGATTTAGAGTCCAGACATTTCAACATCCAAATAAATCGCCTTCGACTTGTAAACAGACGAGTAAACCTCGAACAGAGGAGATGCACCAGCTGTGCTTGTGTTTGAGTTTTATTTGGCGGTGTTAAGGTCGCGCATTTTTAAAATTTGTTATTTTAAAGTGAATGAGTCAAAGGTCATTGTGCACGTTTGTATGAAGTGGACATTTTGAGGTTCTGAGTAGACTTTTTACAACGCTTATTTCGAAAGAGGGCGGCCCGGTGGGCCAGCGGTTAGCGCGTCGACCTCACGGTGCAGAGGTACCAGGTCCAATTCCAGCTCCGGCCTCCCTGTGTGCAGTCAATCTTCCATAAAGTGATTTGGATTTTTCAGATTCCGCTGTTGTGAAAATATTGATGACTCATCTATCTTAGATCCGTGTCCTCCTTTAGATTTCTGTTAATGACATGATCACACACACACACACACACACACACACACACACACACACACACAAACACAAACAGTAAAGTGATTTACAAGCACCAAAAGTATAAAACAAAAATCTGCCCGAAGACAAATGACGGTATGAATCTTTCAAACACTTTAGTGACTTCACTGTAATTTTTCTACCTTATCGCTTCTGAGTGCAGTTTGCTTTTGCGACTGGCTCAAGGCCCTTCCTCTTATTGTTTCAATATGTCAGAGCATTGTTTGAATGAGGTCACCCATTACCGATCTGGCCCCGGGCCAGCTTGACTTCAGCTGATTTAATTGAATCTCCAACATGAGTCAAACTCAAACAAGCAGAGACTGCCTTGCCATGACAGTCTCATTACTCCACATTAAGAACTCATTTCACAATGCATTGTGACTCTGGCCATGACAAATGGTGAAAGGAGATGAAATCAAATAAGTGAGTACATTTTGCAAGACTTCTCTTGGAATTTGTAAGATGAAAATCCCCAAGTACTGCTATATGCGTATTATTGAAAAGCCAAAAAGTTACCCCCCCCCCTCCATATATGAACGAATGTGAATGCCTTTTGGGTTTAAGTGTTCCCAATGTTTGCCATTTACAGTAATAGAATCACAGCCGCTGCCATTTTGCTCCTAAAATGGATTTTTTTTTTTTTTTTTTTTTTTTGTCAAAACGTTCTCATTTCAACCCACCTTGTCACTCAAGCTCGAGACAGTGGTGAGAGAATATTTGAATGGAACCTTTCAGCGCACATTTTCACTGTGAGTGCACCAAATAATGACGCCTTTATCACATCTGCCACGCGACAAACAAAAGAGGCCTTTGGTGTCGTGCGCGGCAAGATGTAATATCGGGCGCCGTAATGGTATACATTATGCATGTAACAATTCATCGCATCTTTAACAACATTTGAGCATTGCGTCAGCTGCAACCTCAACTAAAATTTCTCAATTAAGTCTGCATTCTTTCAGAGCCATTTGCAGCTCGGCCACAGCCCACGGGGCTGGGGGGGACAAAATGTATGGCGGGATCAGCATGCCAGCAACACAATAGGGAAGGAAATGTTGAGACTGCGAGGGCTGCACAGTAGAGATATGGCAGTGTTTGCTTAGGGCTAGGTATCGGGCACAAAAAACAAACATGGCTGCCCTTAATGAGCCTGTTTGCCTGCCAAAGGTAAAGACAGCTGTTGTCTCCAGCCACAAAGGAACAGGCCTCAGTGCCCATAGTAACACCACCATGTGTACTCAAGAAGGAAATTATTAAGTCCTCTTGATGGAAATAATAGTGAGTCATATGTAAATTGTGTACAGTCAGTGGTGTTTTATTGGAAATGAATCGTGGTAAGCAAATAGTGGTGCACCTGGAAAATTCGAACATACCCTGGCGTGGCGTCATCCGTTTGAAATTAAAAATGATCTTCCAATGGCAACGTTTTTAATTGCACTGACATCACAAATTATTCAGGATTTATTATGAAACGTTACAACTGGAATAGTGATTACAGAAAAAAAAAAACATCCGTTTGCATTCCTTCCTCTGATTACGGTTGTGTGGTGGGCAGCACATTGCGGTCGTGGTAAAAACGTCTTCCTCGCGAGAGTTGGGAGGTCGCGGGTTCAAATCTCTCTCCCACGTTTGCGTGGCGACAAGTCTGGCTTGGACCCCGCCTCTCGCCCAAAGTCATCTGGGATATCGGCTGCAGTTTACCTGCAACCCTGAAGAGGACAAAGTGTGAAAGAAATTGTTACCAAAACTGACATATTCTAGGTCAGGGGTTCTTGACCTTATTAAAAGTACCAAACCCAACCAGTTCAGTACATCCACCGAACCCTTCATTAGTGAAAAATAAAAATTTGATTTTTTTTTTTTTTTAAATTCAAGACATAAAAGCTGAAAAAAGCAAATAAATGATTTTCTTGTATTCCCAATCTCCATTCACTTTCAAGAAGTGTTCCCTCAGTTTTGCCGGCGTGAGACGAGAGTTGCTCAACTTGGCAGGACAAATCATGCAGATAGGACGCTGAGTCTCATCACGTTCCGTGATGCTTGTGAATCCACCTTGTACATATTCGTCTGACCACTTTCTCCTTTTGCTTGACATAGTTAACATGTGTCAAAACATTTTTTTTTTAATCACGTGACGTACTATCGCGACAGTCATACGGTGACTACTGAGCGAACTAAATTTCCCACAGCACTGATTGATCAAGCAATGTCATGTGATCATCTGTAGCCAGTGATGGCCAAGTGGGCGTGTCATAACTAATTGGCATGTTGAGTCGGCTGTGTCGTAAACTCCATGGCAGAAGCTCCGTCGAACCCCTGAGACCGACTCACCGAACCCCAAGGGTTCGATCAAACCCAGGTTAAGAACCACTGTTCTAGATATAATTATTATACCTTAATTTAGGGGTAAGCACGCCGGGCGCACAGTGCAGAGGTAGCCGGTTTGATTACAGCTCCGGCCTTCCTGTGTGAACTTTGCATGTTCTCCCCATGCCGACGTGCGTTTCCTCCGGGTACCCCGGTTTCCTCCCACATTCCAAAAAACATGCATGACAGGTTAATGGAGCACTCGAAATTGTCCCGAGGTGTGAGTATGAGCGCAGATGGTTGTTCGTTTGTGTGCCCTGCTATTGGCTGGCAACCAGTTTAGGTTGTCCCCCGCGTACTGCCTGAAGACGGCTGGGATCGGCTCCAGCACACCCGTGACCCTTGTGAGGATAAGCGGATTAGAAAATGGATGGATGAATGTGAATTTATTACAGGTACATTAAATACTGCTCTGTATTAAATAGAAAATACATGTCGGAAAGAGTATTGTGCCTTCTGCAGGATATACCGTATTTTTCGGATTATACGTCGCACCAGCCAAAAAATGCATGCAAGGAAAAAACATATATGAGTCGCACTGGAGTATAAGTCGCATTTTTGGGGGAAATTTATTTGATAAAATCCAACACCAAAAACATGCATGTTTTATAAAATAAAAATAAAATAGAGAACAGGCTGAATAAGTGCACGGTATACTAACGTTACATGACTGACATGCCTGCTAATGTCAGTAACGACGGAACATATTAAGAGTTATTCAGATAACTCTAGCATAAATAACATGCTCACAAGTTTACCAAACTATCAGTTTCACTCCAAATCACTAAATCCAATGAAATCTTCATCCTCGGTGTCGCTTTTAAACAACTCCCCCAACTCGGGAGGTAGATGATGCGCTGCTTCCTCTTTTACGTCGCTTACGTCAGACTCATTGTCGATTTATCAACACAGGCTGAGAGTACCCTCTTGTGGTTTAATGTGAAAATAACATGTGAAATGACATAATCATGTGTTAATAATTTCACACATAAGTCGCTCCAGAGTATAAGTCGCACCCCGGCCAAACTATGAAAAAAACTGCGACTTATAGTCCGGAAAATACGGTATGTAAAATGTGCAGCATACCTTTACCTTGGGCTTACTGTTCAATGACCGTCTTTGTTTTCCACCGTAAAAAGCGATATTGCGTGAGGGATGTGAAATAGTAAATGCGTGTAAAGAACTTGGTTTTCTCTGTTTGATAAAGCAGAACACTCATCATTGAACTGTTTGGAGAGGCCTTACCTACTTTGCTTTTTAGCATCTGTCCTTTGGGAGCGCATAATCGCTCTAAAAACCTCTTCTCGTAAAAGTGTCTCCTCATAAGGACACTAATGCACGTGGATTTAGGCAAAGTGGTGGCCACAGTGAGAAAATTAGTATATTTCTAGCTGCACTCGTCAGACTCAATCCGCGCACATTGCGAGCTGCACTTCGCGCTCGTTCCGGCTAAAAGTCGCATTAAGGCTGAGATGCATTTGTCACAAGAGAAGTTTGTAAGAAAGCTCGCGCGTTAATGTCCCCTACTCCGTCAACAGCATTCGCGTGGCCTCGATTGAAACAACACCAGAATCCCCCTCCACTCTGCCCCCCGCCCCCCAACCACCACTTTCCTGACTTTGTTTACAGTACAGTCTGAGCTATTGGATGACCGCATTTCACGATGGTTGCTCTCGTTTCTAATGGAGTGAGGGCTGACATTAACACATTTCACGATGTAGCCAAATGTTCAAATTCAAACGCGAGCAAGTGTCCATTAAGTGTTGCTGACAAAAAAAAAAAAGGATAGATTGCTCCATTTTCATGATGAGGACACCAAAGGCACTTACTAGTATTATGTTGTAGTTCTTGCGTTGGATCCGTTTCGATTGTGCAGGTGCGCCTCACGTTATTACCGATGAGCATATCCCGCATACAAAATAAAATGCAAATCGCGATGCATTCAAAAATGTCTTGACAGCAAGTAAATACTTTCCAACTTCAGTCGGCGGCAAAATGTAAGCGAAAAAGAAGCTGCCAAACCATTTCAAGTTAAAACGACAATAACAACTCCAACCTCTTATTAACAGTGTAGCAAACTAAAGTCAACAAAAAGTCAACACTTACTTGACATTCCTCTTCTCTTTCCTGGGTTGAATGGCAGTTGCACTCTGCATTTGACTGCTTGCTGCCAGAGTGAAAATAAGGAAGCAAAAAGCAATCCAATGCGATTACAAATGATGACTTTGATATGATAATGTATCCTTGTATTGTTTTTGGGCACTTTGGAGGCTCCAGTCCATTATCTGATTTTTTTTTTTTTTTTCTTTTAACCGGCTCTTGTCTGGTTTGCTTGCACGTTGGATGAACTACTCCTCCACGTTCTCTGCTCCTTGGTTTTAAAGACGGTAAACTTCGTGCATGTTTCAGGGTGAAGAGTGCAGCAGTCAGAGATTACAATTGAATAGCCCGTGCTGGTTGTTGATTGAGAATAAAAAGCCAATTATCATAATAGGATATGGGACATAATGACAGAATTAAATGAGTGTGACAGACGCACAATAGGCCTGCTCTGTCATCGCTTTAGCCCAGCTCGCCTATTAGAATTAATCTGGTTTGATTAAAAATGCAAATGGCCCAGAGTCGCGAACAGAGTTTACATGTTTTTATAACATTCCGCTGATTTAATTACATGAAAAATGAGTTAAGGAGATGCGCAACTGAGGCTTTCCTTTATTCAATTATTTACTTTTTGTCATCACCCTCCAGACACTGCTACGGAGAAATATGCATTTTCTCATGGCCGCAAGAGAAAGTAATGAGCTTCGTGCTTCTCTCTTTTATTGACAAGTTGATTGTTTGCTTCATCGAACCAAAATGATTTTTTTTTTTTTGGTTACCACACAAGGTTTTTTTATCAAGGTTTTGAGTACTACCGTCTGTATTGTTTGGGCTGAGCGCTTTGCAAAAAGACAAATCCCTTGCGTAATAGAAGAATACATAACATAATAATAATGGCTCTGATTTCTGAATGCCATAAATGATGCCAGTTGTATTTTATGCAACCGACACCATTATGAAAGAGTCTATCCGGGTCATGTGGGCGTTAGGTAACTTCCCAACTGTATCAACGTGCATTTAAAGTGACTGCGAGAGCTTTACTGAGTCAGTTGATTTCCATGTTGTGTGTTGGTACTTCGGACAATGTGATTTCAAGACACGATGTTATGCACGGACCCAAAAGTTAGTCATCGAACTCATTAACCGGTGCGGCCTCATTGTCGATTTGTTGTAACTTTCACAAAACAGACGGAGACCCTTGGAGTGAAAAAAATTAAGTTGTATATTTATAATTACTGTGGAGAGATTTTTTACTTTTTAGCAAAGTGTGAATACGTTCTATTCTCATCAATATCAAGGATAATAATCACACTAGAAGAATGAAGTCAGAAATATGGGTGGAAATATGTAATATTATGAGACATAATAGATAAAATATGGCAGGTCGTGAGAACGAGAGAGATCGGAGAAAACCCACGCAGGCACGGGGAGGACATGCAAACCCCACACAGGAAGGCCGGAGCTGGAATCGAACCCTGCACTGGGAGGTCGAAGCGCTAAACTGGACCACTGGGCCGCCATATATATTTTTTTCCGTGC
The DNA here is from genome assembly GCF_001891065.2 of Hippocampus comes. Lineage (NCBI taxonomy): Eukaryota > Metazoa > Chordata > Actinopteri > Syngnathiformes > Syngnathidae > Hippocampus > Hippocampus comes. The sequence goes on along the minus strand of NW_017805839.1, from coordinate 828,287 downwards.
CACGTAATAAAACGTGGGTATCGATTTTAGTTGGATATCTGATATTTCTACATGATGCGGTGTGAAAATTGTCATCGGTAATGCGCTTTATGCCCTCGGGACCGCAACTCGAAATGAGCTCTCAAGCTGTCGTCTGTTTAGAGAATCTGTACCCTGGAGTTTCGTCTTTCCACGCGTGGCGTCTGACAAATAAATAAACGGAACTGAACTGACGCCATCATACGCCGATAGACGTAGGCCGCAAATATTCAGTACGAGACTAATGAGGAGACAGGAAGTAGCGGTGACTTATGTTTTTGCGATGCGTCATTATTTGCTATCAAACATCTCTGCTAAAACAGCACTTTACAGATGAAAAATAGAATGAATTGACTCGGGTCGACTGACATGCCGCTCTGCCTACTTTCATACTTTACGCTGAGCTCGGAGAAAGGATTCCGCCTACACGCATGCACAAACACACAAAGTCCCATTGCTTGCATTCTGTTCTGACAGTACACTGGATTGTTTGAGTGAGAACCATCAGTTCCTGTCCTCTGCGTTTTCATCGTCAATCGGGACTCTGTGCAACACTGACCTTGTTAAAAGTACAGATTGGTACAATTGCTGTCTTTCGGTTTGTTTTTTTTGCGTCATCCTCCCGCCTTTGGCGGGCAAACTGCCGATGTTTGATAACTCATCGATTAAAAGCGTGTTTTGTTGTTTCTGTGTTATCTGTGCTCGGATGACATTTTAACTTGGAAAGGAAACGCTGCTGAAAGCACTTGAAAAAGTTGATCTGTTTTAACAGATGTTTTTTTTCACACGTGCATCGGCAGCATTTGCCACCGCCTCCGCCACCTTTTATCAGCTTTACCACATGTAACATAGAGATGGCAGTGACAGGCTACAAGGCTATTGAAATGACGGTCCTGAAAACGTGTACTCACCCCCACTGACCCATTTTTAATATGCTTATATTTATATTTTACATTTATATTTATCTGTATACTTTGTCTCTTCTACTTTCTCCCTTTCATAATTTTTCTGCTGTAAATTGGGGATTTCTCCATTGTGACACAAATAAAGGTTTTCTTATCTTATCTTACAAATGAATTTTAGCCGTGTTGCTAAAATACTTTTTTTTTTTTTTTTTTACATCATCCAAAAACACCCCACAAAAAAACCCCACACACACATTTTGTGTCGCCAAGGACAGGATCAATTCTAACTCGGTATCCAAACATCAGCTGGATGTGTTGAAATGGAAAGTCTGTTATCGATCTATGTACATTAGCGCTCCACGGTAACATAAGCAAGGAGCGGCGGACCAAAAAAAAAAAAAAAAGGCACTCTCTGTGTCACACTGGCGGCAAGCTGTTGCAAAAAGATGACGCCGAACTTCAAGCAGGCTTGTGGCATGTCATTGTTTATCGTTTCAAATCTCAACGTATATTTGTCTTTTGGGGGAAGAATTTTATCCACTTCTGAACATCTGGAATGAATTTTGGCCGGTTAAGACTACAAAAGCCCAATTCGCCGTTTGCCCTCCAGTGAGACCATATATGAAGGACCCATATTTCAGACATGTGAACACTTGTAATTCTATTAACTATCAAGCATCTATTTGATAAATGCTTCCATAGGAGATCGTGGTGAGGTCACATCTGTTGACCGAAAGGAGCTCGCCTTGGAGGATTTTGCTCGGCAAATGCTCCGATTGGCTGCAAGTGATGTATTGATGCACAGTTTCAAGAGATGCACCGTCTCTCCTCTCCAGGATCGGCCAATATTCACGATATTAGATTGGCTTTACTATAGCGCTGCAAAAAAAGTTGTTCCAGTTCAAATCCAAAGGTTTGCAAATAAAGTAGCAGCTGACTTAACATTATGGTTATGACAAGAGTCACTCCATACATCCTTGTGCAAGATGTGTCATTAATCTTGTGCAGAACTGCGAGGACATAGAAATTCATCTACTGCGACAGAGTTTTAGACATATTGACATGAACAACAACTTTATACAAGCAGACATCTGCTTCAGTTAGTCACTATATAAGTGTAAAGCTGGTATTTGAAACTGCTTGAGAAAAAGCATTCAAAACGCATCTTTTAGCCCGGGGGCGGTTTAAGAGCTACAAAAATCTGAAATTAAATGCAAGCAAAGTCACTCTGATGGAGCTCCGGCAGTGCAGCTGTAGATTAGAGGTGAAGTTATTCATTTAGCGTATTTTCCACAATAAAAGGTGCACTGGATTATGAGGCGCACCTTCAATGAATGGCCTATTTTGTAATTTCTTTCATATATTGGACGCACCGCATTATAAGATGCAATCTACAATGGATTCACTAGATGGAGCTCCGCTCAAGGAAATACCAACAGAACGATCAGATGTCAGTAAAACGTATTTAATAAAGCAGCGACACAGTTCACCAGTTATAACATTGAATCGTTAACGTTGAACTCTGTTGCCGCTGCTCTATTTCCGTGTTCGACTGCGAAACCGAACGTTTGAACTCTGCGTTGTCAGCATGTCTCCAGCAAGGAGCCATTTTGGGGTTGACATATTACCGTAATGACCATACACAAGACACATCGGATTTTAAGGCTCACTGTGAGCTTTTAAGAAAATGGAAGGCTTTTAGGTGCGGAAAATACGATACATTTTCTTAGGATGCCCCCACTCCTAACTGGATTGTGTTACGGGGGTTTCGAAAGCATACGAGTACGTACAGTACATCCCGCTCGGATATTTGCAAGCGCAACTCATAGTTTCCCTCCGGGGGCAAAACAACATTGCGCTCTAACCAAACGTGCACATTTTGAGGCAGTAGGGAAAAAAAAAATATCTGTGTTAAGACGGGTCACAAGGTACCTTGTAACATCCATTCCTGGAGGAGGTGAAATGCAGTTCAGGTTGGAGGAGAGATACATTGGGATGAACAGAACGTGTGTATCCGTCCTTTTACAAACGTGTGTGTCTTGAGTATGATCGTAGCTGAACTGCAGCCTATTCCAGCCGACCCAGACTGGTCGCTGGCCAATCCCTTGGGGTTTAGCATATGATGATATGGATTAGCATACTGTAGGTTAAGCAGCTAAAAGTTTTTGGGGTTTTTTTTTGTTTTTGTTATTTTGCTTTGTCTTGAAAAACAGAACATTATGACGCGGTTTAGACAAGCTGCAACCACATCTGAGAGTGTCAGTTAGACCTTTTTGGTAACTGCACTGCTTAACTGTACCTCGGCAATGACGGCAGGAAATGAGGTGAAGACAAGGAAAACCATCATGTGCCACACGACAGGGGCAAAATCAGGCCACTCGGAACGCGTGGGGGAGGAGCCGTGACCACAAAAGAACATTTTTGCTGTAGGGACTTTTTTTTTTCTCCATTTTTTTTTTCTTAACTGTGTTATGAACGTGACTGACTAGTCGGTGGTCAAAATAATTAACCTGACTGAGCTCCACCGCATGTAACGGGTCGGTACATTTGACATTTTAGTTGATGGCTGTTTTTGTGGAGACCCGACAATGCCACGAGATGCTAAGCGCGACGTGCCATGTGAAATTGAACCAGTTTGACGCTCCGATGGTAAAATATAGAGGTTGGATCATTGTTTGGCATTTTTCTGGTCACATTTTGTGTTTTCAGCACTCTGTTGCGCTTCCTGAACATTTTCTATCCTATCTGACAGAGATTATTGTCCAGCTCTTAGAAAGTACGTACGTATGAATAAAGCTAACATTATATGACTAAGTGAGTACTTTAAAAGACATTAAAAAAACGAAAGGAGTAAGAATGTTTTCACCAATAAGACAATGTTATTTGACAATTATACATAATTTAATAGATTGTTATAAGATTATAAGAAAACTCACAATGGAGAAAATCCCAATTTACAACAGCAAAGTTAGGAAAGGAAGAAAGTAGATTCCACAAGTGTTTGCGTTTTCTTGTGAACTATGCACATTTTAAATGCATTTTAGAAATTATGTAAAATAGATTAGTGATCAGTGACTGACCACGTAGATGGGCGTCGTAAGCTTAATGGAGGTTATGTGCTGCAGCTGCAAATATGCCTGAATGATATTGTTTCTGGCTCAGCAGATTATAGTTCAGAGGAAAGAGATGCCAGATTGCATGATATCAGAAAAAAAAGTTACACGATTCTAGTTGGTAAAGTTGTGAACTAAGCAACGCTGCGTATGAGGAGGCATATTTGGAATAGTCAGCATTGGAGAAACGCTCACATAGTGGGCCACATACGGCCGCGGTAGATCTCAAGTGGGCCGGACCATTAGAATTATACCATATTCTGCTATAAATAACCCAATTTAGAAACGAAGGAGAGTGCTATTAAATGTGTAAAGAATAAAGTAATTCACATGTCCTTGATAGCGTCTGCTGTGTTGGGTCTGTCTCAGTGACAGACTGAGGCCGCTGCTGTTGTCTTCTTCTGTGATCAAAACAATGTTGTCTCCGACTCTGATCAAAACAGTGTGTCCCCTAGCGGATACTCCATGAATCGCACCTTATTAAAAATATTCATTCCGTGTCTTTTATGCATTTTTTCACTTTTAAATGATCCGGAACTGGCCCCCAAGGAAGTTCGACCAGGCCCGCGGGCCATATGTTTGACACCCCTGGTGTATACGGTTTCAAAATGATGCCCATTATGACTTTTTTGACAATTGTACGCTTCCCCTCATGCTCGCACACAAAATGGCGTTTAGAAAGGCATGCGCAGATGAGTTTGCTGTTGAAGCAGTTGACTAGCCGATGTACTCAAGTTGGCATGTTAGACACCGTTTTTTTTTTTCAGACCGATACCAGTATCAACTCTTTAATGCTCAGCAACACCAAGTAACCTATACGACTTTTACTTTTGAGACCTAAAGTTCAATTCAACCAATGACAAATCGCTTGAAACAAGGACCGATCATTTATTCTGACAAACGGCAGAACAATCAATCAAGTAATACCGAATTTAATTTCAAAATAAAATGCGAACAAGTCACTTTGATTTAGAAGGATTCCTTTGTGATGAATGAGCAAAATTGCATCATAAAACTGACAACTCCCTGAGTTTTTGTCTTTGTTCCAAATAAACTGAAGTGCAAAATAATGCAGGTTGAACTGTTCACTGCTACCATCAGCGCATCGAACTCACGGTGCAGAGGTACCGGGTTCGATTCCATCTCAGGCCTTCCTGTGTGGCGCTTGCATGTTCTCCCTCCGTGGGTTTTCTCCGGGTACTCTGGTTTCCTCCCACATTCCAAAAACATGCATGGCAGGCTGATTGAACACTCCAAATTGTCCCTCGGTGTGAATGTGAGCGTGAATGGTCGTTTGTCTCTGTGTTCCCTGCGATTGGCTGGCAACCGGTTCAGGGTGTCCCCCGTCTACTGCCCGAAGACAGCTGGGATAGGCTCCAGCACACCCCGCGACCCTTGTGAGGATAAAACGGATCGGAAAATGGATGGATGGATTAAAGATAAAACAAAACAATACAAACATCAAGAGGAAAAATGTTGCAAAATAAAGGTGCATACAAATAAGGAAGCAACAGGCAAGTATAGCACTCTAAACACAGGAAAATCACATTTGGGAACCACATTTTAATCATGACAAAATTTTCTTCAGACTCTTATGGCTGTTGTCCACTAGAAAGCGTGTTGAATCTACTCGATTTTATTTTGTTATGTGGTTATATGAAATCAAATCATCTTGATCCAGATACGTTTTTTTTTTAAATAGACTACACAGCTACTCAAAAATGTGTCTAAATCCAGATGGTTCTATTGTGTGTGCAGCCACTTGACAAAATACAATGGAGTAAATCCAACAAACCATTTTTTTTTTCCAATGTAGAAGTGCGAAAACACTTGAGTGGAGAACGCGTGTGTCTGAACGATGTCCTTCTGTTGGTCGTCGGTTCCGTTTATCTCGAAGATCACGTCTGAGTGGTCAAGCCGGAAAACCCACCGGGCCCTAGAGGAATCGATTACCACATGCCCTCGGGCCCGCCCCTCGTCTACATATCTGCCCATTCATCGAGGACGCTCATTAAAGGCTAATTACCCCTAATTAGTGTATCATGTCGCTTTAATAAAGCCCTCGAAGGCTGGTGGAGTCAGAGGGGCTATCCTTAATTCAGATTGATGCTCTGAGATTAGCGGCGGGGAGAGATTGCATACAGATTATCAAAATATTAGCACCTTCTGCTAGCGCTGCAGGCTGCTGTTTTGTTCGTATTTCAGCCTTTTTGTTTTTTTTTCTTTCTTTCTTTTTTCCTTCTCGTGAGCAAGACACCTGGCTCCAGAGGGCAAGTGCATGTTTCTGTATCAGAGCAGGCTAATAGGCGCAATGGTGACGAAGCTGGGTGTGCGCGTCTAAGTGTGTGTGTGTCAGTGTGTGTGTGTTCGCTCCCTGGCGGCATGGTGAGTGTTTAATCTGGCCCGGTGGTGTGCCGTTGGCCCGGCTAATCACAGTGTGTCTGCAGGAGTGCGCCGAGCCAGGGGAGCACGCCGTCGCTAACAGCGCCTGACAGACTCATTAAAGAGGCCTGGCACTGAGTTTGCAACGCACACGCTCGCACACACACACACACACACACACACATTGGAAAGGTTCTGATATTTGGAGAAATCCCCACGCTTGTTTTTGACACGCCTGCGTGCGCGTGCGCACACACACACACACACACACACACACACAAAAACCTTTACTGTACAATGCAGGCGGCCTCATGCTCATTCAAGAACGCGCGCGCACACACGTACACACACGCACACACTTAGTGTTCCGCGTGTGAGAACAAGGCAGGCGGTGACCCCGCACAGTCGCAGCCCAAACACAGACAAGAGCCGGGAGCATCTGGGAAAAGCTGGGTGGAGGATGGAGGTGGCGTGGAGGGTGGGAAAAAATGATCAGCGCAAGGGAGAGAGAGGACTTCCACACATCACGTTCCTTTTCGAAGATCTGTCGAGGGAAGCACGTTGCTCATTTAGAGTTCAGTTATCACCCGTCCAAACTGTAAAAGATGTCAACTGCAGGCGCTTAACTAAAAAATATGACCTTTTTTTTTTTTTTTCATAGCTTTAGATGACATGACATTTTGTAAAGTTTGCAACAGTGCTCAAGACTTTCCTGCAGCAAGGTTAATTGCCACTCAGCGGCTTGACAGAGTCAAGTGGAAAGAATATGTTGGGCTGAATAGCAGGTGAATGCAAAGCAGGTCAGCGGGTAGTCCAGTGCGGGCTTGCCAGATGTTCTGTGTCAATGCTGGGCCACAAATAAATGCGATCGCAACAATACAGAACAGGGACTGAGGATGGAAACAAACACAGCAGAAATTGTTTACGTCATGCAACTGTCATTTTTAACGGACATTTTTTTTGTCATAATATTTGGATCTGAAATATGTGGTCTATAATTACACCATGACTTAACAACAGATGGCGGAGGGGCTGAAATTTATGTTTGGCAATTTGGCATTTGCCCCATACGCAAATCTGCTCATGAATTGACTAAATCTGCGTGAGTTGGTGAGGTGCCACATCCATGAATGAAAAAATCCAAGTGATCTTTCTACTGTCTTTATTCGTGCTCACTTGCCCTTCCTAGTTTGTTGTCGCTTTTTTTTTTTTCTGACACAAAGATCAACAAGTTTCTCTGCCGCCAGCACCATGGCAATATTGTTGATATTTGTGCCACTGAAGAGGAGGGCAGGTGAGTGGTATCTCATTTGCATAAGACAGGGCCCCCCCCTCCGTACTGGCTCATTTCAGAAAGGCCACAATGAGGGTGAAACAACATTTGATCATTGGATGATTTGGACGAAAGACATGCTATTTAGACACTTGGGAATTGTTTTAAATTGTGAAAAAAAATGCAGAATATGTCTCGTCCAAGTGTCACACAAGTCAAAATGTAACACACACATTAACAGTCTACCTTTTCACCTGAAGTGACGCATGAGCATATGGCAGCCAACTAACTCGCAGTTAGCGTGAAGAACTGAAATAACCGTGTTCATGTTCACTCGGTGCTCCTTGCTAGCAGACAGCTGGCCTCAATACGCACACCTGTCAGAGAAGCTTCTAATCAAAGCTCTTTGTTCACAAATACCAACTGAGAGTCCCATCAGGCTAAGGGCAATGGAAAAAAAACAGGAAGCAAATAAGATACAAATCATAAAATGAGCTGTAAACATCGCTCAACAGTTCTGACACTTCCTCTCCGTCATCCACGCGACGATTGATGATGTCCAACTATTACGACACTCGAGCACTTGCTAGCGCTGGACAAAAGTCTTCTCTGCTAACTTCATTCTAACTGCCAGGGGATCGTCACACTTTCACCAAAAATGTGGCAAAAAGACACACGGAAACACACAGCGAGCTAATCCCGTGCTGCTGGATGAAATCATTTGGTGCGCTGACTGCTTGTGTAATTTTTTTTCTGTCGTCATACGTGATGGAAGTTGGAGCCTAATTCTGGTTGAGTTTGCTCCAAATTGTCTTCATAAAGAACACACTCAGTCACTTGGCTTGCTGTGCCGGTCCTCATTTTTAATTGAATGACATAACTACGGCAAGACAATGCAAAACCGTATTTTGATTTTTCTCTCACAACAGTCTCACATCTTTCACTGGTTTTTTTTTTTTTCTCGATCATGCAGAGCGAATGATCCGCACGCCTTTTTATGCCAGAATGTTTTTGGGGTTTTTTTCCTGTGCACCAGGGCAGTTTGATCTGCTCCTTCTGTGGTTACTTATATTGCGATGGATATTTATTGGAAATGCAATCAGACCGAACAAGGTTTGACAGGAGACAGACAGAGGAAGAAAAAAAAACCCACATCAGAGAACAATAGCAGTATAAAACATGATGTGGATACTGTAACGTTCCAGAGGAGTTGGGTCCTCTCTGTATTGTGCGGACTGGGACTGTAGCGCTTAACCCTGCAACGAAGGGAGTAAACAAGTCGGAAATAGGACATGACCGGACAGGGGCAGTGCGACTGGTGTGTTGTACCTTTTTCTCTCACCCCTCCAAGGACAATACCTGCTTTGCTCTTTGCTCTCAAGCATTCGACGTGCCCCCCCCACCACCACCAACCCTCCCACCCCCAACCCACAACTCCCCTCCCTTGCCTTCTCTCTCACTCCTTTCCAGTATGGTGCTGTGACATTGAGGGAATGTGATGTGATATATTGTAGTGAATAATGTATTCAGCCAGGATTGTTCAGTGCGCATAGAGCAGATGGCAGCAGGTTGATCTCGACGTGTGTGTGTGTGTGTGCGTGTGTGTGTGTGTGTGTGTGTGTGTGTGTGTGTGC
>NW_017805839.1:811895-818932 GCF_001891065.2 Hippocampus comes | reverse complement strand
GTGTGTGTGTGTGTGCGCGTGTGCGCGCGCGACTGTGTATTTAATGATGACAGTGTGTATGTGTGACATGCATATGAGTTTGTGTGTGTCTGTATGTGTGTGCTGACCCAGAATGGGGGAGGGGAAAGATGAGAAGAAGTGAGCTGGGGTTGGGCGGAGGGGGCCCTGTGTGGTTCAGTGCATATATGTGTGTGTGTGTGTGTGTGTGTGTGTGTGTGTGTGTGTGTGTGTGTGTGTGTGTGTGTGTGTGCATGTGAGTGAGTGTGCCTCCTTTGTGAGATAAAAAATGCAAATGGTGGATTATTTTAATGCAGTTTTTTTTCTACAAACCCAAGCCTTAATCCCTAAAGCAGTTAAAATGAAAATAGTATGTTTTTTTTTTCTTTCAAAGTCTCACTCATTCACTTTCAGTTTTTTTTTAAATGTATTTATGTATTTATTTATTTATTTTTATGTGCCTCGGTTGTAATTAACAAGTTGTCTAGGAACAAAATCCTCAGCAGTATAATTCCATTTTGGTATATTTACAGCTAAACACTGACAAACAGAAAATGATGACCAAACCTTCAGCAATGCTCTTCACTTCTCTCAGTGGATTTTGTGTTTTGCACACACACGAAAAATAAAGACAACAGTAGATAAATCCAAGAAAATAAAGTACATGCCGTTCTTGAGACTCAATGCAGTCTAAAGACAATCAGTACAGCAATTATAAACACAGGTGAAGTATTTTTCGGCGATATTTTAGCTCGGGTAAAACTGTTTACTTTCTTTCAAGATGGGAGGATGCCGACTGAATTTTCTCATGGTTTTTGGCCTTGGCTGACATCGGAGTGATTCTTTTTCAGGAACAAATGGTGGCCCCCTCTACTGCCTCATACACTGTTTACCTATTCCTCCCTTATATGATTGAGACTGCATGAGTATTTAGTGATTTGACAAGTAATAAGCAAGGCTGACACCAGCACAGAATGAAGCATAATAAGTGCACTCAAGCACGCGCTGCTAATAGATGAAAGTAACAGATGGCGGCATTTATGAACAATTGCAGAGGGGATGTTTATATACTGAAGGTTATCTATCACTTCTTTGCAGTTGACCGTGATAATTTGAAATCCACATCAGATCGTGGTGGGATTCATAAAGTCACACATGGTTCCGTATTTCTGAGTGATAGCATCACTGTCACGATACAGCGATAAACATATGTAGACCGTAGCGTGATAGCCAATGAAAAAGAGAACACTTGTGTAAACAGATTCTTTTTTTTTTTCCCCCACACAAAGCATACACAACCAAAAAAATCACTTTCGACAATACAACGGCATGCTCGTGTGGCCAGTTAACATTTTTACCGCATTGCAAATGTAAATCAATTAGTGTATGTTTATAGATTTCCATCATTCCAAACCATATGAAGAAGTCAACAATAATGGGTTTATTCAACGATTGTTGAAGTGACTGTGATGAGGACTTTGGTCACAAGAAAATGCTTCCAATATATTTTTTTATTACATATGACAATTTGAAATGTTGTAAGATTTTAGCAAGCATCAATCATGGAAGTTGACATGTTTGATTTGCTTTCGCGGGCCACATAAAATGATGTGGCGGGCCAGATCTGGCCCCCGGGCCTTGAGTTTGACACCAGTGTATTAAACAGTCGATAACTTCAGATTTTGCACAAATGTTGCCACATCCTTTTTCCTAATTGACATCTGGAAATGTGTTGGATGGTGATATTAGTCGAAAGATCATTCCACAGTGATGATAAATGTCTTCCTACGTCTTCCTTGAATGAACCATCAATGTTGTTGTGCTTGTTTCCTTGAAGTCTCCTGCTTGACTGTGAGCAGATGGCGGTTTGCGCAGCGGTGGTGGTGGGGAGGGTGAAAGCTTGTACACGCTTGTCTCCTTGGCGTTAGGGACAGTGAGCATAATTGAGTAAATGTATTTAAGTATTTCAGCAGGCTGATTCAGCCTCCCTGGGATGGTTGATATTGTACTTAGGATGAATATTGCCCGAGGCTGTTCATTAGTGGTAAATAATTGAGAGGCCCGGATAGTGCTAAGGTGAAATGCTTGTTATTATTTTATTCCGTTTGTGTTCTTCTGGCTCTTCAGTTTAAGGATATGAAAAATGCACACGTCTTCCCGCAAATGACTCACTCCAACGTTTGTTTCACTAATAACTAGCAATTCCTCTTTGGGGTTTTTCAACCTATAGTGACTTCATCAATTTTCGATCCGCGTTTGATTATGTTATTTTTTAACAATTGTATTTGACTTGGGTGCTTTTCCCATTTAGTGTTAAAACCTTTGGTGTAACTCCAGTGTGGAGATGGTTGTGTCCTGTCTGCGCGCTCTTTTGTGTAGGAGTGGAATGCAACTGGCAAGAAACGTGCCATTATGGCGCTATATTAATAACAAGGCTTTATGTTATGCACGGTGTGTTACACCAGACGTCGTTGGATATCTCACTGGCAAAAAAAAATATTGTACACTTCATCTGTCCCGATGCCAGCACTTAGCGCTACCCTTTTAAAATGGCCGCCGCTTTTCTGGTCATACAATTTTTAATTCCAGTGATCTAAGACAGTTAGTTTTTCGATCGCATTTGGTGGTTGTAATTTTGGTTGGATAAAAGCACGTTTTTGTGAATACTGGGGCTTGTTTTAGGTTAGTAATGTCTGCTTTCGGGCTGGTTTTAGCTAATTGAAGGCTAGTTTTTGTAAACAATGTTTTTAGGGTGGTTAGTTTGAGCAAGTTTTAGGCCTGTTTGTGGAATTGTAAACATTTGGAAGGCTTGGAGCTATTTGTAGAAGACTTTTTGTCTACTTGTAATCAACCATTTGGCGAGGTTTTAGCTGCCCAGTGCTTATTTTTGGGGTAGCCTTTGGCTCTGAGGCTGCCGACCGTCCAAGGATTTGTCAGCAGTACTATTTACAGCTCAAAGATTAAAATTACCTTCACCAACAGATGTTAATCATGACTTATATTTGTTCAATGGGTTTCATCAAAGAAGACCATGTGTATTTCACGAAAGGAATGTCCTAGAACCATGTACACAATAGCCCAACTTTGGACAGTTCACTTTGGCCATATCCTGTTTACCTTTAGCAGCCTTACAATAACAATGGTCAGGTGCACTCCCGCTTCCCCGAGAATGGCAGTTTAATCTGATTGCACAAGACGATGACTGAAGTTGTTCAAATACAGTTGTTGCTGCGGGCGGCACGCTGACTTCACTCAGTGCTCCGCGATACACCTTTAGTCTCCACGGTCTTGGCTCAGTGCCGCTGCCTTGTTGGGTTTTGGGTGTCTGCTTGCCAGTGTGAGGAGGGGCGGGGGGGGGGCGGGTATTTTTAACGGATGGGATGTCAGCTCATTAACCTCCATTCTCCACCCAGCCCCCAGCCCCCAAGGTGGAACCAGTGTGTCGTCTCATGCCATTACTCCTCCCCTGCACGTGTGCGTTGGGCACGAGGGGTGTAAAGGATGTGGAGGATTCGGGAGGCTTGCGTGTGTGGGCGCGTTGGTGTTGTTTGGCATGACATGTTCCTTTAACAAATGCCCTGCCTGTACCTTGCAAACTAAAGGCCCACCGTGTCATTTCCTTCCCCACTTTTGTCTTCTCGCTTTCTTTCCTCTCCCTGCTGTGTTCTTTCTGTCTCACTCTGTCTCTCTATCTCAAACCACAGGCCCGATACAGTGTGGGTGAGCGAGGGGTCAGGCTCCACTCTGCCCCCCCTCCAGGCATCAGTCCAGCTAGGAAAAGACTACCCACTGCTGTGGTGAGATACATTAGCCTAGCCCCACTCAATGAAAAGCTCTCCTGTATGTGCTGCCCAGTTGTTTGGAGACCTTTGACCCCGCAACACTGACTTAAAGGCCCTAAAGTGATGATGTCAAGTTGTACTGAAAATAGCTGACAAAGACCTTTCTAACATCCATCCATCCATTTTCTGATCCGCTTTATCCTCACAAGGGTCGCGGGCGTGTTGGAGCCTGTACCAGCTGTCATCGGGCATCTCGAGGTGTTAATGCACTGATTATCTCTGTAATGAATCATAGACCCAGAAATGTATTTTACTCTGACATAGGATGAGTAATATAATCAAAGTAGATTAACTAACCATTATTTAATAATTGATTCATAAGTTGATAATTTTCTTGACTAATCGATTGAATTCATCATCCATATTGCAATATGGACAAATTGTGTTTGATGTTATTGTTGAGAGAGAGAGAGAGCGCTAAGTTTCTTGTTTTGTCAAGTGCAAAACAAGCAAGGGAGGCTTATGGAAGCAGATGAGTGTTCCTCTTGCGCTTGTAATCATTTGTCGTTGTCACGACCACAACTGTCAAACTCTTTCTGGCTTCTTTCCTATTCTGTGCAGAGGCAGCGAGCAGTAGATTGCAATGAGATAAGCAATTATATGATGGAGGAAACCAGACTCCCCCCCCCACAGCTGCAGTTAGTTATCCGATGCTGTGGTTCACTGAGTCAAAGGGTTTGGGGTAATGTGACATTCACTCTGCCCTTTATCTCCTCTTCATCGCTGTTTACCTCAGTTAGTGCCTTGTGAGCTGCATCCTCTCCTGAGAAACCTCAACAGCATACTGTAATGTATGGGTGCACATCCTCACACACTTAGAGACACACAAGCACACACACACACATTCTCACCTCAGAATGTTTAACTGCCAGGCAGACTGGTGGGATAACTACTGATTCCTAGTGGCACCCATGAAGTTAAATATAGCACAATCCTGCACCTGCTGACCCCAGCTCATTCCATGTGATGCTGGCGCACTTGAAGCTGTTCAGGTGTTTCGGCTGGTTAGCATGTGGTCATTGATTATCCACCTGTGTGGATAGCACTTTGTGCAGTCTTGTTTTTTCTTTTCTTTTGTATCTTTGAAGCACACATTATATCTCATGGCCAGATGGACAGAGGTAACAATGTGGTTGCAACAGAGAGTTCAATAGTCAGCGGGGAATTTGCCCAAAGCTTCAATTCACACTTAAAAGGGAGTGGGGGGGGATGCCAAATGCCTAAATTGTTTCAGTGACACATGGACTAAAAACACAGCTGACTGACGCGATAAGCTAATATCTGCTTTGTTTGTGAATGGATAATCTGACCGACACCAATCCTAAATACAAACCTAATCTTTCAAATTTCAACATTTGACTGAAAAAAATTCATCGAGGGAGGATGTACTGGCAGAGTATGTCCAGGTTGTGATAAATGCCAATCTTTCTTTTCTTTTAAAACAATACTCTAAAGTGGCCATTTATACTGCCATTGTCGAGTGGTGTGATTATTTCAGTCAAGTCAGTCAAAACATTGATTTGGAAATATGTATTTGGGTGGGTACTATTGCATCTCCAACTTGGAATTGGGAAATGTCAAATTTCCTGGGTCTCGAATATCTAAATAAAATATATATATAAAAAAAAAAACAGCACTCACATTATGTATGCATTTTTTATATATATATATATATAGAGAGAGAGAGCGAGAGAGAGAGAGAGAGCGAGAGAGAGAGAGAGAGCGAGAGAGAGAGAGAGAGCGAGAGAGAGAGAGAGAGAGAGAGAGAGACACGTGGTTACTGTTTTGTGTTGGGTTTCAGGAAAAAGTGAGGAATTCATTTCATTTTTGGCCCATGTTGAGATGTCAAGTGCTGTTAAAAACAGAAAATTGTCTTCCAGCCAAGGGACGAATGTGCAAAACAACAACAAAAGATGAAGTAACTTGAACTAAAATATGTCTGATGTTCGTGCATGATTTTGTACAAGCGCTGCACGCCAGTGTGCCATCACAAGATAAGAGGTGGGATCGTGATCTTTGGTCACCATGACAACCATAGGGATCCTATTTTATCCGAGCATGTGTGCATTGCATTGATTTGAAACTGAGGGTAAAATAAATATTGATGCATCATTCTCAGCTGGTATTTTGGTAAGCAATCAAAGTCTCAATGGGTAATTCTTGTAATTATTCATGTGGCACAATAATGACTCCATTCTTTCCTTTTTCATTAAGTCCCTGCATTTGAAATTAAAGTTGTGTCAGACATTTATGTATTTATTTATTTATATTTTGGGGGTAGTGGGGTGGGGGTGGGTGGTATAAAATGAAAGAGCCTGTCTTTTTTTGAAGCTCTGAATTGCACTGCAAAGGTTTGAGGTCCTGTCAGTGATGTGATTTCAGTTCTGATGAGAGCTCATTTGCTCACTGAAGCAGAGTTCACAGTGGAAAGAAAAGTGTTCTCCTCGCTTTCTAACACAAGCAGATCTGCAGTTGGAAATTTGATGCGTTTGTGGCTGCCTCTTTGCAACAGAAAGCGGATGAATGAGCGCTGCAACCATCTTTATTTTTAAATTGCTGGTGTCGGAAGTGGTTGAAACCCGTATACTGTTTTTGTGGGTGTTAAATGTTTTTCCCCAGCTCCTGATGTAGGGGGGGGGGGTCTGCTGTTTTTGTGAGTGACATGTCACTTGAGGAGCTTTCAGGACATTCCAAATTTAGACTTGGTCTGTTTTATTTTGTTGTTGCTTTTTTTTTTTTTTGCATCGCTCAGTAAATCATCTTGTCCCCATATTTGATCAAGTTCGGAATGCTGTTGATGAAACGATCTGCCCACATCAACATGGTGTGTCTTTTTGCATAGGAAAATGAAGCTGGCGACAGTGAATCCATTGACAAGACGTACGGTACGGCCTTTGCTGTGCGCGAGTCAGGTCCAACTGTAGTGGAGTGTGGGTGTGTTTTCGGTGTGTGTGTGGCATGCTGTCACACCCAGGAAGAGGCCCTGTTTCGACCCATCTGAAATTTGCAAGATAAACAATCAAATACACATTCATCGTTACATTACAATGTCGTGTGTGCGCGTGCACGCGCATTCCTGAATGTTTTTGCCACCTTCATTGTTTGCCGGTGGTGTGGTGGCAGAATTGGAACTGTAGTCCTTGTCTTGCAACTTGCTGTCTTTTTTTTTTTTTTTTTTGCATCCTCTCCTCTTGTGTG
>NW_017805839.1:792581-811746 GCF_001891065.2 Hippocampus comes | reverse complement strand
CGCCCCTCCCCTTCTACACACCAGCACCACCACCACCACCACCACCACCACCACACCCGTATCTTCAGATTCAGAATGGCTGTGTACTGTGTTCTGGGCTTGTTAATTCCGCTCGGTGAGAGAATTATTTTTAGAGACTTGGTGTGCTGGAAAAGGCTTTTAAAGTCACAAGTATTACTCATTCTGCTTGAGATTCTCTTATATACATTGAAAAGTTCTAAAAGTTTCTTGAGTGTTAAGACACTGTACTTTTTCTGCACTTTTTATTGTCACAGCAACGATCCACGCTGATGCGGAATTAGTTAAAAGTACAACCGTACGGGTAATAGGATCTGCTTTTGTATGCGTGCAGGAGACACAGCAGTACACGACTTAAGTATAACGTTGACTTCGGCAAAAGTGCTGCTTCAATTTAACCTGAATGTTGATGGCTGTGTAATTCACAGCTCTAATTACGTCTGACTTCAGTCGCATAAAGGAGAACACATAAGGTCGTGTGTTTGTTGTGCTTCTGTTGATCAAAGCCAGATGCAGATGGCGACTGAAATGGCAACCAGTGATTTTCAGATACGGGTATGCGCTACACCTTATGGTGATTAGCTAAGTTGTTGCGGGGAAATAAAAGGTGCTCGCATTAAAAAAAAAAAAAAAATGTCCACAGATAATCGAAAGAAATCATTTCCATGAAAGCTCGTTTCATTGTCCATTCATCCATTTTCTGATCCGCTTATCCTCACAAGGGTGGTGGGGCGTGCCGGAGCCGATGCCAGCTGTCTTCGGGTTGCCAGCCGATCGCAGGGCACACATAGATTACCATTACACCAAGGGACAATTTCGAGTGTTCCATTAACCTGCCATGCATGTTTTTTGGAATGTGGGAGGAAACTCGAGTACCCGGAGAAAACCCACGCAGGCACGGGGAGAACATGCAAACTCCACACAGGGCGGCCGGAGCTGGAATTGAACCCGGTACTTCTGCACTGTGAGGTCTCTGCGCTAACCACTGGACCACCTGGCCGCCCTCGTTTGCATTGTAATTCATGTAAAAATGTATTACAGGCTGAATATAACGTGATAAAAAAATACACAGCAAAACTGTAACATGGCAGCTGGTATATGCATTTTAAACGACTTTGTTGAATAATTTAATTCGGCACGTACGTCACCTTTTTTTGTACCGTGCACATGCCGTTAAAAGTTTAATTAGTTTGCAAAATAATAAGTCCTATGACAGTGGACTTAAGTGATGTCTGTGGAAATAAACATAAATCGCTCTCTCTCTCTGTCTGTCTCTCTATTTCGCTCTCTGTACCCAACCCCCCTCGCAAACAGATGTTTATGCGGAGATTATGGATTGTCCATCAATCAAACCCAAACCCGAGCTTGTACGTCTGTCATTCGGCCGCCCTCCCGTCTCACCTGTGACTCGATGAATTAGTTGCCAGCAGTGTGGGGCGCGATTAGCGGCGTGTAAATATTTTCCTTGGACATCCTAAGTTAGCATGACTTCCACCATTTGGCTTCGTTAGCTTTGAGCCACTCAGCTTTGTCGACAATTGCGAGGGATGACCTAGTTGTGGGCCTCGCTAACTGCGCGATACTTTTTTCCCCATCTTCTACTTTCTCACTCGCTACCACTCCACCCACATTTCCTCTCCCACCGAATCCCTATTATGTATTGTCTCTCTCAGTTTAGGGTATCACCTTCATCCTTTTAGGCCACCGACTTTGGTCTTCCCCTCTTGTCCCTTTACGTGTGCATTCTTTCGGTCCTAATTTATCTCTCTTCCACATCCTATTATTACGCTCTCCATTCCTTTTCATTACTCTCTGGCTGCACCACGTGTCATGCAGGGAAACATCGCGAGCAGCGGTCCCCGCTGAACAATTATCATGCAAAGCAATCCAAATAGAGATGTTTGCCGAAAACAACATGTGTGTAATTACTGCTTAATGAGGCCCTTGTCTCAGGCAGAATGCCCAATTAGACTGCCGGGGAGCGAGCGATGCCAAGGCCCTGTGAAGAAAGAGAGGAGAGAAGAGAAGTACAGGCAGGCTGCAACTGCGACGAGAGGTTGGAGACGGCGAGAGCACGAGAGGAAAAAAGGGAGGGGGGTGGGGGGGCGGAGGCAAATGGAAGAGCAGTGAATGAGAAGATGATTTCTGCTGTAAATGTGGAGTAATGGCAGAGCTGATAGCATTGAGTCCGGGATAAATTGGCATTTAAAGTAAGAGAGCGAGGCAGTGCATAGGAGAGCTGAAACGGGGTGGGGGTGCTTTATGTCGCAAGATAGGAGCAGCCATGTCGAAGCACAAAATGGCCGACCTTTCTGGGTTGCATTTCGTCTTTCGGAGGGGTCGTCTCTTTTTCATGTTGAATGTTATTTATTCTTATTTGCGACAGGTCACCGATGGGGCAATGGTACTTTCGCATACTGTGGCGCAGGCAGAAGCTGTGTTAAGTTCCCACTTAGCGATGATGTGAATGTTGAGAATGATTGGCTCCCCTTCAATGATGTTCTTTGCTCTTCTTTTAATGAAGAGATGTTCTCTTGAAAATCCACACTGTTCGATTAAAGGTATGGTGTTTAGGTAAAGTAAGCGCATGGCGGTTGTTGCCCATGCTGTAGTCATTGATCCAGCATATTTGCGATCGGGTGATTTGTCTCCTTCGGGTATCCTGAGCAGAAAGATGGCGGCGGCACGTTATCCTCCTGTATGGTGCGGTGCGACCCATGTCATTTAATTAGCGATTACTAGACCTACGATTATATGAAAAAAAAAATGTATATACAGTATTTATTTTTGCATGTTATCATAATTCAGAGTGGATTTTTAAAAATGAATGAACAATGAAAAATCTCACATTTCTACACACTGTCCCTTTAAGGCGCCATTATTAGTTCATTAGGAAAACCTTGCCGTTTAACTGTTGTCTTTGAGTCAGCCATTTATTTCATCAGTTCCTAAATAGTCCAAGAGAAATCCCGTAAGTTGTTTTCCTGATTATGAATCAGCTTTTCGGATTCAATTTTAATGTAAAATATCAGTCGTTCATGAAAAGCTAGGACACACACGCATTGACTGAAGGAATCTGCTACTGTTACTCTATCTTGAATTTTGTGACGCTCTTTGACAAGACGGACTTCAACTTGTCTTCTCCCTTGGGTCCATCTGCCTTGCAAGGTTAATATGAAAGTGGTTTTCAAATTAATCTGCGCACCCCAACTCCACGCTCTGTGCTTCATTAAGCAAATTTGATCTTTCTCCGACGCATCAAGTAAATGAGTCAGCATCTCATTTGAAGTAAGTGTGTAGCTTTCCCTGTGCAGAGTTTTATCTTTCCCTGCGCGTATAATTGAATGCCTTGTTTCAAATAAAATAAAATACAACACTCATGTAGCAATGTATTCATTTGAGCTCTAGTTGTGATAACAGGTAAGAATGGAAAGGTGTACATCTATTGAGGCATTGTTGTGATGTTAATGGATGCGTGAGCTGCTTTTTTTTCCATACTGCCATTCGCTAAGTGCTAAGTTGAATAGGACCCATTCATTTGTGGAAGCTCATTCAAACAATATAACAGCGTAAGTCATTATTTCCGTTATTATTCCTTGTGTGTGGGCATTTGCAGTCAAATGCAAGCAGAACTTTGACTTACCCGATGTGTGAGTTTTTCGAGATACCAGCGATCTCTCCACCAATATTCAACTTTAACTCAGAAGGAAAAATTTGAAGGATGAGCGCTCGATGGTGGCAGCGACCTTTCATAAGAGAGCCCAAAGATTTCGTACAAGCAGTTTATTGCCACTCCCAGTTGATGTTTACTGTCAAACTAAACATCAAACAAATAGAATTATACATTGTGTATTTAAAACAGCCACGTAGCTTTGCCTTAGGAAAGTCTGCTAGCTGAATGCTAATACATCATGAAAGGAAATGCCATAGATCGGGAAACAAATAGCTTCGATGTTGCTGTGCTGTAAGCCTTTATGCATCTGATATTTGGACACCAACGGTGCAGCAGCACATGTAGACAGACAGTCTCTGTCACAGTCACTGAATTGTTTTGCGATGAACAACTAATATTACTGAAGCCTACACATTCACTTAGTTGTGAACGTCGTGTATTATGTGTGTCTATATTATACTGCCCCGGGTTACCAAGAGTCACTCACTCACCAGCAGAACCTGCCCGATGTATTGATCATGATAAGCACACTTTTTAAAAATGTTTTATCCTTTTATTAAATACAGTACTCTGTAAAGTGCTTTCTTCTGATCACAAACACAAAACAAAAGTTCCATTCATTACAGAGGGTAAAGGTGGGATATTGAGATCTGAATGTTTGGAATTCAAACTTGGTCACGAAAACCAAATTAAAGTGGTAAGTCAAGGCACCACTGAATAATGTTTCTTACAGTCTTGTAAATCCCCATAATGGCTGCTACGCTCGGCATCGTTAACCAAGCAGTGTCCAATAACAGCCATTCATTTTTCTATTTCTCCTCTCATATGCTCGTTTATTGTACCTGCATTTCTCATATCAACAAGATGATTAGATATAATATGGTCTATTAGTCAAGTTAACGTGTTGATACTTGAAATGATGATTTCATCTGTGTGTGTTTGCAACTGCCTGTTTGCACCTCATCAGCCCGGAGGTTTTATATCATCCTGAAATTTTTATAAGAATGTTCCAATTGATAGTTGGTTCCAAAACAAATGACATATTTAAAATGTTCCGGAACAGTCATCTGCTGTTAAATCAAGTTGAAGAAAGATCTGATCCAGATTGCACATGTACCCCAGAAATTTTAATGCAGATGTTCATATTAGGTTGAAATGTATGTGTAGTGTGTGTAGGATTATTTTACATAGAATTTGAAAGAAAGTGCGGGAAAAAAAAACCCTTTAATTCTTTTAAATCCAAGCGTGGTGATTTTGCAGATGACAAATGTTTATACGTTGACGAAGGTCTGCACTCTTGTTGGTCATTTTTTTCACCGGGTATGTCATATCCTATTTCTTGTTCTCTCTTACCCAGCATAGTTTACTTTGTCTTCAAGGGTACTTTTTTTTTTCTTTTTGTGCGTGTGCACAAAGACAGACACCCGAATAAAAAAGGGCTCCCAGTAGCTTTACATCTGAGGAATCTGGTGTGGAACGCTGTCGAGTTTGATCATGTTGTCTCTGCTGTCTGGCTTCTGTGCAGTGATATTACAAAGAGTGACCTCAGTCAGCAAACAAAAAGAGGGCTTCATTTGACACATTGAGTTGGTGTGTGTGTGCGTGTGTGTGTGCGTGCACGCACGATTGTTATTATCCAGCCCAGTCAAGGTTTGTTCCATTTGCTGCATGCGCGCTATGAAAAAGTGTGATGCCTTTGGAAGCCAAGGGCGTTTCACAATACGTCTCCTCTTAACAGGGTAGCACTTTCTCCGTCACCTTGACACTGCACCTGTTCACTTACCGAGCTGTTTGTGGGGAGGAATCTTATTTTCTCCTGAGCTAAAAACAGAATGCGAGTTGTTGTTTTCCCTCTTTGTCACAGCTGATCTTTGCTTGGGAATTCCTCTGGGATTAATCCTTCCCCGCATACTTGACATCAGAGCCAGCGTGTTGCATGTAGCACTCAAGAGGTGGCCCCGGATGGTTTCCCGACACTCTCGGCGGCGGGGGGGTCAGGGGTCACTGTTTGAGTCCTAACCCCCGTCAGACAATGTTTTGGCACCTGCAGCAAGTGATCTTTCAATGCCTTGTTAGCTGGCTCTCGAAGACACGGCGCGTCGCCGCGGCGCGCTGATTCATTCACACTCCTACTCACACGCCGCAGAGCCCACAGGGAACGGCCTATCTTTCACCACTGAGCTCATGTAGCCTCATTACCGGCCCCGCTGATGAACAGTAATTACCG
Source organism: Hippocampus comes (assembly GCF_001891065.2). Lineage (NCBI taxonomy): Eukaryota > Metazoa > Chordata > Actinopteri > Syngnathiformes > Syngnathidae > Hippocampus > Hippocampus comes. The sequence continues at coordinate 805,828 of NW_017805839.1, read as the reverse complement.
ACAGTTTCATGCCACACATATAAGGTTTAACCAAAGTGACAAAGCCATTAGTCTCACACTTCGGGCCACCCATAAAGGGCTTCACCAGTGCGCGGCTCCTCCGTGGCGTATTTATTTATTTATACGTATTTGGACTGCCCGGTAACGTCTCCCCTGTGTTTCTTCCCGCAGTTTGATGGTGACAACATGTACATGAATGACAATAACCAAGAGTTTCGGTCACCAAATCAGGTAGGTGTGCCCAAATCATTCACTAGTTTTACCTTACGGGACACTATAGACCAGTGGTTCTTTAACCAACCCTACTAGTTCATGTCCACATCCACCGAGTGAAAAATAAATATATATTTTTTTTACAAATTCAAGATATTAAAAAAACGCATTTATTAAAAACAGAAAAATGTAAATACAATTTCAAGGGATAAATATACTTGGGTTTTTTTTTTTTTGTTTTTTTTTTTTGAACATCGTACTATCACGACAGTCACACGTTGACTACAAAGCGAACTAAATTTCTCACAGCACTGATTGGACAAGCAATGAAATGTGCTCCCCTGCAGCCAGTGATGGGCAAGCGGGTGTGTCATAACGAATTGACATCTTGAGTCGGGTGTGTGTTAACCTCCATGGCAGATGGCCCGTTGAACCCCTGAGACCGATTCACCGAACCCCTGGGGTTCGATTGAACCCAGGTTAAGAACCACTGCTATAGAAATTTAAAAAAACAGTGTCTACATTCATGTCTGTGTAATATTTTGTTTTAGTACTGCACAGAGCATTTGGCAGTAAATATTGGTAGAATGATTGCGTGCATGAAAAATTGTTTCCATGCATGTGGATCTGCTGTAAAAAATTCCATCAGAAAGTACGTTAACGTTTTGTGAGAATGTTGCCAAAATAAGGGCAGTAGTTGTAGTCGTACCCGACTTGTTCAAATGTTTTCATAATGGTCCATACAGTGCATTCATAAAACCTGCTCGGAGTCACATTTAAGATGGATTCCATCCCAGATGACTTTGGGCATTCACGCTTGCATTCACAGCTCTAGGCTAGTGAGAGACTTCAATTAAATGAACTTGCACGTCTTGTGGGGGGGACAGGAGTAACTTTGGAGAAAACACACTCAAGCACAGAGAAAAGCATGCAAACTCCCCCAAAAAAGTCTGAGCTGAGATTCAAATTCAGAACCTTTGGCTGCGAGACAGATGCACCAACTCATGCTGCCAATGAAATAATCAGTTTTTGTTTGTTTCTGGAAATAGCATTGGTCAGATTTTCCATCATTACTTTTCCCAAATTAAACCTGTGCCCTAATACATTTGCTTTACTAAATAAACAAACTCTGATTTATTATTATTATTATTAAGCTGTTCGTTGTGGTTGTGATTCACTCGCTATGGAAAAAAGGATTTGGATGCAAAGCTCTGCGCTGAAAGCTTTCTGTCCGTCAGAGTTGTTTATGTGTACTGCTGTTGTGATTGCAAGGATGGTACGATTCTTCCATCTGGTTTAATTTGGGACATCAAAATGTGTTGTCTGTTAGGTCGCGTTCAGAGTTTGCAGGGCTCAAACGTCTCCGGATTTGCGGTAGCAATCATAGTTGATCGATTTTAGTCTTAATCCAAGAAAATGTGGGCTGATGAAGGTTTATTGCCTCCAAATAAATATTATATGGGCATCTTTTAATGTACAGCACTTGCACCAGTCTTAAAAATATCACAACCTACTTGTCTGAATAAAAATGGATGAGACGCTGAACACCTATCCCACTATTCCAGACTCACACCTGTAAACATTCTGGTGTGGACCAAGCAGTGCAGACCACTTACCAAGAGCAAAATTCGTACCGTATTTTCCGCATTATAAAGCGCTTCAGAGTATAAGGTGCACCTTCAATGAATGGCCTATTTTAAAACTGTTTTCATGTATAGGGCACACCGCATTATAAGGCGCACAGTATAGAGGCTGCAATAATGGCTGCAGTTGCATTATACATCCACTAGCTAAAGTGAATACAATACAATGCAATACTGCTTTATTTATATAGAACTTTTACAACCGCTGCAGCTGTAACAAAGCGCTTCACAGAACATTTAAAATACTATGTCCAAGAAATCAAAATATTGATCCATAAATATACTGTAAAGCGCAGTGGATTATAAAGCGCACTGTCGGCTTTTGAGAAAATTGAAAGCTTTTAGGTGTGCCTTATAGTGTGTAAAATACGGTCCATTTCAATAACTAACAATTAAATATAAGTAGATTTATCCATCCATCCATTCATTTTCTGATCCGCTCCATCTTCATAAGGGTCGCCGGGGGTGCTGGACCCCACGCCAGCTGTCTTGGGGCAGTAGGTGGAGGACACCCTGAACCGGTTGCCAGCTAATCGCAGGGCACACACATTCGAACAACCATCCGCGCTCACACTCACACCTAGGGACAATTTAGAGTGCTCCATTAACCTGCCATGCATGTTTTTGGAATGTGGGAGGAAAACAGAGCACCCGAAGAAAACCCACACAGGCCTGGGGAAAACATGCAAACTTCACACAGGGAAGCCAGAGTCGGAATCGAACCATGCACCGCTGTGAGGTTGACGTGCTAGCCATTGGACCACCGGGCCGCCCATAAGTAGATTTATGATCGCCATATTTGGTTGTTTTGAACGTCACTCGCTCAAAGGGATACTTAACTTTTTCCTGTTTTCACCATTATGTAGATTGCCACAAACCACAAAATGTATGCCAGTGACAGATTATGTATATATGGATTACAGCATCAGCAATGCTATCGCCGTGTGAGTCAACAGGTCACTCACAGCTTATGGCAGCCACATCACACGGCTCGCAGCGTCGCTGATGCACTGCTTGTTATGGATGCACAGTCATGGTCACAGTCGGGGAGGTACACACAGGCGCGGCGTTGAGTGCTCCCAGCTGCTGTGCGGGTACACGCGGCTGGACATATGGCCAGTTGGGGAACATTGTGATTTGTTGATCCAGCAGTCAGAAAAGAGAGCGAAAACATGGAGAGGTGGACCCTCCTCGTCAATTAGCGCCTTGCTAAATAGCGTCACTGACGGGTCAAGACCATGGGGTGTACAGAAACACACACATAAACTTGTCACGTTCTGCGCCGTAATAGAGAGTGACATATTCTTTGTTCCTAATTCATTCAGGTTGTTTTTTTATTCATGTGCTTGCTCCATCAGTACCTCAGTAGCTCTACTTACGAACGTCTCTTCATATGAAATTTTCAAGTTACGAAACGCCTCAACAGCAATATAGTGCCTCTTGTTCCGAAAGAAATTTCAAGATAAGAAAGGTAAAAATACAGGATGGGCCACGACTCGCAGCTGCGAGTTTCCTGAATGCAACATTCTTATAGCTGCTCTGCCATTGACTATTCCCGAGCATCATCCTGGCATCCCATTAGCTAGGAGGGACCTCTACAGTATGTGTCTATGTGTGTAGATAGATAAATAGATATGTGTCGATGCAGCGTCCTTGTCATTCGCCCCCTTAGGCCATGAGGCGCTCCGATCGTTTTACGAGGTAGTTGTGAATAACCCAGAAAAAGTATTTGCCTTGGACATTTTCTAAGGATCGTTCAAAGCTGACAAAAGCAAACATCCTTGGATCAGTTCTTTACAAAACGCCAAGCAAAAACCACTTCTGAGAGAGAAAATGAATGAAAGAGGGCAACCCCCCCCCCCCCGATGAGGACACAGTTAAAAGTTAAATGACCATCATTTTTATTCTTTATTCTTTGTTTTTTACACTATACACAACTCTCATTTTTTGTGCAATAATCTAATTGAAAAACATGTATTTGTTACGGATTTTGATGCATTTTTATGCTTTATAAAACATTTATGTCTGAATTTTGGGGGGCCTGGAACGGATTAGGACATTTACATGGAAAACACGCCTCTACTTCCAAATTTTTCTCGTTAAGAAATTTCCAGAACCAGTCAATTAGTTCTTCCCAAGACGAACACCAAAACAACATGCTCACAAAACAACGCCCACAAAAACAAAGAGAACTACTTGACGGATTTCACTTCTCACGGGTTCTTTTTGGAAGGTAACACCCCGTGATAAACAAGGGATTACTGGATCGTCATAAGGTTGTCTTACCTTTGATGTTAGGATTCCGCGACAATAATGAGAGGTCGAGAGGGAGCTTTAAAGCTTATTGTCTACTTATAGCTCTCATCACAGACCAGGGGTCCATTATTGTTAGCCACATTTGCTGGCCTGCCCTAATTATGTCACTTTACATGCATACACGTCTGCGCGCTAATTGGGATAAATGTCCGGCTTTGTACTTTCTCCACTGCGGCAGCCATGTGTCAATCACCGACTGCCTCGCAGGTCTGCCCTGTTGTGGCAACAAATAGCTTCTTAGTGGATAAAGCAATTTGGGCTTTTCAAAACATCTCAGCTGCAGTTGATGCTCTGTCAGTGATGTCAAAGAGAAGCTTACTCACCAGTCCCGAAACTCCTCACCATAAACACAAAGTTCACTCTCTGGCTTTAATTCCCAAAATCCTTTAATGCACCACAATCATTTGAAATGGGAAAGGAGGAGTGCGGGGGGTAAAGTGCGCATGGCTTTGCTGCAGTGTTGATAGTTTCAAATATTAAGCAATAACATGAAATGCTAGAACGATTAATAACTTGGCCTTCACTTGCACTAAGATCTATAAAGGAAGGATTTTTAAGCCGCCTGTCAGTCTTGTACCATGTTGTTGCTATTTATGCAGTAGCACAAGTTGTAACAACACTTAGCAACCAATCAAGTTGCATTGGTTGCTTGATTTAATTTTCTGTGCTCGAAATGTAGTTCACATTTAGACATTGTTAAAAAAAAAATCAATACTTGTAAACAAGCATAGGTTTTTAGAATTTGTGCATTGCAGCGGTAAACACGAAATTTAACGCTAACACACCTCTCGAGGTGGCCTGGCTGGTTAAATAATATGACTGGGGATTTATGGTTGCCATGCCGATGACAGACATGCGCTTCTCCGTTTTCCAGGCCAGTGTCCTGTCAAAATGATAACGAAATTATTTGGGGGTAAAATGACTTCATTGTTTCTGCACGCCTATTTGTCATTTTCACTGATTCGATTCAGAGGTTTGAATCGTGGATTTCAGCGCAATCGGTTATATGGCAGCACAGCATCAATGATTCATAGTAAAATTTCTGCAAAGATTCATTACAACGCAACTACATAAAAAAAAAAAAAAGCCTATTTTATTTGAACATCATGCACTGTTAGTAATCGGAGCCATTTGCTCTGCGTGTGACTCATTTGTTAATGGATGCGTAATTTTCATGCATTTTGCTTATTAAATACTTCTGGCTTTTGACTTTACATCCAACAAATCAGAGTCTCAAATATGGAATGATTTTCTGCATCAATTTGAAATGGGGGATTACCGTAACGTTAATTAAATCATTGTACACACAAGCACGTGTATATACATTTGGCTTTTATAACTTCTGCTGTGAAAAGGCTCCAGAGATGCAGTCCACTGAAAAAAAAAAATGGTGTGCTGAATTTAATCCATTTTATTTTGTCAAATGACTGCACGCAAAGGAATCATCTGGATTTGGATCCATTTATTAAGTAGATGCATAGTCTCTCGTCCCTTAATAGAATTTTTAACTGTAGATTCAGGAGCATATAGGAGCCTTAACCATGATGCATGCCTAAGTGAAAAAAAGGTGCATGGAGCCAGAACAGAGAGTCCATTGTTTGCATCGTCCACAGTATACACAGTGAAGTAGCAGTTCGACACAGCCAGGAGATTGCATTACACATAACATCTCTGCACTCTTAAAAAGAGAGAACCGCTAATCAGAAACAGCTTTAAAGGGGGGGGGGGGGTTACTGTCTGCTTAGAGGCAATCACTTCATTCAAACAAGATGTTTTCAAGGTTCTGACCACTGTACACTTTCTGTAGGCTTGTGATGCTTTTCCGTGTGTCTCCTTCATCTCACAGTGTCAAACCTTGGACAGCTTATTCTATATATCTGTCCAAAACCATTAAAAAAATGAATGATTCTTTTCTGTTATCTTGGCTGACTGATTCATGCGTCCAGACGACATCACATATTTGGTTTTAACCTACTTTATTCAGTCATACAGCTGATTGTCCCTTGCTTGGTAAAACAAGACAATCATCATTTTTACAAGGAATTAGGAAAAGAAACATTGTGCCTCTTATTACCGGTAAGTCGTGGAACAGTGCACAGAAATAACGATTGAAACTGTCCGAGCTGCGAGAATAATGTTTAGTGCTCTTCTTGTGGCAACTGAAAATTGTCTGTCACTTGTGAGCAGAAGAGAACGCCCCCTCCCCGGTCTCCCCCTCCCTCTGCGTGCCACTGAAAAGCATCTCACTTTATTCTGATTAGCACGCATGTGTCAAATAATGCTGATTGCGGTGTATATTTTTCGAGCGGGGGGTAATCGCAGCATGACAGGGCTCGCCGCCAAACCAAAATGGCTACCTTCAACACCGACCAGACATTTTCTAATTTGGTTCAATGGACAATAAGAGTCTTTTGGATTCATATCAGGACTGATCTGTTGGCGAATGTGTGTGTGTGCGTATGTATTTTAGAAAGTTTTGGCTGGTTTCTCCTCACTCTGTAATTAGCCTGCATGCATGTACATCCAGTTTATTTTAGATAGTGATGTGAAAATGAAAGGCAACAAAAGGAGGATTTGGACAAGCAGCTGTGTAGAAAAGTATATTTTAAGATAAAAGGAGTTTGTGTGTGTGTGTGTTTGTGTGTGTGTGTGTGTGTGTGTGTGTCCCTCGCTCTTTTTAGACCTGTTGCTTTGTGTCCATTTGAAGCAGACCAAGGGGCCACTGGTCTAAGTTTCTTCCTGTAAATTCTGCTCACAGGTGTCTTGCTGTGCCCGATGTCTTTATTGATTTGGCCGACTGCGATAGAAGAGTGCCTAATTTTGTGTATTGTAATAGAAAGCTCTTTAGTTGGTCTCATGTTCCCGCTGATTCTGTTCCTTTTTCATTTTGCTCTTGTTTATTTTGGTGTTTTTAGACTTAGGTACTGCCAGTAGTCTGTCACGGGTCGGGATGGGTACCGAGCCCCGCTCCTAAACTGACCCTGGGGCTGATTTTTTTAAAACGGAAAAATTGCTAACCTCCATCATTAACGGTTCTGTTAACAGTCTTGGAAAAAAAATGTTCAATTTAATTTTGGATTGATTTGGGCGATATGAATGTTATTTTTCAACTTCTATCACTCTGACGTTGTTTCCAGCACACAATAAAATGAATGTTCGTCTAAGGTGCGTGTTCACATTCGGATGTTTTAATGGCGTACACTTATACAGCGCAAGCTGGCGTCATTTACATTTGGTTAGCTCTGTTGCTACGAACGGAGCAGCTGAGCGTTTCACTCAAGGCATGATCGATTTACACTAAATGCAATCGCTACACGAACACACTTTAGTTAATCTACGTTTGAGTGGTTATGCCTGCAGATTGGAGAGGGATGGAGGGATGACATCGACTACATCATCCACAAGGGGAGATCTTGCAGTTTATCTGTCAATGTCATGGATTGACCCCAGCGAGTCTATTTCTCTTTCCGCAATGTCAAGCTTGGCGTACTCGGGCATACTGCGCTCCGACCGCCCAGATGTCAATGCAAATAAGGGATGCCGCTATGACTGGCTGGGAAAAGACGACTTCAATCGCACAACGTCGCAAACTAGAGGTGCCGAGGACTAAGCAGAACCTCAGAGGGGATTTAGCCTTTTCTGTTGCTGGTCCTTCCCTCTGGAATGACTCTCCGTTACATGTTAGACCAGCGCCCCTCTCTGTCCATTTTTAAAAGTCATTTGAAGACAGATCTTTATATTCTTTAGTTTTTGACCCAACCGGAGATTGACACACTTCAAACTTTCTGCATTGTCTGCTCATCCCGCCTTAATAGCCCCAATGTTATTAGTTTGTACTTACAGAAAGTTATTGCGGGCATGCTGCAAGCTTATTTACACAAATCTGCTTATTCTGTAAATTAAAGGGCGTGTTTTCAGGGTCCACTTATCGATCGTCATTACAATGCACAGAACGTATTGAATCTCATTTTCTGAAATGTGGATGTTCCACTTTGGTTCTGAGATGCTGTTTTTCCTCCTGGAAATCTTTGATATGGCAGACGGTTTCTTCCGCAGGGAAAGCGTTTTAGATGCTTCTCCTCATATGATTTGCACGTTCTGGTGAGGTGGGTTGGAAGGAAGATCATTTCTTATTTTGAAGGTTCTCAAAACGAGAAGAGACCGTTTCTGGTTTTAATTCCGCCCTGGCTGACTTGTCAGGTCGAGTCAACCAATCTAAACTTTTTCCATTCAAACTATTTGACATGATTATTGTGCCTTCCATGACTTGATACCCAAATGTGGTTTGGCCTGTAAGAACAGTTGATGTCAGCCTTTAACCCCCACTATCGCCACCACCTCCTCCTTCTCGCTATCCCTCTCTGAGTCACCTCAGTACACACTGGCACCACACACCCCGATGTAGGCGAAGGCTCGGTTAGTCAGTAGTGACTCACAGTGCACCATTATAGCCCCACTGCCACTCACTTCACCCTTATCAGTGAATCTGCTTGTCTCTCACCATCACAACGGGACCTTTAAGACAAAGGATGAGAAATACAAATCAATTGTCTGAAAACACCAACATACATTTCAATCCCTCTCTTTGAGGTCAAAGAGAGCCGTTGGCAAGGTCGGGAGAGTCTCATAATATATTCACATTTTAAGACTGAGTCTCGTCAAGTCAGGCTAAGCCCTGCAAAAAAAAAAAAAAAAAAGGCACGACTGTAAAATGGATATTTGAAAAAACAGTGCTGGAGGAACATCAGAGTCGCGTCGGCACAACATCCACGCCTATGCTTGGAGGGATTGTAAAGAGCTGTAGCCAGGGATCTGTAGTTCTTTATGTAGGTCAGCCCATGCCCGCCAATAAGTCCAATTACCGTCAGCCTCAGAAATAGAACAAGCAGCAACCTTTGCTCTGCTTTCATGAGCATGAAATGGATGCAGGATTTGATGCAGGGATGGCACATAGTGGGGGGGGGGGGAAATAAAATAAAATACAATTGCCAACGTGTGTAGAACGGTCATATTAGGGAGTTGAGCGTGAACGGTAGATCGAGGAGGAATACGGCGACTGATAGTGAGATTTCATGAAAGAAGTGAAAGAACATCAAAATGACCTCACAGTTCTGCTCTTTTCGGCACGCTGCTTGAAATGCGTCTTCCCTGCACAACGGCGGCTCTCCCTCCCAAAAAGCAGCAACTTATCAGCACCAAGAGAGCACTCAATGATTCATACACTCTTTTAACCGAACTTGAATCCTTGCCTCTATTTCGGTCCCAGCATCTCGCTGTAAATGCAGCGCGATGGAGCGAAGGGATTTAGCGGGACAAAGTAGTTTGATATTTAGATTGGTTTTCTGCATGTAGTTCCCCCCCCCCCCTCACTCACGCTCACACACACTCTCTCTCTCTCTCTCTCTCTCTCTCTCTCACTCCCCTTGTGATCTTTCTCATCACATGGAGACCAAGGTCATGGCTGATTGAAATATAATAGAAGTGTAGACATCTGGCCTAATACTGTGGGAAGTTAAATCTATTTTAATGGCCCCTGCCGCAGTGGATTCTCTCTGATGCACTCTTGCGCTTGGCTGACAGTAAATCACAATGTTCTCTTATTACCCTGACTGGAATGAGGGCATAGAGAAAGAACAATGAGGGATCCACATCATTTGTTTTCACCCCTCCCTTGCTTTTTTTCCTCTCCCCTCCGACCCCCTCCCCTTCTGCTGTCTCCGCTCGGTGTGCGAGTCATGAAGCAAGGGGCGAAAAGGGTGACATCATGAAAATAAAAATAAAGGCGATTATACTCGAGCTATTGTGCCATATGTGATTACCAAGGCTTCGGCTGTGTGCGCCCGCGGGAGATGAACCACTGAGAAACATGCCCCCCCCCCCCACACTCACACTCACACACACACACACACACATACATATATATTTTTTCAAAGAAGAAGAATAGGAAATGTGTTGGAGACCTTTCTGTTCCAAGTGTAAAGATGACAGATGTTTTGTTGAACCATTCAACTTCAACTCCTTGAATTACAACAGCGATAAAAAAAAAAAAAAAAAAGAGAGATGAATGTGTAGAAAACTGCTCTTTTCTAGACCTTTTCAAAATACAGTACATCCTCCACCGCCGTGTTCAAGTCCAGCTCAGGTCAACCCGCATCTGCAATTGAAAGTCGGGTCTTTCTTAAATGAGATCCATTTTGATGTGACATTTGAGAGAATTACCAGCGCGGGCGTGAAGCAGGGGAGAGGTTAGCTTACCGTCTCGCCATTTGCTGAAGCTTTCTGTAGCCTACCCGTCCATGAGTGACAGACACGAACTATGTCCCCGCCGTACTCGCGGAACACCCGGACTCGCACACTTCACTTATCCCAATTCTGTCCCGCTGTCAGTCAACCAGGTGCGATTTCATTCTTTTCGATCACACTGTTTGCTCCTGTTGATACAAATGAACTCCCTCGTCTTTTTCAAAAAGACGGGTCGGGCAGGCTTTTTCGGTCACTCCTCATCCGTTGTAGCCGATGATGAGCCTGATTTCTTGCCTTTTTGCACGCCGCAAGGTTGCCTTGAAAGGTGAAAATCTGAAATTCCCCCATAAGATTTTTTAAAGGTTTTTTGTTGCCACGTGTCTATCTCGCATGCACAAACTGGACGCGAGGATCTTTATGTATGCATGGCCAGCTGTTGTTTGTCGCCAAAACCATGCTGCACTGTCATTTTATTCACAGAGCAGCATATGGCTGAATGACTTTCCATAGGACATTGTATACTCATTCAAAGTTATTTAGTTTTACAAGTCCTTTTTTTTTTTTCCTCAGCTATTTTCATCACGTTTCTAGTGTGCGTCTTATTACATCAAACGGTCCCTTGAGGAATTTGAAAACTTCACATTTGCAGTCTCTGGATGATTTGCCCTTGCCATTAACCGTGCCAGGCTCTTGAGTGTTTTCAGTCATATTTTGTTTTCCTTTCTTTAACGAACATATCATTACCAGATGAGCAGTCTATCATCAAAAGCCACAAATGAGTCCATCAAGAGACCTGTGACCCACCCAGATGTTGAAAAATTTCTCTCAACCACCACAATACTGACACATCTATTGCCACTGAAGACAAGTTCATTATTTCATACAACCGATGTAAAATGTGAGCAGTTTGAAAGTACAGTTTTTATTTTAGAACACAAAGACGTATGACAATGAAAGATGTTTACAAAAGCCAACTTATGTCCTTCGCCATCCCTAGCAATTTTCATAAAGTGAATTGCGCAGTGCTAAAAATATCACACACAATGGCATACATAACACATCCTTCAAAAATGAAGACTATTGTTCATGTCTCGGTTGAAAAGAGAATTTCACTCACTAAATGTACTCACATAAAAGCATAGTCACATAATCATAAAAAGAGATCTTTTTTTTTTAAGTTCCAAATGTGTTGGAATGGAAGAGATGATGATATACCAAATGAGCATAATCCGTGCAGGGAATGGAGGAATGGATGTTCTCTTGCACTCATTTAAGCAGAAAGGTTGATGCACTCCCCAAAACTGACCTGGGCAATTAAAACATGAAGGTACAAAAAGGCTCAATTTATTTTCAGGTGTCATTTTTATTTATTTATTTATTTATTTTTATACTGCTTCACAAAAAATTGACAAAGCGCAAACACAAAGAGAATGTTCCAAACTGCATCCTTTGACCACAATTACATCCCCCCCCCCCCGACAATTTCTTTGATAGCAAACACCATCGCATAAGAACAAATAATAATGACCAATGATTTTAAATCACGTTGGCTGGCTCTTTCGAGAATCAAATTCATACCCTTGTCTGAAAAAAAAAAAAGACACATTTGCTCACATTTCACCTCTGGAGGGGGTGTGTGTGAAGGTTTGAAGGAGAGGGCTGAATCAACATTTGGGTGTTTTATTCTGACCCCTCTTTGATCCACTCTCCTTCATGTCCTGAAATACCCTATATTTATGAATTATTTATCTTACATTTGAAAATATTAAACATAAAATGTCCTTGTTCCGTGGCTTATCTCCAAGGGCATCGTAAGAAGCCATAAAGATGGGGAAAAGAACCCCGATTGAATAGCCTCTGACAGCATTTAAACCAGACAAATTGCAAATGTCAACACTTATGTTTTATCACTTGTATTGTATTATATATATAATATATACACACACACACACACACACACACACACACACACGCGCGCACGCGCACACGCACACACACACACATAAAAACTGTTTCGTGTTGCCTTGCCTGTGCTTAAATACAATACTTTTATTTTACGCATATCATTGGGTCAGTTTTGAGCAAACTGAACATTTTATTTCATGTTCACTCATCAAAAAAAGGACATATATGCACGCAGTGCTCTCTCTCTCTCTCTCTCTCTCTCTCTCTCTCTCTCTCTCTCTCTCGCTCTCTCTCTCTCGCACACACATACACACACACACACACACACACACACATAGTTCAAACCATGTCTCGAGTTATTTCTACCTCAATAATTCAATCCTTATCTGTACTCTCCTCACAAGAACAATGACAGCTTTTATGTTTACATTTTTTTCCCTCCAGGTTATTCTTGTGGTAGGCAGCCACTAACAAAAGCATAATTAGCTGATGATTGCATTTTGGAACCGCTGCATTCGCTGTATCCAAAGAGGTTTCTTGTGAACGCTCTTAAGGACAAACTTGTATGAATTATTAAGAATCCTATTCATTTCACTGGTTAGTTTTTCAATTTCGTGTTTGGTATTTTTCGTTCCGCCATGTTGGAGGTGGAGATTGGGATAAGCGACACTTGGAATGGAATGACTAGTCAAACAAATCATGGGTGGGGTTTTTCAGGTTTTTTTATTTTCTGTACGACTCTAATCAGTTAACATCAAATATGGGACACATTTTCCCACCTCCTTTGATGTGCGAAAATATGTGCTAAACATTTTCAGACATCTCTCACCACCTAACTGTGTTTTAGAACTTATGTTAGCTAAAAAGGTAACATAACCTAACATTAGCTTCATGTTTAGAAAACTGTTAGCATATATATATATATAT
>NW_017805839.1:769143-792553 GCF_001891065.2 Hippocampus comes | reverse complement strand
TATATATATATATATATATATATATATATATACACGGTAGCAAGTCATTTACTTCTACTCCACTTCTCCATCCGAAACTGTTTGATCGTGTTAGCATGGACAATATCACCTTTTTGCAATAGTTGCACTTGGGTGACTGGTTTTAAAGGAGTTAAGGTTAAGCTACACTTTCATTCAGCGTACGTATGCACCACACACGCGCTGCACTTTTGCTTTGGTGGCTCGGCACGTCTCCTTCGGATGTTTGACAGACAAGGATTTTGCCACAGATCTAATTTCATAACGTAGCCTCTGCCCACAGCAAACAGGATGCCGAGGGTCGGGGTTTACATCCTGATTTTTTTTTTTTTTAATTGATATTGAGCGTAATTTCTATTGAAATTGATCAGGTGTCGATCGCGATATAAACTACTGTTGGATTATTTCCCAGTTTATATTCTCACCCCACAGCAAATGTCGACCTATTCAATCTAAAATAATGGTTTGTTGTTGTTATCACATTCGCCAAAATAGTTAGCCCGCTAAGCTAACAAAGCTAGCATTCGTAAATGGAACGTGGGTTTGACTTGTTCTCTATGATTTTTGTGTTATTTGCACACGGACAGTGGACACCCATGACATTTTCTTTCAAACGAAGAAGGAATTCCTTGCTCTTGCAACAGTTTACGAATCATTGCAGCGCTAGGGACAGTGGGCTTTTTCCATGGCAGGCTATTTTTGTCCATTTATTTATTTATTTTCCCATTTCTCTTTTCACAGGGGAAGGTGTCAAACAAAATACAACGCAGAACTGGTAACCGTTGTTCCTCATGTTGCAGCATGAGCACTTTGACAGATGTTATGCATCTGGTACCCTTGGAAAAGTGTAAAAAAAAAAAACTGTGAGATTTGTTTCTATTTGTATACTAAGTGCCTGACAACCATAATTCGATATGATACGAGCCATTGCAAACACCTTTCACTGTGGGGAGAAAAGAGAAAAAAAAAGAAAACAACTGTTAGTGTAACTGTTCGTGATCATTTTAAGCAATCGTCAAGAAAAGGCACATTCAGCACTCATAATAAAATGTTTTAGTGTTATTACATTCTCCAGTAATCGCATGCATTAAGAGCGCTGCAGCCTCACTTGAGGCACCAGTTGTGCTCGGGCGATATCATAGCTGTTCTTCCGCATTTTCTATTTGCTTTAAATGTTTGTTTCTGAGATGAATTGCTGCACTGGCAGGGTGAGATGACAGGCTACATGAGGACAATCTTGAATTGATTCCTGAAATGTTGCAGAACGGGCTAGTTGATGTGTACCACGAGACATGAATAATAAAAATTCTATTAAAAAGCACTTGAATGGCTGACACTGGAATATTATTTGTGATGATTAATTTTCTTCAGTCATTATAAAGGGGAGTTGGCATCAGATTGCCGCTGACAAAATTGCTTTTCATTCCCTGGTGAATACCCCCAGTATGCTTTTGAGAGCAGAAAACCATCTTTCTCTGTGCAGCATTATGTCAAGACAAGCTTGTGCATAAGACAACCTCGTCTCTGCTCATGCATCACTCCCCGGGGCTTTTTAAAAATGTATTTATTTATTTACCGCTCATTTACATACATTAGGCTTTTTTTTTTATAATGAAGAACCTGGCAATGGTTTGATGATATTTATGGGATTACGAAATAACCACCACGTTACACTCCATGGTATTTTGTTTGTATTGTACGTTTTATTGTTGAGATTTGTGAGGCAAAATATTCTGTTGAACAGCTGTGGCGTGTGTCTCGCCCTGAGTATTTAATTGATAATGAATCAAGTTATTGCAGAATAATTCCTTGCTGTGTGGAACGACAGCAATCTGTAACAAAAACACAAAACACAAAAACATTGCTGCAGGCGAACTAAATTGCAATAATTGGGCATTTGACTCAAAAATGTTATTTTCGCTACTGTCATCTGTAGCGAGACTGTGAATTGATTAGCTGCATTATTTTAACTTGATCATCTGGATTTTTTTTTTTTTTTAAGGTGCAAACTTTGAATATTTTTATTTTATTTTTGTGGATTTCCGCTGTATGCTCCAGTTCACACCCACGAACCTAAAGATATGCTAATGCATGCCGGTAGATTGGAGAGTCTAAATTGCCCGTGGGTATGAATGCAGGTCTTTTTTTGTAACCTGCATTTTGTCGTGTTTTTCCAAATACGTTGCCAACATTCACTCACAACAGCCGACAAGTTGACAAGCATGCGCAAATCAGCCCAAATTGCTGTTAATTGACCTTGTGTGCATTTGCAGAGCTATTCCACTCCGGGCAGGGGCAGCAATGGCGGCGGTGGCGGCGGAGGAGGAGGAGCAGGGGATGAAGACTACGAGATCCCCCCAATTACACCCCCCAATCATGCTGACCCTTCTCTGCTGCACCTCATGGAGCACGAGTCAGGGTACCCCTTTCACTCCTTGCCTCACAATGGCCTGCTCAACACCTACTCCTACCCCGAGCTGCCCGCCCTTATGATGTCCAACATGCTGGGTCAGGACACCCACCTCCTCTCGGGGCCTATGCACTCGGTAAGTACGCCCTCACGCACCTTCCTCAAGCCCCTCTGCCCCTTTTTGACATCTCACGCTGTGGTGCGATGTGCTTCCCTTTCCTGATCCGGATTGTCTGTCTGTGATCATTTTTTCATCGTGGCAAAGCGTTCACCCATTAGCGCGATAATTAGTACGGTTAGAGGCCACGGAAGCCGAGACAGTGAAGGCAAAGCAGAGGGCTCGAGCTTTGGGTATGAAACATTTATAAACAAGAGTGCACAGAGCTGCAGCCGCGCTCGTCTTTGCAGCGTGCGGCGGTTCCTCTAATATCTCCTCAGCTGCGCAACTCAAAAGATTTCATTACCTCAAAGCGAGTCGAGAAAGAGAGCAAGAAACTCAGCGTTGCACATTTTCTTTTGCGAGGAGCGGCAAAGCAAAAGAGATTGGGGGGGGAGAAAAAAAAGAGGTGGGTTTAAGGCTAGCGGGAGGTTTTGGAACAGAAAGCTTGACAAGAAGAGGGAATGTCCCTTGTCAGCTACTTTTTCTTCTCTAAAAGGGACCCTCATCCCCCCTCTGTGAAAGCAGAAGGACTTTTTCTCGTGTCAAACATGCTTCAGACCCAACATGTAAACATCCTTGCTGAATAGTCAGATGCTTTAATCATAGAATTGAATCAGATGAATTATGGATGCCCCGTGTGGTTAATTATTCAACGTCATATACTTTCATCTGACATAAATATTACTTTTTTCCCCCCCCCACTCTGTAACCCACCAATCATGAATATTTATGCTCTAATGTGAGCATCCGTGGCATTTATCCTCCGTTAATCAGGTCTTATGTGGTTTTCTTTCTCAAACGGCATACGTTGCCTCCTCTGTTTTCACTGTGGGTGGTGGCTAAAGGCCTCTGTTAATCGGGATTAGGTCACATTTCGCTCGCTGCTGTGCTGAACATTCTCAAGCCATAAAAAGATGCTTCTGATCGGAACAGTCATTGTAGTGGATGCTGGCTTGAGAAAGCGACAGTCAGGCGCAGGAATCGATGAGCACACTCTGCAGATTGCAAAAGGTGAATTGATGTGCAACCCAGGATGAAGAATTTGTAATAAGACAACTGTTTTGTTTTGTTTTTTTGTACAATATTGTTTAAGGACTCAGAGAGGGAGTGTCGTTTTTTTGAAACAGCTTTTGTTTCACCTTTGCAATTATTTACTTTCAAATAGCCCTTCAGGGTAATGTTCCAGTTTCTTATTCCACGCCCCCCCCCCCTCATAAATGCACCAACGTGGCGGTAAATCACTGCACAAACACAGACTTACACGCACGATGAAAGGGCCGAAGATTTATGTAACACATTCATAGTTCCCACTTTTACATTTCAGTACTACTCTTGCAGAGCCCGACTAATAATAGCCACTAATAATATTTCTTGTTGCCTAGCAACGGGCACAAGTAATAGCTTACTCTGGAAAAATAGATGACCGATAAGAAAGAAAGAGGAGGGAAAAAAGGGTGGTGGGAGTATGGGGGGAGTGGGGGGGGGGGGTGATTTCAATTCATTTATTATCTCCTGGGACAAGAGGAGCTTATTTCTCAGGCTGTGGAATAGGAAAGTAGGCTGTGTGTGGAGAAATATTTCAAGAAATTGAAGATGACGTTGTTTTCATTTCGTTTCCATTAGGGATGTTTCATTTGATGTTTCCCCTCACAAAGTCAATTAACCTTAATTTCATACTGATAAGGATATAATAAGTGAGATTGAATTTCTGTCTGCTGAATGCTTAAGGAAAATGAGGGTGGATTGAAAAAAAAAAAAAGGCTCTCGGTCTCGGTGTGACTGGTCACGTATGAAAGAAAAACAACACTCGGGGCTGCATTGACAACTAAAATACTAATCGTTTGCCGACTTGTTCACCATCAGTTAAAAAAAAAAGGGCAAGTAAAAAGCTGTACCTTAAGGATACACTTCTCTGCAATAAAAGCTATCCTTCAGTGCACAAATAAACCTCCTCCAAGTACAAGCTCAGCTGGAGCAGCAGATTCGCCTCTTCTCAAGGGATGTTGTTGCTGGTTTTTGTACAACATGTAGCCTTAGGCTAAAGCTCTGTAAACTTCTCCCTGCTTTGGGATTCTCTTTCTCAGCGCACATCGATCCTACAGCAAGCAGAGTTAAATCATTTCAGGAATGAGAGCAGTGGATTGACCAACACCATGCTGCTTAGGCACAAAATGTGCACTTGAAATAACGTCGCGCAGGAGTTCCGATTCATCCTGCCGGCCTCCTCTTATGTTTGGGACGCCACGTGCAGCGCACGAATGAACCGCAATTCCCAAGGTGTGTTGCAAATTGACGCTGAGGCACGAGTGGTCGGAATGTGATGTACAGCAAGACTTTGATGGTCCCATTTTTATGTATATCGCTGTGCAAATTCATTTGCCACCACCTGAGATTTTTAATTAAAACAGGACATTTCTGGGCAACGATAGGTGAGAGCATTTACAATGAATTGAGGCTCCGTTCCATTTCGGTTTGAGAGGCAAGTTATTGCTCGTGCTTGTGCATAAGTGCAGATGTAAATATATTTCAGCCTATGTCCACAAGTATTCAAACGTACTGTATTTTCCGCACTAAAAGGCGCACTGGATTATGAGGCGCACCTTCAATGAATGGCCTATTTTGTAAATTTTTTCATATATTGGCCGCACTGGGTTATAGGGCACAATCTACAATGCATCCACTAGATGGAGCTACGCTCCTTCTGTTCAACTCGAGAGGCGTTCATGACCGCCTCCGAAAAACGTAAATTAACGATTACTTCAATGAACCTACGAAAATTGAAAATAATAAATCAAAACAGAAAATCAAGCGAGGAAATCACAAAATAAATTCTGTAGCCCCCCCCACAGAATTTATTTTGACATTTCCTTGAGCGTAGATCCAACAGAACGCTCAGATGTCAGTAAAATATAGCCGACTGGACTGTCTCAGAAGTGTTTGTTATTTATTCCTTTGTTGTGTACTGTATTCACAAACGAGTATTCACAAACAGGTATTACCGTAATGACCATACACAAGGCGCACCAGATTTTAGGGCGCGCTGTGAGCTTTTAAGAAAATGGAAGACTTTTCGGTGCGCCTTATAGTGCGGCAAATACGGTACTAGTTGGCTGACCTGATGCTCGGTCGAAACAATTATGAGGACTTAATATCATACGGCAGCTGCACCAAATTGTACGGCTTTACAAAAGTACTGATCTGTTATCTCTCTGTGATGTATTCATTTAATTTAACAAGATGTTTATTATTGTGCTTATAGTGGTGTAGAACTGAATCATCATAAAATTTGAGTCTTATAGTATTTTGCCTTTTCTCATGTGACTGACTGAAGGAACCAACGTATTAGACAGAGCTCAGCTCTTTGTCAGGGCTGAATATTTGACACTGGATATCATTATTTTGTGCATGCCTTCGTAATACTGTGTCTGGTGGCTGTATATACAGTACCGTGCCGAACTCCTAAGCCAGCCTTTGTTTTCGAAAGCTATAATAATGTCATTCCCAGACACTGAGCGCTATTTAGAGCTTTGCTTACATTGTCATAGCTCCTCCCCTCCAAGCTGAACGACTGCTTCAGTGAGTGTGAATCAAGGCAGAGAGAGACCAGTCTTGGATGAGCACAAACTGCGAAATGTAACATGCTGGCGTGTGAATGTTCAGCACTTTCCGGAGAATCCCTGTCTCATCCTTCGCTGTCAGGATGTCTGCCAGCCCGGGAAGAGGTGGCACTCATGGGTCTCGTGTTCAACAAGCCCCCTGATCATTCGGGTCCGCTTGAGGCTGCTGTTGGGGTTGTGTGCGGAAAGGGATGCCAGCAAGCTCTCACTCTTTGATAAGATAAAGCAGGAGGGACAGAAGACAGTAATGAGAGGTCCTGGAGGGGCCCGAAATAGCGTCTTAAGGGGCACAGCGGCGTTTAAATATTGTAAACACTGCACCGGCCCCTGTCTCATTACTGCTGTAATGAGGCTAGTTAAAGGGAGGCCAAAGCCATGACTGCCAGAAAAACAGCTGCCACTTTCTAACAACTGTGTGCCACACACTTGACTCACAGAACTCCCACTCACATTGACGAGATGGACAGAGTTAAAAACTCATTAAGGCTTCGTTTGATCAATCTGTGCATTGTTTGAGATAACGCCGTTCGGGTGAAGAAGAGACCTACAATACAAATTGTTTCATGAAATAAAATTGGCATTGGGGACGGCCCAAATGAAAGATTCTGGGTTCAAGCTTTGACTGTGCTCGCGGACGCATTCTGCAAACTTCCAGCCCCATTCACGAAGAATGCATGTTAAGTAAATTGAAGACTCTAAATCAGGGGGTCTCAAACGTGCGGCGTGGGTGCCCTGAACCGGTTACCAGCCAATCGCAGGGCACACAGAGACGAACAACCATCCGCGCTCACACTCACACCTAGGGATAATTTTGAGTGTTCACTCAGCCTGCCATGCATGTTTTTTGGATTGTGGGAGGAAACCGGAGTACCCGGAGAAAACCCACACAGGCATGGGGAGAACATGCAAACACCACACAGGGAGGCCAGAGCTGGAATTGAACCCGGTACCTCTGCACTGTGAGGTCGACACGCTATCCACTGGACCACCGGGCCGCCCTTATACAATACAATACAATATTTATTTATACAGCGCTTTCACTTATGGGCTACCATAGCTAAGGTTCATGATAGCTTTCGGCAAAACATAATTCAAAAATGACACCAAGTGGAAGAAAAAGATTTCCTCTCATACAGTCCCTCCCTGTCATGTCGTTTTTAAAATCTGCAGTGACGAGAACAGCTAATTTCAAGAAAAAACAGGAGACGGAATGTTTCTTTGTTGAGCGCAGGGGCACCCCGACATGTCTTGAATGTGGAGAGAAAGTTGAGGTGCTCAAGAAATCAGATATCATGACTCAACTCGACATGCTGAGCAGCGCTTTTAGGGCCGGTACGCACCGGTACGGCGTACCAGCACTTCTCCATTTTAGCCTCCAGCATACCGGGACTTCACATAAGCACAGAGTGCACTATCTTGTTCTATTTCTCTCTGACGCTTTTTTGATACGAGGCAGTTTCGGGTAGCGATGTGTCGGTCGCGAACGAAACAGCTCTTCGAGCTTCGAAGGACGATCGTTCACTTCAGAGAGTCTGCACGCGATTGTCAATTTGACTCTTGACTGCACGGAGCCAAAGTGGCGGCAGTTACGGTGCACAGTGGAGGAGAAGGAAGGCGAAAGAACAGAGACAAACATAGCAAGGAGTGGCCACACAAACTCGCTCGTAAGGTGGAGTTCAGAAAATAACAGACACCAGGCAAAGGAGTTAAATCTTGAGGTATTTTAATTATGTTGGGGCAGACTGTAGAGCCTGCAAGGAACAATATTCTGATATTATTGAAGATTCCGGTCTATCTAATACAAACTGCTGCTGCTTGGTGCTTGCGGGAGACATTGCAGCAATGTCATTCCCTCTTGACAGCATCTTGTCCAAAACAGGGCACATCATTTTTGACAGAAGAAAACGGATCAGCTCCTCAAAACACAGGCACAGTTTCTCATTGCCAATCTGAACTATGCACAAGTTATCTGGGAGCATATTTATTTTTTTAGATATTATAATGGGTGTTTTGGAGTGACATGCCGACGTGCTAACCAGTCGACCGCCGTGCTGCCCACATACTTACATATACGTTTAAATTAATCCGGATTTTTTTTTTTCCTGCCCACAATTGGCATTGGCCCTCAAAAAATGGTCACGCCGTAATTGATGCTGCGTCTGTCCAGTGCCCACCAATGTGAAGTTGCGCACTTATTGATTATTTTACTTTTGGTATAGCTTTTGAGATGTTCCACCTTATATTGTCAACAGAACAATATCTAAACATGACATACTAAAATGACGTTCTCTTGTTTACCACGTGATCAAATCTGTTTAAACATCCTAATTCATTGATTGTACATGCACAGCATGCAGTGATGTCTCTGAATGAAATGCCATTTGTTTTCTAAAACGTAATTTATATACTGTATACAGTATAATACTGGATATACCGTAATACACATCTGCTTCTCAATGGGTCATGATATTGTACATTGGCGTATTTTTCAAGTACCGTACTTTTCTGTCACATACATATTGTGATGAACCTAGATGTGGAGTACATCAATTATTGCGCAATCGCTATGTGGCATTATCATTGGTTGTATGGTTTTGTATTGCGAATTACTCTGTCACCCCCTCCCCACTTTGCACAGAAATACAGCATGCATTTTCAAATGCACTGTAATGTAATTAAACTGTAGGTTTGTGCGTGGCGGCGTGTGTGTGCGTGTGTGTGCGCACGTGCGCACACACGCACATGTCAGACATTGTCAGAGTCACTGATCGCTACAAGGTTATGTGAGCTTGATTCCATTCGACTTCATTTACTGTAATCTGACAGGAAATTTATTTTGCATCACTTGGCATTTAGGACAGGGGCGACAATGAGGGGAATACCAATTCTAAAACAGTGACATAAAATCGATGCAGACTACTGTGTTTATTTGCGGTTTAGAGATTGTTAGATTGGGGCCCAACGGAGCAATTACAAAGGTCAGAATTGGTGGATCAACACAGCGCAGAAATCACTGTTGTGAATCCTCTTCGAGGAGTGACACATCCACATCGTTGATCATGCACAAAAAAAAAAAATTAAAAATATGTAGACAGTGCAATGTATAATGCCTAAACTACAGTACATCACAATTAAATCCTGTGTGATCACTCCAACTGCCGAAAGGCACATTAAATTGGTCTGGCTACGTTTCCATACAACAACGGCGAAAGAACTCCTTTGAAATAAACCATCAAAGGAAATATGAATACAAAAAAGTGGCAGCAAATTGCAGTTTGCACTTGACTTGACATGTTCATTGCTTGCTTGGATTACTTGTATTTATTGAAACAGCTGTCTTTATTTCCAAAGGTTTGAGACATATCTCATATGACCCGCATGCTCTGCTGCCTTCCACTGGGGCAGATATGACATCTTGGTGACATTCGCAGATAAATCACTTTTTGGAGCGGTAGAAATGTTTTCTGTTGTGTCTTTTCATTTCATTAAAAAAAAAAAAAAGCGAGAGAGAGAAAGAGACAGATGCCCTTCCGTGTGTTACACTCCAGCACAGGGGCAAACAATGTGTCTTGCAGTTGTCAGGAGAAATGACAGCAAGATAATTGGCGGGGCGCTCCTTTTTTCATTTGAACTGAAACAAATAAGCTTGCAAAGAGAATGGCGCTTTTGCAAAAAAAAAATAAAAATAAGGCTTTGTTTTGCGGCACTTTATTATGCCGGCATTGGCGTAATGAAGTGGAGTATTAACGGACTGAACGTTAAAAAACAAATGCACATTCATTGGCGCGCATGAATATTCATGGCACTAACGCAAACAACCTTAGGCGACTGTTAGGACTAATGAATATTTAAAACAGCTTGGTCACAGCGATTTGAACACTGCGTTACAACTGACTCTCTGGGAGCGTCGCGTACAAGGGTAAACCATTTCAGGAATTAAAAACAAAACTGATTTGAGTGGTTATCAAAATGCATCTGGAGAGCAACACGCCATGTTTGCGTTTGCACGTTTGTTACGGGGACCACAGAAGGAGGCTTTGATGGCATGCGAGAGACAAGGCCACATGTTAGAACGTTAGAACTCGTTGGTTCGTCCGTCAGTCAATCAAGTATTAAATGAAAATAAGAGAACATGTCCATTTGTACTAGTAGTGTGGTGCCCCGCCGCCATTTTGTAGCATTTTGTCCAAAAAGCAGTGGGCTGTAATTAGAAGAAAGGTGGTAGATGCGGCCCATGACAAATGTGCATTGGACCCTCCTTGTACAGCAGGCGTGTCAAACTCATTTTTGTCGCGGGCCACTTCGGAGTTATGTCATCCCTCAGAGGGCCGTTACGACAGTGAAGCCGAATAAATACACAAAAAAATGATGGCTAACTACTTTTGAAATCAGTCAAGTATTTGTTCGATTATTGCCCAAGTGAGTGAAAACAGGGTAACAAACTTATTGCAAAACGTTCCCATTATTTCTGGTCTGACAATTTGAGATTTCGGTACAGATTTAAGCAAGGATAATGGAAGTTGACACAGATCATTTGCTTTTGCGGGCCACATAAAATGAAGTGGCGGGCCGGATCTGGCCCCCGGGCCTTGACTTTGATGGCTGTGGTGTACAGTATTTAAATGACAAGGAAACTGGAGAGTGGCAAAAATGCATCGTAATCACTGCAATGAGCAACGCTTGTGAGGGTAAGCGGATTAGAAAATGGATGGTTGGATGGATGGAAATGACGTCACAAAATAAATATGATGCATACTATTGACAGTATTTTGCCACAAAAACAAAATATGTTCCGATTATTTTGCCAAAATTGCAAAAGAAATTGTGCCAAAGCTCTGTTAAACAAGGAAGTAGTACAATAATTGTCTCAAAAGTATGTTGAATCTCCAGTCAGAGAAAAGCTTTGCATGTCTCAGACGAGCTAATGTTAGCCAAGGTTGTTAGTGGAAGTTACAAAAGTGTTGAATTGTCGTTGCCATTAATACAGTCATAAGCAACATTTGCTTTGTAATCGTGCTTCCCGCATTAGTCCTTTCAATTTTTGGTTGTAAATTTGAACCACATTTGGAATTTTTAGTCACTTTTAGTTCAATGTTATTTTCAATTGTTAATGTGTGCAATTCAACATATGTAACGTATGACAAGCAAATGCGTTGTTACCACACGTTTTCTAAAATAAAATTCACAATACACTAAAGTATCTGTATGATACTCTTCTTTGACCTGTTTTCGAAATTTGTTATACTTCAAAAGTCGAGTTTAAAAAAAAATGATGAAAATCATACAAAGGGGGCAATTACGTAAGCATTTGAAAAGTGTACGTCGCCGCTTTTGAGAACGTACGTCACGCTTTTTGCGCCGAAAGTTGGCGAATCCCTCAAGTCTTGACTGCTTCCTTTGAGGGCTCCGAGCGATGACTCGTCCTCGTCAGCAACGCTACGCTAATTAGGCCCGCCACAAAGTCAGCCTGTGGGGATAATGTCCCATTATTAGAGTCATTTGTTTCAATTAACCGCTCTGTGCTTCTACAATAGCAAGGCGCAGCCCAGCGCAGAGGAGCCATTACTCTTGGCCAAGGAAGCTCTGAGGTTCGGGGCGGGAGAAAGTGACAGCTTCCTGCATCCTGCTTGCGGTGTCGCTGCCAGGTTCCACAAATGTAATCAAGGTTGAATTGTTTCTGGATGCAAGGAGAACGAAATTGCACATTGTCTTTCTAGAAATAATTATTTTTCTAACTGTCGGACTTGGACTGTCCCCGTACGCTCTACCTAGAACCAGTAACTGAGAACAGAGGACTTGCTGACTGGTCTTTGTACCCTCTAAATGTAGGGCAGCACATTGTGGTTGGCTGAAATCTTGTTCTGCTACTCCAGTGTATAGTTAAGCTATTCGGCCTCTTAGATGGTAGCCAAGTCTCACTCTTGTCCTCGAGTTTGTATTTCTTTAAAATCGTCATTGTGCATTGGCAGAAGCTGAACGATTTGATAACCAAAACACCCAAAGAATGACCCTTGTACCTGCGTAGCAAGCATCAAGGCTCTCTAATAAGGCCTGGCAGCCGACAGACAGAAACAACAATTGTGCTCTGCTTTTAAAAAGAGACATAAAAGCAACCAAGCATCTGCCTTGGAGTGGTAGCATAATGACAGGGAAACAACAACATACTGTGTGTTTTTTACATTTCCACAATACCAACAAACACAACAGAGGGTTTTGGAGCCGAGTTGTAAAAGTAGATCTCGATTTTATAGATCACAGCTTGTCAGTCAGAGCATAATGGTAGGCCCTGTGAGTTAATTTCAGCTTTACCGGGCCCCTGATGTTATTCTGCTCCCACCAAGAAGCCACTGTCTGAAGATTTTGGCGGCCCACTGGAGATATACATTATAGTCGAGGAGAACAAGAAAAATGCACACATGAGAAGAGGAGAAGATTTAAAGTAACAATCTGGCTTCATTTTCTGAGGGGGAAAAAAACAGCTTCCAAATTTTTATGATGTTTACTGTTGCAAAAACATTTGCAAATGGGTAACCAGAGCCACAAATATGTCACCAGAGTCACAAACATATCCAACCGGATTCACAAATACACGTCCATAGAAGTACATCACACATTTGGAGATCAATGTACACATTTGCTAATTTATTTCACATATTTGTGGATCTGGTTGTGTAATTGTGAATCCGGTTTCATATATTTGTGACTCTGTGGATCGGGTTATGAATTTCTGACTGTTACGTATTTGTGACTCTGATTACACATTTGCGACTCTGATTACACATTTGTGACTCTGGTTACATATTTGTGACTCGGGTTATGAATTTCTGACTGTTCCGTATTTGTGACTCTGGTGACACATTTGCAAATGGTTTGGTACAATAATGGCCCCATAGATGTTGCACTGGCTAGGCTTTAATACGATTGGTGGGCCAGCCCAGAAAGCTCTCATGTGGTTTTCGTCCATCCATCCATTTTTGAATCCGCTTACCCTCACAAGGGTCGTAGCCGTGCTGGAGCCTATCCCAGCTTTCTTCGGGTAGGAGATGGGGTACACCCTGAACTGGTTGCCAGCCAATCGCAAGGCACGCGTAGATGAGCAACCAACCGCGCTCACATTCACAGCTAGGGACAATTCAGAGTGCTCCATTAACCTGCCATGCATGTTTTTGGTATGTGTAAGGAAACCGGAGTACCCGGAAAAAACCCACGGAGCCACGGGTGAGGACATGCAAACTCCACACAGAAAGGCCAGAGCCGGAATCGAACAATGCACCTCTGCACACTGAGACAAACGTGCTAACCATTCGCCTACCGTTCCGCCTGTTGTTTGAGTGCTACGGTTAACTCACAAAATTTGCTACTGTGAGCCGAAAAGAAGTACTTCAACTTGAATGAGAAGCTTCTGACATTATTTACCAGTAAGAATGTAAGTGACTGCATTCTGAACGTTGCATGTGAGTGCATTGACAGTCCAGCAAAGAACAAATAAAGCAGGCGCGGATCTGTTTCTCAGAATCCCTTCATGATGTGAACATTTTGACATTTTACATGAGCACACTCACTGTTGCTCACAGCTGGATGCTAGAAGAGCCGACTTTAATCACCTGCTCCATAAAGCGGGAGCTTAAGAGCTGTCTATACATTATTGCGCAATGTGGTCGTGGAATCGTATCGAAATGTGTTTGTGCAGCTTTAACGCTACTTTCACCAGCAAGAAAAAATCTTTTTTCTTTCCTAATCATTTACATATGTATCGTTTTAGCAGCCCTTTAAGCATGCAGTGATGTAAAAGCCTACCCACATGCAATAGGCAAACCACTTTTCTGTCCTTTCAGCACGAGATAATGGAAACTTCAATCGCTAGCAAGAGGTTGCTGCCATGTGATGCCTCTGTTGCCAGGCTCTCTCATTGGCTTTCTCCCCCTCCCGCTGCGCAGATGTTTACAAAGAGACATCACCAGCTCACATTAAAGGGTTCAAGTTGTCCCCTCGGGCTGTTGCTATGGAAATAACCCTGCTATGGTCGCTCATTCAAGTTTGATTAATTGTTTTTTTTTGTTTTTTTTCCCTCCATCGTAGCTTTTTGCTTCTACAAAGACCTCATCATGAGGACATTTTAGCTTGAAAACAAACAACAGGATCAGGTTATTCCATTTGATCTTTCCGGTATTGTCTCTCTCACAGCACAAAGGCAGCATTGCATGAAATGCGCCATGTGAGTGTTTTGACCATATCTTTGTCTTTATACGCATGCTAATAAAGTCTTACCTGTAAAAAAAAAAAAACAAAAGATCCTGTCTCATTTCCACCCGGATGGAAAAATCATCTTTTTTGCCTTTTCCGCTTCTAAATTGCACGCTGCGGTGCTGAGCTACAGCAACCCAGTGGGGCCAATTAGAATGCCAGCAGAGGCAGGAAGTGCACAGCAGATGCTTTTTGCCGCTCTTTATTAAAATCCAATCTGCATGGACCCCTCCAACAGCTCGTTAAACTACCGTTAATCTAATTAGCTCTCACTTGCCACTGTTTTGACCACATTACCAAATACAAGGGTCTCGACTTTGCAATTTAGGCTGATTAAGTCAGTCCGGTGCTGAGAAGAGATCCTCAGAGCTGTCAGTTCTTTTCCACCTTCTGTTAAATCATGCGCGCCGACTTCTGCTTTGGTTTTGGGCTGGAGTAGGAATTAAAATATCTGCAAAGGTGATATTTAGCCACGAGCTCACTGGTGCAGCCGCCAGTCTGAAGCCACGTGGTACATTATTATAGCTCTGGATGTCGTAAAAAGGAACCGCATGAAGGCCGAAGACACTATTTTAGCTCTGGTCCATCTGATTCCAACTGTTGTTATCTACTGTTTTTTATTTTTTTTTCAAACCGCAACCATGATTCTGCGCTTCCGGTTGATGATTGTTTGGGCTGGGCCGTATTTTTATTTGATGAGTGCTGCTCTCGGAATGATTGCCTGCTTCTTTCAGCTCGGAGATCTGTGAGGTGGCTTTGACATGCAGTCCTGCTCATTGCTTACAGATGGCTGCTCTGACATGGCCCTGTAATAGCTTCCAGATGAAAAGTGCATACTATATTGTCCAAGACCACCAAACGTCGTCTATGCGGAGTGATTTATAGATATTGTCCAATCTGAAGATTATGTGGGGAGACATTTAAGTAGATGATCACATGTTGCGCCGTTCTAAAAACTCGTGCTGTACTTGGCGTTCCATTTATGGTCAGAAGGTTTAAGCATCAAACAGCTTTGTTTACACTCTCTTTTTGTCGGCCGCATTGTAATGGACCGATCTTGATAGTGCTGCATATTGCTTGCAGATGTTCATCAAAAACAAAATGAATATCCACATAACCGCGACATGCATGCAATCGAAGCAGACTATAAGCCACGTGGTTTCTTTCTTCCCCTTATACATCAAATGTGTTCATTTTGTTTTCTTCCAACCTGAATCTGAAAATTACCGTCGATGTATAATCTTCTTCTGCGGCTGGATTATTGACACGTGCATGCTGCTGCACGCATAACATTTGTTTCTCAAGACGCATCTGATATTTTTAAAGCACTGGGTAACTTTTCAGGAAGCCGCGTTTCCGCCGTCTTGTGGTGGTAATGGTTGAAAATTTACGGTACATACATTATGGCGTTTTGAAATTGCATAATTCTCGCTGCTGCTGCTGCTGCTTTAACAATGGCCATTTATCTATTTATACACCTACTAAGGCTTGGAGTTCATTTAACAGCTGCACTCAGCGCTGCACTGCTCCATGCTTGGGGTGTCGAGGAAATGCTCTCGAGTGTCCTACACTTGCACTGACAGGCTGTCCCTCGCTTCATATCTTAAAAATGGAGTTTTTTCCTTTGTTAAAAATGTGATCAGGAAATTTAAAAAAAAAGAACAAGACATTAATCAAGACCCCTAAATGCTTCATAAATATCACAGCATAAATAGTTGGTGAGCAGCTGTGTTCTTTTCCTCCCAGATGAAGGCGTCATCGCGCCGTTACTGTCTGTGTGCGTTACTCGGTGTCGCGATGAAAATCCTGCTCATTTGCTCCAACAATTTACAGTCTTGAACATAAACAAGAGCTCCTCAAGACAGAATCAACATTTTCCACGGCGTACTGTGCAATGTCTTTCCCACCCACTGAGTTTGGGCACGGTGCCATGAGAGAGAAGGTGTGCCGTGGGAAATCATCTACATTCACTTCATTCGAACAAAAGTGATTATTTATTCATTACATTTTTGGATATTACTAATAATGTACTGTCTTTCTTCATCTATTTATGCCAATGTTGTCTAGTGACAGGCCGGACAATTACATGCTCTTCCACTAGATGGCAGCGGGTATAATTAACACCCGTATCCACCGAGCGCCATTCATGCGCAGAAAAATAGTTGCGTGCGCACGGACGGAGATATATTGGTTCGTGCATCTGCCTCGCAGTCAAAAGGTTCTGGATTGGAATCCGGATAATCGCATAATGGTGTTCTTGTGACTATTTGGCCGACAAAATTAGCACCTAAACAACAGTTTGGCTACTGCAGCCACAACGTATTATTCGCTAGCAAAGCGCATTCCTGCCTTTTGGTGTCTTTGCTAACAGCGCCGCAGCTAAAGACACCGAGGATGGCCCCGTTAAACATTTCGATTTTGCTCGAAACACCTTGCCGGCGGTCTCGCTTCTCCGCGTAAGATCGACAGCTGTTGACATCTGGAAATCAAATGACTCGAGGGAATCTTTTGCAAGTGAAGACAATTAAATCTGATCTTTTCCTGTCATTGCGTCCCCTGAGTTGTCACCGCTGTGAGTGAGAATGCACGCGTGATAGACAGCGCGCCGACTTATATGAGCAGTAAATTCAACCCTACGACACGAATCATCATTTCTTGTCATCGCCGACGGTTGTTATGAGTTTATACTCTTTGCAGCTAAGCACCGCAAGTCATTTACATGCCATGAACACATCTTTTTCTCCTTCCGCTGTGGGAATTTTTGTGGCCACTGTGTTGTGCTCGAATTTCAGACCGTCCAATAAAAAGCGGCACTCGCCGCGCCTTCCACCGTGCTGTATAGCAAACATGGAATTCTCTCAGGCGGCTATAATTTTGTTTGGAATGTGTGCTCTTTATTACAAGAATGTGTCATGTTTGTTTTTACAAAAGTAATGGAGGCAGTCCAGTGACAAAGAGGTGAAAGCATGATCTCATTTAAAACTTTTCCAGGCTTTTTTTTTTTTTGCTCTCTCCTTCTACTCGTGTGTGTCCACTGTATATAGTGCTTAAGTGTGCATTATAAAGCGTTTTTCATCCTATTCAGGCCAGAGCATATTCAGAGGATATTTGTTTTTATGATCGGGATGTATAATGTGTCGCCGTGGCGGTGTTCGCATTCAAACTGGAGGCCATTGTTGTCTTCATCGTCATTGTTTTTTGGAGCACTATGTAAACGGTTGAGGGTCTGCGGTGTGCTTTGCTACAATGGCCGTCATGTAAAGAGAGGTTTGTTTTTATCAAGTCAACACAGCGCACAGCTATCTCCACTCTGCTGCTCTGTGCATCCAATGATGATGATGATGATGATGATGACGACGCATACTAAACATGAAGACTGTGACTGAACAAAACGCACTCGTACCCAGGCTCCCTCACCGTTACCTGCTTTTATTGCCTCATTTTCACGTCTTTTAAACTGTCAGCCCGCACGTCTGAGCTCGTCCTTCGTTTGTGCCTCTCCTTTTTCCTATTTCATCGCCTTCCCCTTCTCGTTGCTGTTTTCGTAGTGACACAGTTATCAGGCTGTCAATTCTAATCTTGTCTTGCCGATGCGGTGCTCTCCATTCAGAATTACAGCGACCCCCACCCTCCTCGGGAGCATCCCCCCACCTCCCACCCTCCCTCCCTTTTCCGTCTCTCGCTTCCCCTCAGACAACAGAAACGCTGATGGGATGAGCAAGCTGAGGCTGACACCATAGTTCATTCTTTTGATGGAAAACTAAAAAGTGGAGTGCAATACATATTTAGACGGACTGGTGCTTACGGAGCTTGGTGCTGGTCTCTTACTCAGCACCGGCCTACAATAAAAGAAAATCTACTTATTTATAACCACAGCGTCAATCCGATCTGTCAACCTACAATTTATCCACCAATTTTCTGTCAGAACATGTCTGGCGATGTCTGTCAGTCCTATTATAGATCTCCGTCGATGATACATTGAAATGATAGCCTGCTCTGATGCTGGATGACATTTACAGTGCTGAGATTGAATGCATGCGAACAGCCTTGCAAGGTGTGGTTCGAATGGAAATGCGCTATAAAGCGCACATGCACACGCTCCTTCTTCCCCCGTCACCACTGACATCATCATCATCATCATCAGAGTTACAGTTGTAATATTAATTAAACAATGTGGTCTCCTCCCTTATTGAAGTGAGGATTTAAATGACTTTCTACTCAACAGGACATCACATCAATAGTGACTCCTACTGGTCATCACAGGGAAAGTTTTATTTGTGTGGAGGTTTTGGCACACGTTTAGCATAGTGCAGCGGTTCTTAACCTTTGTCGAGGTACCGACCCCAACCAGTTAATATGCACATTCACCGAACCCTTCATGAGTGAAAAATAAATACTGTATATATTTTTTAAGAAATTCAAGATATAAAAAAAGTGCATTTATTAAAAACAGAAAAAAGTAAATAATATTTCAAGAGATAAGTATACTTTTTTTTTTTAAATTGTACGACGTACTATCACGACAGTCACACGAGGACTCCTAAGCGAACTAAATTTCCCGCAGCACTGATTGGACAAGCAATGTCATGTGATCATCTGCAGCCAGTGATGGCAAAGCGGGCGTGTCATAACTAATTAACATGTTGAGTCGCGCCCATGGCAGAGGCTTCGTCCAACCCCTGAGACCGACTCAACAAACCCCTGCGGTTCGATCGAACCCAGGTTAAGAACCACCGGCATCGTGTTACTTGACCAATATATTCTGCTCCGCTTTTAAATAGTTGAAAGTAGTTGAAAATATTCTCTGGATAACTAGATAACAGTACCGAATACCAACATCTCTACCGACAACTCTTGAATTGAGCTCAAAAAGCGCTAAGTCCCTCCACTACATCCACACAGTGTAATCAGTATAAATTAAACAGACCTCATTTTAGATCGATAAAAATAATGTAGCATGACCCACAAGCTGTCAGGTCTCACAGGAGTGTGTGTCTGCCAACAATACAGCAACATGTCCAAAAACTTTTTTTTTTTTTGTACTGCCGGCGCCCAAAAAAATGTAAATCCATCTGATCATTGGACATTCATAAGAATATTTCAGTCGACTATGCTTTCTTCCTATTTAAGAATAACTCAAGTTTAAGCGATCAGATATGCTTCATTGCCTGTTACAATGCCATGTTGGATTTACAGATTTTTTTTTTAATTAGTATTTTTTTAAAACAGACTTTAGCCTGCAAATAAGATGAGGAGAATGTGTTTGTGTTTCAAGCAACCAGAAGATTCAATCAACCAGGTCGGCAAATGTACACTTAGCTTTTATTTCAGTACTGAGTCCGGCGGGTTTCTGTGGAGGCGCAGCATTCGGAGTGCTTTATTTGTTCTTTCATTTTCAACGTCATTTCATCACCATTTGTACAATAAAAGAGGCGAACGAAGCAAGAGAGGAAATGAAAGCATGTGTCCATTGTTCCGTCATCTAGTTAATTGCATGTTGTTGCATGCTGTTGTCATCATGCTCTCCAGAGTACAAATACATGCGAATTTTCCTGGAAAATTTGTAGCAGTACATTGTCTCCCCCACCCCCACCCCCATTTTGCTACTTCAATTTGGCCTACCTTCATTTTAGTCTCTATTCACTTCAAAGGCTTGGATGGAACAGATGTCATATCTAATGCCTGTCTTCTGCCTCATTGCCTGGAAGTGAGGCCTGATTATGTTTTAATGAAACGAGGCATACTTGCACACAAGAAATGAATATGACCTGTAAGCTGTGAAATAGACAAGCAATGTTTCACGTTTTCCTCAATGGGGAAACATCTATTTATTTCATTGAAATACTTTTTTTTTGTCTTCTCTTCCCACCAATTGCCCTCGTGAATCTTGAATTTTGATGAGTTAATTTCATGCTGTGTCGAGCTGTGTACAGCTCTCTCTTCTGCCAGTGAGTTTTCTGCTGAAACAATGGAGACTTTCAAAAGCATTCGCTTCCTGCTTTTTATGACGACGGTTGAGGGAGGAACGCGATGGAGACTTTCAAAAGCATTCGCTTCCTGCTTTTTCACGACGACGGTTGAGGGAGGAACGCGGCCGCTGCCGCCGCCGATGCGTCAACCTGCTGCCAGCGTGCATTTTATTTAGGGAGGTAATCGTCAACGATAGCGGCGACAAAACAATATGTCATATCACTGCGAGCAAGACAGTTATTATGTACCGTCAGGGGTCGGGATGTAATTGTGACAAGAGAAAGTAGAAGGGAATTAGAAACGAAGCAAGAGTTGCATTTTTTAAGAAAACAAATTAAAGCGGACATGAGCAAAAAATCCAGAATGATTTGTTGCGATACAAACAGGGGAAGAACCCGAGATGCAAATCAAATCATGCATTGGGAATGTATGTGTGTTTCCTCAAGTCATCGTTTGACATCTTCTGCTTTGTTCGTCCTGCGAGATCTTAAATGAGATCCTGATGACAGAAAAAAAAAAAAGCACACAGAAGTTTGGGTTGATTATCATAATAAAAAAAAAAAGCACACAGAAGACTGGGTTGATTATCATCACGGGCAGTGTGCCGTTACGTTTGCTGTTATGTTAATGGGGAAAAAAGATGCTTTTTTTTTTTTTTTTTTTTTAAAGAACCATCAAGAAATCAGGTTAACTGATCTTGCACCGATACAAATGGAAGCATCAAGCTATCACTGCTTCCTAAACGTCCTATCTTGCAATGTCTTTGCGCTTGCTCACCGCCCACACCCTTTACCCCCCTTCTCTCTCGCTCTCTCTCTCGCTCTCTCTCTCTCACTCTCTCCGTCCCCCTCCCCCCCTTCTCCAT
This sequence comes from Hippocampus comes, assembly GCF_001891065.2. Classification (NCBI taxonomy): domain Eukaryota; kingdom Metazoa; phylum Chordata; class Actinopteri; order Syngnathiformes; family Syngnathidae; genus Hippocampus; species Hippocampus comes. The sequence goes on along the minus strand of NW_017805839.1, from coordinate 771,269 downwards.
CTCCTGTGTTTGATGTGTTCTCTCTGCATCCAAGAAGGCAATTTTCATACAGAATCACAACCAGGATCAGGTGACCTGGATTTGACTCCCCATCTAAACCCCCTCACAGAAAATGAAAGTGCATTCATGTGTGTTGGATGTTGCACATCATGCGGATGTGAGCAGTTTACGCCTCCTGAAAGTGGAGTGCGATTGCACTGTGTTATTCTTGACAAAACCATGTGATTACAGCCTTTAAATGTAGAGATTTCTGTGTTGTTGGGTTTTTTTTTTTTGTTTTTTTTCCGCCCACGGTCTTTTGTCGGAACGTATTTATTTGAACTTAAGAAAGAATATTACTAGTGCTGTGCTTCGAAGAAGATTATAAGTTATTTCTATCTTTAGCCAGTTATGCTCTTCAACTCCCCAGAGGCTAAGCAGTCTCACTGATGTCCTCTTAGTTGGTAAATCAATGTGCTCCCGCTTCTTAGAAGAAACTCTGGCCGCACTTCACAGAACGTGTCTGTTTTCACCCTTGCTCTGCTGTTTTTTTTTTTTTTTTTAGGCCTCGGCGACAGCTCACCTTTAAATTCACCAATCATCCTTATGTCCTCACCAAGTCAATGCAACGTGTTTTGAAACACGTCTTCCGACCCGATGTAAACAGTTATTTTTATCACCTGATCTCATCACTGTTTTCCTCCCTGTTGTCCCGTTGCAGTTAAGCAACGACAAGCGGTCCTCGGCAGAAATGATGAAGCCCAAACCCAAACCGCAGAAGAAGAAGAAGAAGAAGGATCCCAACGAGCCACAGAAACCCGTCTCGGCCTATGCGCTCTTCTTCCGAGATACCCAGGCAGCCATTAAGGGACAGAACCCCAACGCCACCTTTGGAGACGTGTCCAAGATTGTGGCCTCCATGTGGGACAGCCTAGGAGAGGAACAGAAGCAGGTACAAACTACAACATATTTGTGGAAGTGCATGCTGAGAACTGTACAAATAAAATCAATGTACAGTGGTACCTCTACTTATGAACGTCTCTTCATATGAAATTTTCAAGTTACGAAACAGCTCAACAGGAAAATCTTGCCTCTTGTTACGAAAGAAATTTCAAGATCCGAAAGGTAAAAATGCAGAATGGGCTGCTACTCGCAGCTCCGAGTTTCCTGAACGCAACATACTTAGAGCTGCTCTGCCATTGGCTATTACCGAGCATCATCCTGGCATCCCATTGGCTAAGAGGGGCCGCTTACCGTATGTGTCTATGTGTGTAGATAGATAGTTAGGTGTCGATGCAACGTCGTCGTCATTCGCCCTGGACTTGTTGCGATGGTTTTACAGAAAAAGTGTTTGACCAGTCGGGCAATTGCTCACCATGCTGCCTGAGACATTTTCAAAGGATTTTTAAAAGCTGACAAAAGCAAACGTCCTTGGATCAGTTCTTCACAAAACGCCAAGCAAAAACCAATTCTGAGAGAGAACATGGACTAAAGAGGACACAAATACGATGAGGACGCAGTTAAAAGTTAAATGACCATCATTTTTATTCTTTACTCTATTCTTTCTTTTTTACATTATGCTCAACTCTCATTTATTGTGCAGTGATCTAATTGCACCATATATTTGTTACATATTTTGATGCATTTTTATGCTTTCGGAAACATTTATGTCTGAATTTGGGGGGGGCTTGGAACGGATTAGGGCATTTACATGGAAAACGTGTCTACCTCCAAAATTTTCTCGTGAAGAAATGTCTTTCAGAACCAATTAATTTCGTAAGTAGAAGTACCACTGCATTGGAAATGTCTGTGTATTTCCTCATTATGTGCAAACAATTACAATAATAGGTAACCAAAAACCAATAAGTCCTCCTTTTCATTGAGTTTAAAATAAAAATAGAATAATAAAAATAAGAAAACCTTTATTTGTCTCACAATGGAGAAATTAGCAATCTACAGCAGCAAAGTTACATTTTTTTTTATGCACAATTTCAGCCTAACTATTTAAATGTTATCTTCCACAATCCAACATAACCCTGTCTTGTTCTATAAACATGAAAATGCTAAACATAAAACAAAACCAGTAACGGAACTGCCAAAGTTGAAGGCCTCACCGTGTTACAGTTTGGAGTTCCAGCAAAAATATG
>NW_017805839.1:741643-766643 GCF_001891065.2 Hippocampus comes | reverse complement strand
TGTCGCTCTATTCAACCTCATCGCTGCTCTGCTAATAAGTAAGTAGAAGGTCATCATGTTTTACCTTGAGGCCATTCAAATCTAAAGTAGAACCGTTGGCTTCTTTTGCTTCATCTCATGATTAAACTATGCTTTATTCAAGCATGTTATTCTAATATTGTGTACTTAGTAGCGCCATCGTACAGCTATGCTTCTATTCAAGTGACTTCTTCATGTTTCCATTCGTCTATTTCTTATTCATCTATTTCAAACATGTACCGCTGAAACATTGAACCACCAAAAAACTTCAATTAAAAAAAAAAAAAAAAGAAAAATGCCTTCACCCAGTTTATATATAGTTTAACATTATACTCATTGAATTCTACCAATTAATCTCAATTATCTGCTTTCAATATTATCACAAAAACATCCATATACAGTCCTGTTATACTGGGGAGTCTTAATACCGACGATATCATTTACAGTACAGTGGTACCTCTACTTACGAAATTAATTGGTTCTGGAAGAAATCTCTTAACTAGAAAATTTTGTAAGTAGAGACGCATTTTCCATGTAAATGCCCTAATCCGTTCCAAGACCCCCCCCCCCCACAACCCCCAAATTCAGACATAAATGTTTTCTAAAGCATAAAAATGTATCAAAATATGTAACCAATGCATGTTACAATTACATTATTGCACAATAAGTTCGAGTTGTGCATGATGTAAAAAATTAAGAATAAAGAATAAAAACGATGGTCATTTAACTTTTAACTGCGTCCTCATCGTGGTTTTTTTTTTTGTCCTCTTTAGTTCATGTTCTCGCTCAGAAGTGGTTTTTGCCTGGCGTTTTGTAAAGAACTGATCCAAGGACGTTCGCTTTTGTCGGCCTTTAACAATCCTTCGAAAATGTCCAAGGCAAACATCAGCATAGTGAGTGATCGCCCCACTGGTGAACACTTTTTCTGGGAACACCTCATGGCCCGAGCGGCGAATGACCGAGACGCTGCATAGACACATATCTATCTATTTATCTATCTACACACATAGACACATACGGGTAGAGGTACCTCTTAGCCAATGAGATGCCAGGAAGATGCCAGGTAATAGCCAATGGCGGAGCAGGTATAAGTATGTTGCGTTCAGGAAACTCGGAGCTGCGAGTCGCGGCCCATCCTGTATTTTTACCTTTCGAATCTTGAAATTTCTTTCGTAACTTGAAAATTTCGTATGAAGAGACGTTCGTAAGTAGAGGTGCTACTGTACTAACCTGTGATTGGCTGGCCACCGGTTCAGGGTGCCCCCTGCCGACTGCCCAAAGACGGCTGGGAAAGGCACAAGCAGCCCCCGCGACCCTTGTGAGGATGAACCGGATCGGAAAATGAATGGATGGGGGGGATACATTTATACTTCATTAAAACCAAGTTTTGATTTTTTTTTTTCAACTGATTCATGTGCCGGTCAAAGACAGTTTAAGAAACACGAATTGTTCTGTTATGAAAAGCAATACCTTATTAGTCATGAAAAAAAAAAACAAACAGATTCGGGTAGAAGAGCTCATAACACGACCAGTTGCAACAATCATTTGTCTTTTGATTATTGAAATATGAAGTTATTTTAACCATCTCTACAATAGCCCAATCAATCTGATACCGTACATCCGACCCAGGTACTATAAAAACCCGTGCATGCGTCCTCATTTACAATAAAGCCCATATCAACAAGAGTTGTTGCCGTAATAACAAGGAGAGCAGTGGAAACCCTCTTTACAGGCTGCACTGCTGCAGCAAGCTCCTCTCGTGAGTGTCTAATGTCAGCGTGCTGATAGGACTGTTATTTGGGAGCTGAAAGGATCCAAAGAAAGAAGTTCCGGTTCATTTCTCCGGGTGGATTGGAATGGAAATGATGTGTTTCTACAATGGAGGGAGACACATTGAGATGAGGCAGTATTAGTGCTGCAGTGAGGAAATAAAAATGTTCTGTGCCATTGGCTCTGATGGAAAGGGAAACATTAAAAGTGTGTGTGTGCGTGCGTGCGTCCAAGCGCGTTTCTGCGCACGAGCATGTCAAGCCCTCGTCTCACCCGAAAGTGCGTGTTTTGATTTTCACCTTTCTTCTCAGGGTTACAAGAGAAAAACTGAGGCAGCCAAGAAGGAGTACCTGAAAGCCTTGGCAGCGTACAGAGCCAGTCTGGTTTCCAAGGTAACGCTTATGACACACAGGCACAGGCATAGACTGATGATGGATTGGATGGAAAAGCCCCACTAATGGTCTGGGAGGGGCCTCTGTGGTGGAGAGGGTGAGGGGGGCATTAGATTCAAAGACAACCATCCATATTTGGAACAATACCTGATTTGCTTCGGGTGCAGATTATCGTCGATGCAATCGTGAGTTACGTGGGGATGGCTCAACCACTCATAGTGCAAGCATATGACCACGACGGCTACAGAATGATGGATTAAGGATAGAAAGCATGTTACTCTCTCTCTTTTTCTCTCTCTCTCTCTCTCGTCTGTGCCTACAACAGAATGTCAATAGGCAGGATGTCAGGAATAAGATCTTGAAGCATTTATTTTTAGCTTCTTGTTAATTCGGATGAGTAGCATTTGCGTGCCCCGGAAAATGATTTACAGGAATCTGGCAGCAGTGGAATAAAGAAGAGCGAGGAGGAGGGCTGAGGATTGCATTGTTTAGTGCCGCCTTGTATTAACAACACAACATAGTGGCAGGAAGATTCCTTTTGTCATTCCATTTGTTCTGCGAGCAAACAGCCTCATTTCTCTGCCTTGGTTTCTGTCTATGTCCAAGTAGGCATGTGTGTGTGGTGTTTGTATATATGTGTGTGTGTGTGTGTGTGTCTTCTTCGCCCATCTCCGTCAAGGTGTCTATTGATCATGACCCCAGCCTCAGATCTATTCATACAAATGAGCTCCATTACCGTCTAATCAACACTGATGGTTGGAGCTGAACAGTGTGACAGCTCATCATAAAAGGGCGAAAGGCGGCGCGCACTGTGGGTGCTACACTTGCTCTGAGCGCCCGCCATGGGAAAGGTCAAGTCAACAAGTTTTGGTGAGGCGGAGTTGGTGTGAGTTTTTACGCTCCCCCCCCTCCTCCTCCTCCGTAGCTCTTGCTAAACATCAAATTTCATCTGCCCATTCATTCGTCAGCCGTAGCACAACGAGGGCATGGAAAATACATCGCGAAAGCTGTCAAGCTGAAGATCGATTGAAAATTAAGTTGAGATTCAATTTGGAGCTGCACGGCACTGTGGGATAATGGTTAGCATGTCTGCTTCACTGTTCTGACATTAGTAATGTGAATCTTGGCTTTCTTGTGTCGAGTTCTCGCTGTGCTTGTGTGGGTTCTATGCAGGTACTCCAGCTTCTTCCCACGTTCCAAAAACATGCATGTTGGCTTAATTGAAGACTCTAAACTGTCCATCAGTGTGAATGGTGGTGGGCAAGTCAGTACTGGGACCAAAATTTGTAGGTTCTAGTAGACCTACAACCTACAAATCCCAGTATGTGCCCAATGACTGACTGGCAACCAGTCAGGGATGTACCCCTTTTTTTGCCCAAAGTCAGTTGCGGGGCTCCAGGTCACGCGACCTAAAACCATATATCAGTACCTGAATATACCAATACCCAGTATTGATTATAGGAGGACCATTGTGATTTGGGCATCGTGATTGACCACTCGGTAGGTCTGATTGTGAGTGTGAATGGTTGTTTGTTTATGTGTGCCCTGCGACCAGTTCAGTGTATACCTTGCCTACTGCCTGAAGTCAGCTGGGATAGGTCGAGCACGCCCGTGACCCTCGTGAGGATAAAGCAGTTCAGATAATGGATGGATGGATGGTTATGGTTCACATGAATGGTGGAAAAAAAGTTCAATATTTATTTTCTGTTGTGGTGAGCCTGTGGAGCATCTGGCAAAAGGCGGGTCACACACTGGACTGCTTGCCAGTCAGTCACAAATATGTCCATCCATCCATCCATTTTCCGATCCGCTTTATCCTCACAAGGGTAGCAGGGGGTGCTGGAGCCAATCCCAGCCGTCTCTGGCTAGAAGGCGGGGGACACCCTGAACCGGTTGCCAGCCAATCGCAGGGCACACAGAGAGGAACAACTATCCACGCTCACACTCACGCCTCGGGACAATTCAAAGTGTTCAATCAACCTGCCGTGCATGTTTTTGGAATGTGGGAGGAAACCGGAGTACCCGGAAAAAACCCACGCAGGCCCCGGGGAGAACGTGCAAACTCCACACAGAAGGCCGGAGCTGTAATCAAACCCATGACCTCTGCACTGAGGTCAACGCGCTAACCACTGGATCACCGGGCCGCCACAAATATGTCACTATACTATTTAGTAACATTTAAGATGGGGGCATAACCTGTACGTGATTATATGACGTCTTATTTCCAGACATATAATGATCCAGAGCCAAAAAGTGCCCAGCAGACAAGCCAGCCCTCCCACCTGCTGCCCCCAAAGCAGCCCCTGTATAGTCCTCAGCCCTCGTCCCCCTACCTGGGCCCATCGGGCTCCTTCCCCCTGTCGGACCTCCAGAGCTACGCGGGGCCCCCACGCCACAGCCTGGCCTCCACTCTCAGCCAATCGCAGATGTTGCCACCCAGCATGAGTGCCTCGCCCCCTGCTCCCTTCCAGATCAGCCCACCCCTGCACCCCCATGCCCAGCTCTCACTGCACCAGAGCTCACTGCTCAACCAGCCAATCCGCATGCAGCAGTCGCAGCCAATCATCTCGCACCAAATGGGGCTCCAGGCACCTTTGCATTCCCCACCTCTCAGCCAACAGGTGGGTGTGAACTTTCATCAGAATCTTAGTTTACTGCCTCAACACGTTTACTGTACTTCGGTACGGAGTCAGTGAGAAACAGTGCTACCTTGAAGTTGCCCCAAAAGTTCTACAATTTGGAGTTTGTGCCCATCAAATAAGCAGAAAAGAGCGGCGGTGTACAAGTATTTTGCCCCGGGTGTTTCCATATCGTTAGTTATAGTCATGCAAATGAAGGTGTTGAAGTGCTGCTTCCAGTAAGCAATGTTTAGCGCCATATTTTTGTCGGCTACTCCGTCCTGCTTTTGTTCCATTGCCATCGAATTTAAAGCACAACAAACTCTTACTTTTTTCTGAACGGGACTTTGATTTGGATCTGCCGTGACTTGGTTTCATGCATTTGAGTCACATCTGTTTGTGAGCAGAGAGCTGATGTGTCGATGGCTACATGAGCCTATTGCGCTAGCTGTGAGCTGATTAGCGCCCAACTGGCTAGCTACCATGTTGTCACCCATAATCAAATGTTATTATTGAGTGTTATGTTTGAATGTTTTGCCTCATTTTAGTCATTGGTTTTATGTTTTCTTGTACGACACTTAAAATTTTAAAAAATGAGTTGTATGGCACCTCTTGAACAGGAATGTCTCATCTTCTTCTTCTTCTCCTTTCGGCACATCCCTATTCAGGGGTCGCCACAGCGAGTCAGTAATTTCCATCCGCCCCTGTAAACCGTCCTACCAACTCGCATGGTCGTCTTGGCAAAAGTTTTACGCCGGATGCCATTCCTGACGCAACCCTCCCCATTTCTCCGGGCATGGGACCGGCACTGGGGAACAGTGCACCCCCAGGGGAGGGCACTGCCCCCCAGCGGCTGGGTTTTGAACAGGAATGTCTCATAAATTACAATATTGCTAAAAACGGCATTTATATCGATAGTTCTTGTCCCCTGCCAATCACAGGGCACAAATAGACAACCATTCACAAATCGACAATTTAGAGACTTCATTTAACCTTGGAAATGTGTTTGTGTGTGTGGAAACTCCACACATGAAGGCAGATGTGCTAATCACTTGCCCACTGCGTGCAAAATCTTATTCTGAAAGGAAACCAACCTATTCCTTGCCCAGCGTCACAGATTTCAATGTGGTTGAACTTCGAGGTACCTCTGTACACTGTTTATTCCCTAAATACGTTTGCCTTTTTTTCTTTTATTTTTATTTTTTTAATACACACATTTAATTTGGAACAATTCATGTACAGCCCCCGCAGTGCAACATCTTCTCATTGAATTTCACTCATAAAATGTTTGACCCTCAGGGGTTTTCCCATATTCAGGCTGAGTACCAGAACAGCGTGGGGGGCTCGCAGTCTCCAGGGGCTCCAAATCCAGTGCATGGCCAGAACCCAGACTGGGATAGCGAATACTGCAACAGAGATTGTGGACCCAACCCTTGCAGGTAAAGGATGAACACAACAGATGTCAGCGAATGAAAATTGTCAGCCATTTGATTAATTTTCCAAATGACTTGCTACAAACCACTTCACTGTCACGCGGCCATATTTAAAACTCCATTAGTAATGCGCTCTTATTTTCCAACGTACCTCCTCAAAAGCGAGACGCAGAAGCAGGATGTCATTTCCAGCCCTGATATCCAATTAACTCTGCCTGTGTTTTGTTTGGCACATGTCGCCTTATCGAATCGAGCCGTTCAAGCGGCTACAAGAGGGCTCGTGTTTTGTCTCACACCTGAAACTCCGTTTCGCTATGCAGAGGTGCGAAGGAGCGGGAAGTCGCCAGCTCCTCCACTCGGAGCCCATTCTGTCGCTCTATGTCAAATGGGATCACGCCCGAGTCAAATCACATTTGCAACAAGTATTTGCTTGACTGTTTTCCTGCTGTGAATAGCTTGTTGACGCTTTGAAGGGCCCTTGGTGTCTAGAAAGATAAATTGAAGGAAGATTTTTTTGCATTCGACACTTCAAGTTAGGAGTCTCTTAAAATGGGAAAGGTGAGCAGAATTATCAAGCTAACGTAGCCGCTGAATCCAGAATCAGAAACACAGCGTTGCTGTCCGATGTCAATCATATGAGTCCACCTGATGAGGACATTGCCTGTGAATATTCCCATTCGTGCCGGTCATTTTATTCTGAGGGCATCAAATTGATCACGATTGTACAGGTCAGATTGTCTTAGAAGACGTATTGCGTCTCGTCATGCTCAAAGACTACCTAGACCCAAATACTTGTCCTCTTCGGTAAAGGCACGCCCCAACCGAGAGTGGGTTCATTCTTTTGGGGTGCAAAGCAAAAATCATAAGATACCGTGGAGGGAGGCCTTCGCTAGCCAACGACATTAGTTTCGGTAGATTCACCCTCGTTAGTTAAATTTCAACTCTCTCCAAGTGTCCGTCACTCATGTACGTCACGAAAAGAGACGGCGTGAAACGCACCACCTCCTTTCAGTCGCAAAAACGAGACAAGTGTCAGAATGTTGTTTTTAATTCAATCAAACATCATCAACATATGTATTTATATGGAGATATATAGTTGATGGTTGCCAATCAAAATGACATTTTACTCAACTGAGTCTGATTAAGAGACGCAGGTAAGAAACGGTTGGCTGGATTTGCCATTTAATTATGAATCGTCTTTATTTGAATGTAAAATAACACAATGACAAGTCACTGATTGTGTGGCGATTCACTTTCCTGACTACCTTCCCTGGTTCCCATTCAGTGACAAAATGCGAGTGTCAGTCAGTGAGTGTCTCTGGATGCTGCGATGGGTATCTCCGGACATCACTTGGGATAGGCTGAAAAGCCTCCAATAAGCAAGATAAGCAGTAGACAAAAATGGATGGATGGATGGGTGGTCTCAGGATGGGTTTTGTGGTCATGTTACAGGCTTTGTAAGAAAACATTCTGAGAGTCCAACATACCAGCCAGCCACAAGATTATGGCAATACAGTATGTGCAATATAATATTCTTATATCCATCCATCCAGCCATTTTCTGAACCACTTTATCCCCACAAGGGGTCACGGGGGGTGCTGGAGCCTATCCCAGCTGTCTTCGGGCAGAAGGCGGGGGGACACCCTGAACCAGTCGCCAGCCAATCGCAGGGCACACAGAGACAAACAACCATCTGCACTCACACTCACACCCAGGGACAATTTTTGAGCGTTCAATCAGCCTGCCTCACGTGTTTTTGGAATGTGGGAGGAAACCGGAGTACCCGGAGAAAACCCACGCAGGCCCCGGGGAGAACACGCAAACTCCACACAGAAGGCCGGAGCTGGAATCAAACCCACGACCTCTGCACCGTGAGGTCAACGAGCAAGCCACTGGATCACCGGGCCGCCCATTCTAATATCATATCTATTCAAATATTGTTAACAACTTGACAGCACCACAGTTGTAGCTGTTTCTAATATTTTGACATAAACACGTTCAATGAATCCCTCTCTGACAATGGCCATAATGTCGTCCGCGTACAACATCCAGTGATGTTCCCATGTCGGTGTGAGTCGCATGGCATGAACCTAACATCTGTTCTTTTTCAGCAGTGGCATGGGACCTCGGGACAAGCCTCTCTACCTCACTTGAAGTTGAAAGACCTCCACACGTGTGACTCCAGGGAGATTTTCCAACGTAACATCATCAATATATCTGCTTCGACACCATTTTGCTTTCTTCTTCTTCTTCTTCTTCTTCTTTGTCTTCTGCCGGATTTTAAAAATCCCAAAGACTGCTCCAGCATCTTCACCTATTCGCCAAGCACTTAGATCAGCCACACGCCCGAGGCTCTCTCTCTCTCTCTCTCTCTCTCTCTCTCTCTCTCTCTCTCTCTCTCTCTCTCTCTCTCTCTCTCTCTCTCTCTCTCTCTCATCAGTGAACTTTTCATTTTTTTGCGGGGGCAGTGAGCTCTGAGCTTCTGCCAGCATACTGGAAAGAAAGACAAAAATACTTCTCATTTTGTTTTTGAATTTCCTCGAGATGCTTCCCCTTTGCCTCCTCATCGGAGATGACATGCTCCAAGCATCCTCAAAGAGTAGGGCTCTCCAAATTAGTCGCCTCAGCGGAGGGGTGCGTGTACTTCAGGACATTTTCGCGCTCGTCGCAAACACGTGAGATGTTTGCAAAATTCATCGTTGCCCGAAATGAAGGACTTTCTAAGTTCCTTTTATTTCTCACAGAGATTGTATATACCACCAAAATCAGATCCTTCTTATGTGTGTATTTAGCTGACTTGAGTTTCTTTCATTGAAAAATGTGGTGATGGAATACACACACACACCCAAAACTGTGTTACGAGAAAGAGACGAGGAGGAGGACATCCCAAAAAAAAAAAAAAAGAAAAAGAAAAACAATCGCCATCTCCTTTCTGACAGTTGGGAGCGTCGACTCTCGTCACGTGACCTCAGGATGTTGCCGAAGTGCAGAATTGGAAGATTTCAAACCCTTTTGAATCCTCCCCACCTTCTTTTTGCCCTGACACCACTTGTACAGGTGAATTAAACAAAACAAAACAAACACAAAAAAAAAATGAAGCTAAATGTGAAATGTTAACTAAAGAAAAAAAAACAGTGGGGTTTTGAAGTTTTTGACTAGTTTTATTAGGTGTTTTAGAATTGTGTTGAGCTCATCTTTCTCATCTTTTGTGAAGAGTTTTTCAAAAAAAGATCTTTTGGTTTTCACTGTAGCAGGATTTAAGAGGAACGGATATCGGGGTATATAATTCCATTTTGTGTATAGATCCTGCCAAATGTACTTCTTTACTTTGTCATGCCAGAGATCCAGTTTGTTTTGATGAATATTGGTTTGACAAAAAGGTCATTCTATTTCAGTTGGTTAGAAGCTTTCACGTTGGTTTATAAATAATAAAGAAGATGCTGGCTTTTTTCATCAGGGTGCATTATTATTATTATTATTATTATAATAATGATAATAATAATAACATGGGTTATTAATTTGACTTTTTTTTTCCAGAAATTGTTGGTACAATACCACTGGACCAGCATCGGATTCTTTTTGTGACTCAAATATTCCTTTGTTTTCTTTTTTTGTCTGTAATAAAATGTCTAAAGTTTTTGGAGCAATTCTGTTTGTGTCTCCGCAACCCAACACACACACATTAAAAATTGGTGTCCAAATCTCATACAATATTAGATTGAAGTTCTTGCAGTTTTCCCCAGTTGATTTTTGGTCCATATCGTTCTTGTAATTTGCATAAACAGCAAAACATCATGGTGGGGCAAAAGCCATTTTCTTTCTCAGAATGATTAGTACATCTCTCAAAAATAAATTTTTATGTCACCGAACATGTCAGGGGCATCGGAATGATAAATCTTAGATGAATGGATAAGGCAGTTGTGTTGTCAAGATAACAGTGTACCGGTACTCTGGATGCATGTTCTGATGTTTTGTTGACCATTTTTCCAAACTCTAAGTTATACTTTAGTGTATGTGGAAGACTAATTGGAAGGGATTGGTCAAGATCCACATTGATGCCCTGTTTTGAGGAAAACAATGGAAATATAAATCATAGGTTAGACATATTATGACAACTTGTTCAACTGTTACGCATGTACTTAAAACTAATGCCAGGATGGCAATTTTAATATAATATAATCAACATGGCATAATTGATGATGTAGGAGATTGGAATAGAATTTTACATGATCATTTGCGGGGTTGTGCAAAAGCAACTTGTTTCGGATAAAAGATAAACCACTTTCCGAAATGCACAAGTGACACTAGAATGTGAAGGTTGAACACGTTCTTTTGACAATTTCAATTCTAATCTGAGAAATGCACCAAAGCGACTGAGTAAAAATTGTAATTTGATTCCTGCTGGTGCCGGATGTGCAAGAATTTTATGCCAAGGATTGTGAGTAATAGTAAGATTGTACATCTTTTTTTCTGTATTTTTGTTCCCTGCCCATCATCCGTAATCAATATCATATCAAGCAACATTTCTCTGCCCCATGGTCATTTTTGTTTTTGATTAAAGTGTGATGATGAAACCCGGTGTTAATGCAGCAGTGCACAGCCTTTCACAGAGCCACCTGAGGAGAAAAACATGAAGCGCGCGCACACACACACACACTCACACACGCGTGCGCGCGCGCACACACTGCCTTTTACTTTTGAATTTCACAGTTGGATTAAAAATCGAATGGAAATGGAATCTCTCTCTCTCTCTCTCTCTCTCTCTCTCCGTCTGATGATGAACAAGCAGTGCCCCCTTCAGTGGATTTGTCAAAAGGGGGTCATGTTTGAAGGAAAAAAAAAAATATATATATATATATTAAACTAAGAATTTAAGTAAATCAATTAGCATTTTTATTTCCCATTAATTTGTTTTCACTTCTCTCGTAAATCATTTGCAACCGAGTTAGAAAATATTGCTAAAATATCTTTGAAAGTAATGTTCATGAATACAGATGCTTTTGATTTATTGATGGATGAAGTCGAATGGAGGTAATAGTGCATATTGTGACGTGACTGTACAAGAGCAGCACGACGTGAAATGCCACGTACTTCTATTACCATCTACTGGTCAAATAGTGCATAACACGGAAAGAAAAAAAAATCATTGCTTCTCGTACTGTTAAATGTTTCCTTGAACCCCTATATTGCCACCTGCCGGTAAAATATCGCGTTACAAATGGCCGGATTTGGTTGAGAATACTTTGGTGTCACCTGCTGGTGTAAAGCGGGCCAAACAAGACTTGGCGCGAGAAGTGAGGCCCACTTTGGACTGGTTGCCAGACAATCTCAGGAAACAATGAAGACAAATAACCATTCAGACTCACCCAGTGACAACACGGAAAGAAAAAAAAATCATTGCTTCTCGTACTATGAAGTTTCCTTGAAATCCTATATTGCCACCTGCCGGTAAAATATCGCGTACGTTACTTGATTGACATAGAGGGAAACCAATCAGATTACTGAATCAGCGCTCATGCGCAGACAAGGGCGTGAAGTAAGCGGGCCAAACAAGACTTGGCGCGAGAAGTGAGGTCCACTTTGGACTGGTTGCCAGACAATCTCAGGACACAATGTAGACAAATAAACATTCAGACTCACCCAGTGACGTGAATTTGCACAAAGTTCAACACTGTGATAGCAAGAAAAAAAGAAGAACATTTTTAAACGAGGAAAAAGTAACCGCATTTGGACACCCCTGATCGAGATCAAACAAAATAATAGGAGGCTACACAGAATTCATAACAATCGCAATCGACCAAGAGCCAGCAGACTGGTCCCAAGTAGGCGGAGGAAATGGGGAATGGGATGTGTGCTTGTGTCTTGTATTTACATGTTCATGTTTTTACATCTAGAAATGTTCATAATGTATTACACACCGTACATTCAAAGTTTGACCTTTAATGTAACATTTGTTTTCTTAGCTTTTAATGCTTCGGTGAATTTGCACAAAGTTCAACACTGTGATAGCAAGAAAAAAAGAACATTTTTAAATGAGGAAAAAGTAACCGCGTTTGGACACCCTTGCTCGAGATCAAACAAAATAATAGGAGGCTGCACACAATTCATAACAACACAGCCATCGCTGCATACAAAGTGCTGTACATGTACATGGAACAAACTACCCTTATACAGATTTGCTATGTCCCTCGAGTTAAGTGGTTAAGATTGCATGACTGTGTTTTATGTGCTGTGTTGTATTATTTGTCATTTTATGTCAACTGTTCTTTTGATGGCGGCGCGGGCACCCCCAGCGGCTCCTCTCTCTCCTGAGGAAAGAAATTTCATCTGTGCTGTATGTTGCACTTGTACCACATTTGACAATAAAGTTGACATGAACATGAACATGAGTTGCGTTGTAATGAGATTCGGCTGTACAATAATTCCTCTGGAGGGAATTCTATCGGCAATCGGATATTCCAATCTCTCCGCGAATACATCTGCAAAACACAAACGTTGAACAAAAATAGCTTTATTGTCCCATGTGCCCGCCATCGTCACCGCCACACGACAGTTGCACAGAAACTGACAGAGGCGCTTTCAATTACTTCGAATGAAAGAGAGCCGGTCATCCTACAATTACCATCAAAGGCGGGATTGATGGAGGTTGACTGCGGGAGTCTCTTTGCGGACAATCAATGATTTATTTTTTTATTTTTTTTTCCATCCAGTTTGTACACCCAAGACATTCATCAGTTTTTCTGTCTATTGTGTTGTATTTTTATCCAAGGTTCCAAAATTAAGGCTGACAGTGTTTTTCCATGTTCATATCAATGTTGAATCAATCACTAAACAAAAAAAAATGTAAAGCCGTCATTAAAAAATATTCTTGAGGTCATTGCGAACCCTAATTTCTATCCATCCTTCCATTTTCAATCATAAATGAAAGAAAGTCTCTCCCAGCTGACTTTGGGAGAGCGCCACAGTACACCCTGGACTGGTCGCCAGTCAATCGCAGACCAAATTTCTGTCGTGAAAATATTTCGGCTGTTTCTTATGTAGTATTCCAATTTGTCAAGATGGTAAATTCGGGTGTTCGTTAGCTGTCATCATATCATCAACAAAATCATCATGAAATATTTCAGCATTTCATCATCTACATAAGTTGCAATTTTTGAATTCAAGTCCTGAAATAAATGATGTTTGCCAATAAATTCTAATAATCAAGAAGGACCTCTATTTTATAAGTCAGTAGGAAATCATAGAAATAGCAAAGTTCTTTTCAAGCCACCTTTGATGTTTTTTTAGTGGGTGGGGTGACACGAGGTGGGGCAAGAAAACGTAAAAAAACGCATAATTCAAATGTTACATCTTTTCAAAATTGTGCCAATATTTTTTTTTCCTTCAGGAATGCTCCAAAATATGCTACGATTGTACTCATGACAACGCTTAATTTTTCAAACAAGATCCCACTCGACTCCCATAGGACTCGGCTCAGTTGGGACATTCTGTCAAGTCGGGAATATCGGCACACACAAATACGACAGTGACGCTTGCTACAGGATGTACAGTCACTACAGAGTAAATTGAGTCTTTGTAAAGCCTTCGACACACACGTTTTTATCCAGCATCATCACTCGGGATGGGCATAATAATACATTTGTTAAATATTGATTGATTGTGGTGACTTTTTTTTTTTAATTGATCTTGAAGCAATTGACACAAAATGGAGTCCAGTTCTACTAGATCTACCATGCCACCTAAGAAGCCCCACGCCTCCCCAACCCCGGTCCCCACCTAAAAAGTATCATTCAAATGCCCATCCCAAGTGGACACACAGAAAAGTATCGTCCTTTTCACATGAAATTTAATTAACAGTGAAAAAAGACAGCATAACAACATCAGAGCGCACACACGCACAAACACACACACTCACACAATTCATTTCACTGAATAGTTTGTGCTTCATGTACAAAACTAAAAATATTTTAAAAGTGTCATGAACACATACGTTATACTAGTCGCGTGTAAGTATCGGCTAACCGCTTCCTTTCCGATTCTGATTAGTTATTCTAGTCACAGTAAGGTCAATGTGTGATATAAAAAAAAAATTTGTGTGGTTTGTAGCTCATCTCAAGAAAACATTCTGAACATTCTCTCACAAAATGGAGTAGGAGGCCAAACTAAATCGTTTAAGCAACAAACATGGTAGACCCGGCTATATAATTCTCCATGATTGAAAAAAAAGTGGAGTGATAAACAGTGGATTTTTTTTCCACCTTCATTTTGTGGCAAATGGTCCAAAATCCCGTGAGAGCAGCGACACTGAAACATAATCGGGTACATTTTAAGCGACTCTAAGTGTACATTGTCTGCGGCTTCTCGTAGTCTCTGATGAATACAATTAGTAATGCACATTTGAAGCTTTTATTTTGCCGACACCCACTTTGAACACAAGTGCATACGTTCATGTAAACCCTCCTTGACCAAGATTGCAAATCTACAACGGCAAAAAACAAAAAACAAAACGCCAAACACCCAAAAAACAAAAAAAACAACAAAAAAAAAAACCTAAAAATGTTCAAGTAAACAGAATGCTGAGCCATGATTTGTTGAGTCGTCTGAGGATCACCCGACGTTATTCTGATTCCTCGCGCCTCTCCTCGGGGACGGCCAGGAATATTTTCTGGCAGAACGTGGTGAAGATTTCTGAGAGACAGCGAATAATCATCGTCAGTAAATGAGCTATTGGAAACTCTGTGGGGGGCAAAAACTACAGCAGTACGTGTATTTACCCATCCAGTTTGTACACCCAAGACATTCATCAGTTTTTCTGTCTATTGTGTTGTATTTTTATCCAAGGTTCCAAAATTAAGGCTGACAGTGTTTTTCCATGTTCATATCAATGTTGAATCAATCACTAAACAAAAAAAAATGTAAAGCCGTCATTAAAAAATATTCTTGAGGTCATTGCGAACCCTAATTTCTATCCATCCTTCCATTTTCAATCATAAATGAAAGAAAGTCTCTCCCAGCTGACTTTGGGAGAGCGCCACGGTACACCCTGGACTGGTCGCCAGTCAATCGCAGACCAAATTTCTGTCGTGAAAATATTTCGGCTGTTTCTTATGTAGTATTCCAATTTGTCAAGATGGTAAATTCGGGTGTTCGTTAGCTGTCATCATATCATCAACAAAATCATCATGAAATATTTCAGCATTTCATCATCTACATAAGTTGCAATTTTTGAATTCAAGTCCTGAAATAAATGATGTTTGCCAATAAATTCTAATAATCAAGAAGGACCTCTATTTTATAAGTCAGTAGGAAATCATAGAAATAGCAAAGTTCTTTTCAAGCCACCTTTGATGTTTTTTTAGTGGGTGGGGTGACACGAGGTGGGGCAAGAAAACGTAAAAAAACGCATAATTCAAATGTTACATCTTTTCAAAATTGTGCCAATATATTTTTTTTCTTTCAGGAATGCTCCAAAATATGCTACGATTGTACTCATGACAACGCTTAATTTTTCAAACAAGATCCCACTCGACTCCCATAGGACTCGGCTCAGTTGGGACATTCTGTCAAGTCGGGAATATCGGCACACACAAATACGACAGTGACGCTTGCTACAGGATGTACAGTCACTACAGAGTAAATTGAGTCTTTGTAAAGCCTTCGACACACACGTTTTTATCCAGCATCA
This sequence comes from Hippocampus comes, assembly GCF_001891065.2. NCBI lineage: Eukaryota > Metazoa > Chordata > Actinopteri > Syngnathiformes > Syngnathidae > Hippocampus > Hippocampus comes. The sequence goes on along the minus strand of NW_017805839.1, from coordinate 750,727 downwards.
TCACTCGGGATGGGCATAATAATACATTTGTTAAATATTGATTGATTGTGGTGACTTTTTTTTTTAATTCATCTTGAAGCAATTGACACAAAATGGAGTCCAGTTCTACTAGATCTACCATGCCACCTAAGAAGCCCCACGCCTCCCCAACCCCGGTCCCCACCTAAAAAGTATCATTCAAATGCCCATCCCAAGTGGACACACAGAAAAGTATCGTCCTTTTCACATGAAATTTAATTAACAGTGAAAAAAGACAGCATAACAACATCAGAGCGCACACACGCACAAACACACACACTCACACAATTCATTTCACTGAATAGTTTGTGCTTCATGTACAAAACTAAAAATATTTAAACAGTGTCATGAACACATACGTTATACTAGTTGCGTGTAAATATCGGCTAACTGCTTCCTTTCCGATTCTGATTAGTTATTCTAGTCACAGTAAGGTCAATGTGTGATATAAAAAAAAAAAATGTGTGGTTTGTAGCTCATCTCAAGAAAACATTCTGAACATTCTCTCACAAAATGGAGTAGGAGGCCAAACTAAATCGTTTAAGCAACAAACATGGTAGACCCGGCTATATAATTCTCCATGATTGAAAAAAAAGTGGAGTGATAAACAGTGGATTTTTTTTCCACCTTCATTTTGTGGCAAATGGTCCAAAATCCCGTGAGAGCAGCGACACTGAAACATAATCGGGTACATTTTAAGCGACTCTAAGTGTACATTGTCTGCGGCTTCTCGTAGTCTCTGATGAATACAATTAGTAATGCACATTTGAAGCTTTTATTTTGCCGACACCCACTTTGAACACAAGTGCATACGTTCATGTAAACCCTCCTTGACCAAGATTGCAAATCTACAACGGCAAAAAACAAAAAACAAAACGCCAAACACCCAAAAAACAAAAAAAACAACAAAAAAAAAAACCTAAAAATGTTCAAGTAAACAGAATGCTGAGCCATGATTTGTTGAGTCGTCTGAGGATCACCCGACGTTATTCTGATTCCTCGCGCCTCTCCTCGGGGACGGCCAGGAATATTTTCTGGCAGAACGTGGTGAAGATTTCTGAGAGACAGCGAATAATCATCGTCAGTAAATGAGCTATTGGAAACTCTGTGGGGGGCAAAAACTACAGCAGTACGTGTATTTACTTAAATCTTTAATGATAAAACTTTATACAGTAATTAACATTCAGCAAGCACTGCCTGAGGCGAAGAGACTTGTGCTAGTGGCGTCGAAGGCTCTCAATTTACGCTCTGACGGTGTAGCCGCCATTCGTCTCCGGCTAGCTCCTGGCCAGCTATCCCAGCGCAGCCGTCGTGTTTGTGATAAGATAGTTTATCAGTATTGATGAGGGGGAGGGGGCCAACAGAAACGTGCTCTATCACTCCCTTCGTCGTGCGCGTTACGAACAGAAGCGACAGCAAGCCAGAGAATCAACAGCGTGAACAGACACAAGGCTTCCCTAGTAACTCGTCACGCTGGGCGGGGCTGCGAAGATGCGCAGCCAATCGGCTCATGGGATAAATCCACTTGTTCCGTCATTGGTCGACATCGCGCCGGGGACCAATCATGCGCCTTGAATGAAGCCGCGATAAATAAAGCGATTTAGCGAGGAATCGGACTGAGGTCCTTGGAATTATCAAACGCTCTTCGAGACTATGGAAAGAAGAGCTTCAGGATACAAAAGACACATTCATACAAACAAAAACACATTAGTCTGTTGTCGTCACAAGATCAACCAAACCAAAGCCTCAGAAGGAAGAAACAGAGCTTAAGTCTTAGATGACGATTAGTGCCCCTCCCATAGCAAGTGCAACAGGGTTATTTACGTTTCTAAAATGATTAGCGTTATGCTTACACTGCATTTTGTTTTGATCTTGGAACCAAGACTTGTTATTGACCGATGGTGTTGCCTGGTATAACCCGACACTGGACTCTGAACCAACCCACTCATGGTAACAGGGCCCCCCAATTGCTCTCCAGCCGATCTTCTTCCCTCAATCTCATAACAAAGTATCACTGATGCCTCCTAGCTTACGCCTGGACAAATCCCCTTGTTTTCATTTGATTTCCAAAACCATAACAACTCACCGAGCATCTTCTTGACCACACGTGGCTTCTTCCACTTGTTGCCCAGCAGGTAGGCCGGGATGCCCGTGAGAATGATGCTGCAGCCTATCAGGCACTCGATGGGAGCCGCCCAGAAGGACACGATGATCATGAAGATGCAGCCCAGGACAAAAGTCACGGGGATAAACAAACAGATCTGTGCCGAGGGAACACGATGAATTAAAATAACCAGAAAACATGAACAAACAACAAATATTTGACAAGTCTTGAATGACTATTCGTCTATTTTCTCTCGCGCTGGTCCTCATCTATAGTCACGGGCAAGGATGTCAATCTGTGAACCAGCTGGTCGACCCGATCGATCGCTAACATGTCTCTCAGCAACAGCGCCAGCTGAGTCTCATTCAGCCTTGATTTGTGGTGGGCCGAAGGCAGCACGATTGAATAGCATTAAGCGCGTCTCACTAAAAATCTCATTCGAGATGTATAATGGATCACATTGACTTGATCCGTTGTCTGTTTTTAGTGCATTGCTGATGTAAAATTGAAAAGCGCCGCAAGAGAGAGTTCTGTCATTTTCCCGCGTGACCAAATTCTTATTCAAAGGCCACATTACTTGTTTTTTTTTTCGTTTTTTTTATTTTGTATGATCAATTCACTGCATTGTCACAATGTCATCTCACTTCTAGCAGGACTTTGTTTTTATGTTGTGTTTTATTAATCAAGATGATTAGACAGTGCTTTGAAATTAAAGATAAGAAAGTGCCTTAGTCATGAACACTTCCCTCACAAAGAGAGGACAAACACACAAGTGGAGATTAATTTCACGTCTAAATAGCCCGGGGGGCAATTTGCCTCTGTGCAAAGATGAAAGATGGCACACAAACAAAGAGGCGATACAAGCCATGTCCAAACAGTAGCAAGCAGTCTGTCTTATGGAGAAAAAAAAATGCTTTTTGATGCACAGACGCTGCGCTGTGTCAATTCGAGACTTCTCAGCGGGGGGTCAACGGTCTCCCATAGGTACAACCAAGCATACCTTTATTGGCCTTCTGAGGTCGGGCTTTTTAAATCGGAGCCAGAGCATCCCGGCGATGGCCATGCCGACACAGAGCCAAGTGAAGAAGCTGAACAGATTGATGACCGAGAAGATGTCCTGGGAAATGGCGTAAAGCATGGACAGCACACACTGGGAGGAAAGACAAAAGATCGATCAGATCAGGTTAGTCTTGTCACCAGACAAAAGAAACTTCATGTGTTTCTGTTTTTCACTCTTTTGTTTGTTTTGCTCCTGCGGGGCTCCGCCTACATGTTACGAAGCGTACATACGATTTAAAAGACAGTTTGTGGTCACAGCAAAAGAGAGGTCTCCTCACACTATGTTACACTATGAAAGTAGGTGACTGTCAGTCGCCATGGTGACAACAGACCGGTTCAGCCGTGCCCCAGACAACAAGACTCCAACTACGTGCGTTGTTGTATTGACCTTTTACGTTCCTGCGCTGTACCAATTAATTTCGTTGTACTAAGACGACTCTCGTCATGGCATTATTATTGCAACATACCATTCGTACACACTTCATCCTTATCTCTACTGCACTCCCTCCATTCTCCTCGATCACTCAACCAGCTGAGGTAGACAGCCCCGCCCACGACTGAGACTTGATTCTGTTCAAGGCTTCTTTGACTCTGTCGCCCTGTGCTTGTTCAAGCAGGGTTCAGTGGGTCTCTTACTGTGCGCGTGAGTGGGCGTGGGGGGGCATGATTCTTTACCTGCTCCAGATGTAAGTGCCTCGAGATAACCTCTTGTGAAGTGGCGCTCCCTAAATAAAATTGTACAGAATGAGTCTGAGCCAGTACACTGTCAAAATAATCAAAGCTGTTATTTGCGAGTTCGATCGAAACAGAGTTGTGGTTTGATTGATTGACCCGCTTTACACACGATAGCACCCATGCCCGATTTGGATTTTTTTGGCTCAAAGTTTTTTATGTCGCCTTTCCCATGACAAAAACAAATGTGATGTGACATGCATGCTTCGAGTGAAATGGACCCAAAACAAAAAAAAAAAAAGGAAATCATGTGGAGCAGTGTTTACGGAAGTAAATGTGGTCCCGCATGGAGAGTCTGATTTTATAAACTCATATCACCAGAGTAGCGAGGCAGCAGGAGGTAGAAATATTTTGGGAATATGGGGCAACGCTCCTCGATCACCTTATTATTTCGTGGAGACGTCTACTAAAGATGACGTCACGGCATTGTCGCACGTAATAAATGAACCGCTTGCGTGCCTGGATTGTACTTCTATCACAAACACGTAATGTTTCATATTTGACGTGGAATTAGTCTAATGCAAAGACAACAAGTTAACAAAACGGCTTTGCAGAGTCACGGACCACGTCGGTGGTCTCCTGAGCACATATTTGGATTTTGATGAGGTTTAGATCGGATGTGTGCAGATGAGCGTTCGTACTGCCAACCCATCGCACTCCTCTCCGATTTTTATCCACATTTAAAAAAAGGCCCGGGCCAGATTTGAGAAAATCGGAATGATATTGCATGAAAAAAAAAAATCTGATACGTGTCAGAAATGGGTAAAAAAAATCAAATGGATTTGAGCTGCAGGGCAAACATAGCCTTTCACGAGTTTTTTTTTTTTTTTTGCGTATTTCGTACTGAATCCTAAAATGAACAGAGCCAATGCAATGACAACAGAACGGGAGTCATGTGGCTCAACCTCAAGTATGAGGGTGTGTGTTACATTTCCAGAGCAGGTGTTTGGCCTTCACCCTTCGACCTTTCCATGGGGTCAAATTCCACATCATTGGGACTGTTATGACTTGAAAAGCACATAAGCACTGCTGTTATCCTAGCTGTTCTTACTGTGAAGATGAGGGATGGCACCGGTGTGAAAAGGTCTGTGTGGACCAGTCCCAGAGCAGCAGGAAGCTGACCCTCACGGGCTCCAGCATAGAACAAACTGGAACAAATGGTACAGGTTTCACTTATTTATTTTCTAACATGATCCGCTTGGCCTATATCGAGTGTGCTAGCAATAACAGTCTGTCAGTTGATGGTCAGGCACTTTAGGGAAGCGTTACAGGAAGGCTTGTGATACCCTTTTTTTTTTTTTTGCTCCCAAATATCAATAATAATACAAATTTACAAAAAACATATTTTCATTTTACCGTGCTGAGGTAAACAGGGATCCATTCACGGCTCCAAAACAAGACAGCCCCACAAACACCGGAATGAGCCAAGACATCACACCGAGATGGTACTCGCCAAAACTCTGCGTACAGCCACAGTACACAAGTTACGACTTTCATCATAACAAGGCAACAAGCCAAGGCCGGTTAATTCGTCGCACCGAAGCAACGGTTATTTTTAGAAGCAATAGCTCACCACGGCGACGGCTTCCGACTCGACCATGTCTTGCGGGGAAATGGTGGTGAAGTAGGCCAAGTTGGTCAGGATGTACACGACCGTGACAATGGGCATGGAGATGATGATTGCCAGGGGCAAGTTTCTAGGTTGAAAAGGAGACATTTGAACTTTCCGATCGGGACACATGATCGTGCCGTACTAAAAAGAAAACAAAAAGATGCAATCTTGAATTGAATTAAGGCAGGGGCATCAAACTCATTTATGTCGGTTCATTTGGTTCATGTGATAAATGTGAAACTAGATCAATAAGTCAACTATAGCTTAAGTTACTGTAATGAGGGTTTTGGTAACCAGAATACTTAAAATAGCTATTTTATATATTACATATGAGAATTTGAAATTTTGATACAGATTTTAGCAAGGATTGTGTTTGATTTGCTTTCACGGGCCACATCATATGATGTGGCGGGCCAGATCTGGCCCCTGGGCCTTGAATTTGACACCAGTGAATTAAGGTTTAATATTGTGAGGAAATGTCAGATGGTTCAAGAAAAAAACAAAGTAAATCTTACAAAAATAGAACTGGAAGTTACAAGAAAAAGCTGATTTATTTAATTTTTTTACAATGAAGAAAAAGTCGGATTTTTTCAAGAAAAAAAGCCATAAATTGATAAGAATGAAGCAGTATTGTGATGACAAGTATCAAAATTTTTTTTCACGTACATTTGAAATTTATATTGTGTAATACTTTGTATTTTGCTGGTTTATGCAACATTTTGCATCATGCAAAACGAGGGGATGACAAGCATGCTCTTTCATCTCTAAGTGAAGTCATGCGATTGACAAATACTAACAGGAGACCTCTCCTCAAAACAACCTCCATCACATTTAAGTCACCTCTCTGGATTGATCATCTCCTCGGTGACGTAATTCAGGTAATTCCTGAGAAGAAAACAAAGAAAACAACATTGCTCTGAATTTTAGCTTGAGGCTGCTCAAATTTGCAATCAGGAAAAATCAACAAAATGCTGATTATTGTGGTGCTGCTGTATTTTCTTCTGGTGTTAAACCATATGATACTATTCTGGGTGCAATTTGTAATCTTTTAATGCCAATCTTGCAAACATGGTAAGGTGCATTTCAACGGCACTAGAAATTGCACAAAAAAAAAAAAGCACAATACCAATAGTATCAATCAAAGCTGGGCGTCTTTGTAAAGACAGACTCCGTAACGCCGTGGCCACTGCGTGCACACATACAGTACAAGACACTAAGAGGAACTGTTTCTATTTCTGATCAGTAGTTTTTTTTTTTTCCACAAATGACTCACCAGCCTCCAAAAGCAAACAAACCACTGTACAGGGCCAAGACAATATTGTCAACGCCCACTTTGCTGCCTTCAAAGGCGTTTTCGGGCTTCAGGTAGGGCACATCACCTGCACACACACACACGCGCACAAAAAACAGAAGAGAGGAATATTTTGATATGATTCATTGTGCGTCTCCATTTGGGGTTATACAGGCTCGTCGACTCGCGCCCGGGTGACTTTACGATCCCACAATGAAATGTTGTCTCTCGTCTAGATTGACAGAGACGGTCTTCATCCTGTGAGGGAAACCAGACAGTCTCACACGTTGCCCATCATGTATTTTCGGCTTGGATTTTCATGTGGGCTTGTCATTTTGTGATCCATCTTTTGGCTTGTTGTCATGAATATAAAGCCTAGCAAGTGTAAAGATAATACAGTGTGTGTGTGTGTGTGTGTGTGTGTGTGTGTGCGCTTGTGTCTTGTGGTTCCAGTTCCCGCCCAAACCTGTCTTCTTCAGATGGTAATGAGAACCATCACAGCGCACACATGCATGCCTCTGACATTCTCTCCTTTCTTTCGGGCTCTGAAAGGCCTCAGTGTGTGCATGCGACACCAGCCGGCAAGCTTCGCTAAGTCGTCACCATGGCAACGCAGAGCAGAGCACAATGCTTGTGGGTGTGGCCTTGCAAATCAGGGCCAGCAAGTAGCAGGTGTAGCTTGGCCCCGAGCAGCCGCATGCCGTTTCCCCGCCTCATGCCGTATATTATTTTTCTATGAATGGGACTTCAGAAAATGTGACTAAGGATCACAATAATAATAATAATAATATAATAATAGTAATAATAATAATAATGATAATAATAATAATAATAATAATGGGCGGCCGGTGGTCGACTGGTTAGCGCGTCGACCTCACAGTGCAGATATCGTGAGTTTGATGCCAGCTCCGGCCTTCCTGTGTGGAGTTTGCATGTTCTCCCCGTGCCTGTGTGGGTTTTCTCTGGGTACTCCAGTTTTCTCCCACATTCCAAAAACATGCATGGCAGGCTGATTGAACACTCAAAAATTGTCCGTAGGTGTGAGTGTGAGCGCAGATGTAGATGTGAATGGTTGTTTGTCTATGTGTGCCCTGCGATTGGCTGGCAACCAGTTTCAGGGTGTCCCCCGCCAACTGCCCGAAGATGGCTTGGATAGGCTCCAGCAACCCCCCCCCCCACCTGCGCCCTCTCGGATCAGAAAATGGATGGCCATTTAAACATACCAACAAGACTATCAATGGCTAAAATATGACTAGAGCTTTTTAAAGAATTTGCCGTCAAATGGATTAACAACAACATCAATGAAATTAAAACATGCATACCTCCACGCGTAAACCACTGAACAATTAGCATCAAATAATAAATGCAAACTAAATGAATGTCCCTATACATCTAAAATATGCTGCCTGTAATGTTCTAATGTAAGGGCCAAAGACAATAGTAAAAGGTGATGCCGAACAAATGAGAATATGGATGAATTAACTAATTATGCCAATTCCCTTTCACTAAGAGCCTGTGATATCCATGGCATAATGGTGCTTGCCAAGTATATTGTTATGTTTGTCAGGGAGGCCTTTGCCTTCTGGTCTCACCCGCTCAAACACATCCACCATCCATTATAATGCATTATGGAAATTCAGTTGTTTTTTTTTGCTGATACGTTTACCCACTGCTATGAGAGGTCAAAATCCAGTGCCGTTTTTATTTATTTATTTATTTGGGGGGGTGGGGGGCAATTCCATCTAGTGTGCGTTGTCAAAGTTTGATAATTTTGAAGCTTTGCTCTGTAAACAAGGGTGGAAGGGCTCCATTGCTGCTTGCTGCTTTAATGATTATTTGTGCATTGATGGTGTAGACGCTGATGATAATGGCGCCATCGAAGAGCATCTGGACTGTCGTTTGTGATGAGTCGCTGACATTTACAGAATCGAGTGTGACTAAAGGCAACATCTGTGTCACATTGGCCTAATATCTTATTATGCAAAGTTGATGAAGTCCAACTGTGTGATTAACTTTCTGAATTTATGACTTTAGAACAACTTTAAAGGGCTATTTCATGACAGAATTTTGGACTGGACAGGATGCGCATCAAGTAGGAGTTTATTTTGAAAGTGTTTTGAGTGAATTAAAGTAATTGCTGTGCATACTACTGCTGTAATGTTCTTATCATGCGTCGATATTTTCTTTGCTCATCGGACGTGACACATTTGTCAGCCAACTGTTGTTATTTTTACATGCACCACTATTAGTAAGTATTGATCAGCTACG